>NW_020955555.1:390083-558764 GCF_003031625.1 Empidonax traillii
TTTTTTTTTTTTTTTTTTTTTTTTTTTTTTTTTTTTTTTTTTTTTTTTTTAAATTGTTCTGTTTAATTATCAAACTGCTTTCAAGTACGGGGAATCTTGTGGGGTTGTTTGTTCAGAATACTAATAGTTTTAAGTTATTTCTGTAATAATACGTGCTTTTCAACTCCTACAAAAGTAATTTGAAAATAACTACAGCATCAGAAAAAGTAACACTGGGATATGAGAAGTTTAAAGGGTGAAGTTTAAGTGACAACTAAACAGCGATTTTTCCACTCTTATGAAGACAGACCTTGTCATCTCAACCCTTAGAAAATCAAAACAGTCAAATATTTGCTTTCTTTTTTCCCTGCCAAAGCCAAAATATATTGTGTTTTTATTTCAAATGGGAAAGAACATAGCCTAGTGTAAAAATTAAGTGCATAAAACGAGTACTTGGAATATCTGATGAAACGTTTTGGAGGCAAACGCAGAGTGACAAGAGCCTAATGAACTCCCAACAGCCCTGATCTGATCCCAGCGACACCACTTCCAGGTTGCTCAGAAAGGTCACCGTAAAAATAACCCTGCATTTTTAGGATTAGCTCTGATACCTGCTTGCTCAGTAGCTCAGCACCCATCAAGGGACGACAAAAGCAGTTTTGTGAAAGTTGAGTAGTTAAGGCTTAACTCCCGGTTTACATCAGGATCTAATTATAGAGGCCGGGTCACGCCGCCTTCCTCCGGAGCACCAGCCCCGGCTGAGCCAGGAGGGAGCAGGGAGGGGAGTGTCCACACAGCTCCTCTCCACCCGGCACCTGCTCAGAAAAGGATGGACATCAGCACTGCTAACGCACAGAAATGCTCCAAAGCACAGGAGAAGCAACATGGGAAGAGCAACAACCACCCCGCGTTACTTTAATCCCCGCCCGTCCAACGCCCCAAAGGCAGACTTTGCCCTCCAATACGTTCAGAGAAATGCAATTAAGTGTGTGAAATCAACTATTTCTAGGGTTGATGGGTGTGAACGCCGTTCGCTTGATCGTCTCATTGACAAATCAGGGAAAAGTCCACAAACAATTTTCATCCGTAAAAAGTCAAATCATCAGAGGGGCTGCAAGTTCAGACTTCAAGGCTGTTTTCTAAATGACACCAAAGACCTGCATTATTTGTCAATTTACAGGAAATGTGTCTGCTGTGCAACACAATTGTGAAACAACCCAATTGTGGAGGAGGAGGACAGCATTTTTTAAAAGAGGTCAATGGTTCTGAAAATTAATATCGAAACCTGCACTTGAAAATGCAGGAAACTCCTTAAGTTCCTTGTACCGAAACTGAAATATGAAATTGTAGCTTATAGAGCAGCCAGTGCCCAAAATGCCTTTGTTAGTAGTGTCAATACAATCCTCCTTCTATTTTTTATTTGCTATGCTTAAAAAATTTAGTCTACTCCTGTTAGCCAATCTTTGAACTTCAGTCCATTTACCACGTTTTAATCTCACAGGGCAAGAGAGAGAAAGGGCTGGTTACACTGAATTTACTACAAAAAGGCTGGTAAATATTGATAAAAGAAACGCTGTGCAGTTTGGGGATCTTTTTTGTAGGCATCACCACTAACCCTTCCCAAGACTATTTGTTCCTGACTTTTGGCATCCTGGGACTTGTACAGTGATGTCAAACACTGCTTTTTGTTCAGCCATCAGTTACAAACTACAATTGAAACAGTCTCTACAGATGGAATTCTTCAGCCCATTTTTTATTAAGAAAGAAGTCTGCAATCGTGTCTAGAGGAAGGATGTGTAATGAATTTATAAAATCCATGTTTACTGATGAGCAAGCCCTAATTCCAACTGTGGTGAGTAATTCCAGTCTGAAGGAACAGGAAGGGTTACTGTACAGATTACATAGCAGTTTGAAAGTACCCTCATTCAACAACCCAAGGAACAAGAGGGTCCTGAAATTTAAGCAAGAGGGCAAACGCTTACAGTTTTCCTTTTAATTAAGGTGATAATTTTATATGACTGCATTAAAAACAAAAGAAGGTACCTAGAAATTGCTGAGAAAATACTGTTTGAAGGTCAAATTCCTCTGCAGCTGCACAGAGGTCACCTGAATTTTGTATGAAGGGCAGAATTGGTTCTGTGGCAGGAAAAAAAAATACCTTTAACATTTAACTTGATTTTTCATCCGCTTCTGGATACTTAGTGCATGATTATACTGAAGTTATTCCATAAATTTATAAAGCTGAAGGGCTCAGTCTTTGAAGTCTCTTCCAGAAGAACTAATCTATAACCAAAAAAAAGAGGGTAGGCATTTAGAAACCTTAGCAAGCTTTGTCCACCCAGATATTCTCTGGCAAGTAGGATTATTGCACTGCTTTAAAGGTTGACAAAGTTAAACGATGGCAAAAGCCATGAGATACCTCATATATACACACAATGGATCTCTACATGTTCCATGCATGACATCAGCCCTGCATCAGTCAGCTGAACAGTCTCATTGTGCTGCCAAATTCCTGTAGGTTAATATTTAGATCAGGGAACAGCCCTGCTGGTATAAAGGATGGGACTGACTCCAGAGGAGCCACCCCTCAGATGGAGTCACCTCACTCTGTCGGCACGAGGCCGAAATGAACTCTGATATTTCTTTCTAATAAAGGATATTACAGCAAGCTTTGAGTCTTTCCCTCTCCAGACACATGTGAATAATGCAGTCAGAAACTATAAAGCACGTTGTTTAACTGGAGAAACTGATAGCTTGGTACAGCTTGGAAGAGTCACATTAACAGTGCTGCCCACAAAACAAGTTCAAGAGAACTCGGGTGATTACCTTACAGCAGTGAAGGAAGGAATTTTTAAAATACAGTAACTGAGTACTTAATGACTAATAATAGGACTATTTAGTTCTATGAGCTTCCAGGTATCTGACTGAGGAATATTTTGAAAACCATCCAACCTTGTTATTTACAGTTACCTACAGTCAGGTTGCTTCAGCTCACTGGGAGGAGGAATGACAAGAGGTGATTGTCCTGCAGTTGGACTTCGATCCTTGTGGGTCCCTTCCAACCCAGAATATTCTATGATTCTAAGCTGACTGGATATCAATATTGTTACCAGATAATGCAATACAACTTGGCATCCACTCTGAGCTTTCCAGAAAGCTGTTAAAATGCAATATTTAGAAAAACATTTCCATCACTAATACAAACAGCAGAAAGTCTTGTTAAGAGTATCTTTAGACCGCAGTTTTCACGCACTGAATATAAAGTTCACCTCTGGGGCTTTGTCTCGTGCTACCTCCCTGCTACTGTGCACACCTGCAGGTCGATGTCCCTGCTCCTCTCCCACTCCCAGATCCCATAATTCAGCTGCAAACGGTTGGATCCTGACACACTGTGAGCTGCACTGAGTGTGTGGGGCTGTGGAGCAGGAGGGTGCCAGGTCCCAGCAGCAGTCCCTGGTGCTGCAGGCCTTCCCTGCCCATCCCACGGTGGGAGTAAGCACTGCTGTCACATAACCCGGGGGCTGAGACCCCGGGATCCATCCACTCTCATGATTCCAGCAGGGACACGGAATTCCGGTTCCTTAACACGGCTGGGCTTCACGCCAGGTTTTTGGTAAATCATAATTAGGAGCTCAGATGGGAGGGTTTGGTCTGATGATCAGATCCAAGCAGGGAATTTGGTTGCAGTCCCTTCCCTTCACCACGCAACTCAAGGAATGGCCACCCAGCACTGAGAGAGCTCAGTTTAGCAATGCACATTGCTCAGTTTAACAAAGTGAATTGCACTTAATAATCCCCCGCTCTCGGAGCAATCCGTCTCCTGAACAATCCTCCTTCATCATCCAGAACTCCTTCAAGAAGAAATTACTTTAACCTTGGCATTAGAATTCTGGATATTTAATACTCACAACTGGGCACAGGAAAAGGTCGTAGGAGACACGCTGTTCTCAACCTCCTTTTCCTTTTTTTTTTTTTTTAGAGCTTTGTGATCATACTGGAGACCCAAGAAGAGAGTAAGGAAATTATTGGTCAGAAACATCCTCTCCGTGGTCAGAGCTGGACTTGGTGCAGGAGGCAGAGCAGAGATGAGTAAGGACAGAGCTCCTGGGCTGAGGTCCAGCTCTGCAGCCCCAGCAGGGATCCTCCTCCAGCAATGGATTTCTCTCCCCGCCGGCTGCGGCCAAACCCCCTGCCCTTTGTCTAATGGAACACACAGGCCAGGATGTCAGGACCCATTCCAAGAATTGTGCCAGATATCAGTCAATAAGAAGACTCATTTTAACATTTTTTATAAATGCTGATGGCTTTGGGCTTTGCTGGAGAATAAGCATGAAAGAGTCTGCTTGACTTCCTCCACTGAGGTTACTCTTCTAGTTTCAAGCAGCAGGAACTGCAGTAAAGTCAAGATAAAAGAGTAGGTCAGGCACAATTAAATATTAATTTCTACCAAGTTTTTAGAAATGCCAACACTGTTCTCAGCACATGTGAGAACTTGAGTATTTCACCACTTTTCTGGAGCGTTTTACTTACACTAACCTTTCAGTGATATTTTCAGTAATTTATTTTCACCTTTTAGAATTAATAGATCATCTACATAAGATATTATTTTTCTTATGCTGCATAATTTTCCTCGCAAAGTTAGTCAATATTAAAAGTAATTTTAGACTGGCTACATATTTTGGGGGAGTTAACATTTTCCTTTAGTAACTTTGTAAAGGAATTCCACGTTTGGAAGCATTCTACTAACACCAAAGCACTCTACCACTGATTAACGTGGGGTAAATTAAACCAAACCCAATATATTTGGCAAATACCATCCCCTACACTTGGCTTTGAGCAGGCACCTCATTTTTTTTATCAGTTATAAATAGGTGTCATATCTAAGAGGATCACATTCCTTGTTGTTAGTCAGCGCTTTAATAGCAGAATACTTGACCACTGCAACATTTTTGTACTGGAGTGGTTAATGGAAACCTCAGCACTGTTCCTATTATGTATTCAAACACTTTGCCAACTTCCTCTGAGCATGCAGAAACCCTGATTTGGGAGCAACGTGCTTTGTACACTGGGAGCATCCCAAGGAAGGCAATTCCCGTGCAAACCCTGGTGACGGTGGGACGTTCTCCAAAGCACAAAAGCATCGGGCAGAGAGGGCGACAGTGGCTTTTGGACAGTGTCTTTTACTGCTCCCAGAGCCTGCAAAGGTTCAGCTGTGCCCAAGGCTGACCTTTCTTAAAGTAACTCATTCCCATTCCACTTGGCAACACAGTGATTTTATCGAAACCCCTCCTGTTTCCATAATGAAGTTCATCATATTTTTGCTGAATTTGCTACAAGTTCAGGTAGAGCTCCTCTTTCAGGAAACACAGAATATTGAATCATTTGATCTTTAAGGTACAAAAGTAAAGAAACAGATTTGCACACATCAGTGATGCCTCTGTAAGTTTTATGGGCATCTACTTTCCTTTAAAGTACCTAGCAGATGGCTCACAAGTTTCCAGAAACAGCCACAAAAGTCAGACTTATAGGTCAAACCATCTTCCCAGAATATTAACAATAGAAGTAGCTCTAATTTGAAAACCAAAAAAAAAACCACAGCCCCGCTGAAGTACTCCAACACAAAAATAAGATGAGCAAATTAAAATGCTCCAGCACCTTCTCAGAACTCAAACTGTTCACAGGAAAGAGTGGAAAAATTTAAAAAAAAAAAAAAAAAACATACCTAGGGAAAGGAAAAGGTGATCAGGGATACACAAAAAGAAGGTCAGGAACAGTTGTTCGAAGACCTTTCAAAGTAGGGAGATAGAACTAAAATAGCAGCGTAATCATCTGGAAACCTGAAAACATGATGCCAAAAAATCCACCTCATATGAGCAATGTTTGTAGAATTGTTCCCCCGACCTGCAAAAGTTGAAAGTGGTGGGACAGTGCTTTCTGGGTGCTGGGTGATGGCTCTGCAGTGGAGGCAGCACTCAAATTTGGACCCTGTGCTGGGGATGGAAGTTTGCTGCAATGGATGCAGATGATTCTCATGGACAGAGTTCTCTCCTCCCCTCTCATCACTGATCCCTTACCTAATATCCCCTTGTTGTGACTCCGAAAGGAAGATGCAGCCCATGAATCGCTTTTCCTTCACACCAGTGCAGAATGTGACTGGAAAACAGATCTGTATACTGTAAGGGAATATGTAAATTCTTACCTTTCAATAACTAAATTTTACAGTAATTACCCCTAAACTCCCATTAATGGTACTGAACTGAAAACTGAGATTCTGCCACGTTTCCTGAGGTCAGAGGCAGTTTTCCACACCCAGCCGGGTGATTCATCCCGGCTCTGACAGGCAGCAGGATGATTTCTGTTTGGCTTTCTTACTCATGGCTTCAGCGCTGCTTGTACCACCATGTGCAACGTGTGCCCAGCCAGGGGTTCTTCCCTGCGCTGGATCCCAGCCAAGGAGAGGAACACTGTTGTCTTCAGGGCCACACCCCACTGCAACGGGGCACTGCCCAAGAAGGCAGCTACAGACGTTCTTCCACCTCTCCTTGGAGCTGACCCCTCCTAGGGAAGCACCTTCCTCCCAGTGCAGCTCCTTCTTTTTCCACAGAAACCTTCCTACTCCTCGAACCATTCCTAAATTAGCTGTCCCGACCTGTGCAAAGGATGGGCTGGGTGATGGAATCTCCCCACACACAGGAAACAGCTCCAGCAGAAGTGATAACATCACATTTTTTGCTGAGGGCTCAGAAGCTCAGTTCCACCTTTTCAAGCTGGCCACAAGGTGTGGCCCCCTTAAACAACAAGGTGGCGATGCCTGGAATGTAAAATTAACTGAGGCAGATTGGGCTCTACCTGGGGTTTTTCCACCAGAGATCTGATATCTTAATGATAGGCTGGACTCAAATATTCCTGTATGGAAACATTCCTTTGGAAATTAAAAAAAAAAAATGATAGTCTTCTAATGCTTTGAGAGTATTTTTCCTCAAAAATCCTACACAGCTTTCTAGGAAGTTGTATCACTGCTGTGCAATTTCATGAGCTGTTGCAGAAGTTGTTCTAAGGTATCACTTACTGTTTTGTTCTAGAGGTAATCCTGAAAGTTTCAGTGGGACTTTATTAAACTCTTGCAGAATCCTCCAAGTCGTGGTCCTGTTACATTTCCCACCCTTCTTCCACAGGGTTTTGCACAGTCCTGTTAAAGCAAAAGCCTGGAGTCAGTATAATTTAATTTGAACATTCTGATAAATGAATTTAAATGGGAAAATTGAGTCATTGTTAATTTGTAAACCATTGCCAGAATTTAACAGTAAATAACATTACCATAGTTTTGGAAATATCCATCACAAAGCTGATGCTCTAAGTCTTTTACTAACTGGTTGGCTACCACAAACAAGCCCCCTCAACAATTCTGTGCTGATGTAGACGGCTGGGAATTTTCAATGGACCCTAAACCCTTCCTCCTGAAAATATCAATTTAAAAGTCAAAATAATTTAGCTTCTTCCTTCAAATGTTCCTAGAGAAAAAAAAAAATAAAGCATGCAAACAGAAAATGGTTTACTGTTATCTAATTGGAAAGCAGAGGCTTTAGTCTGCAACAAACACATTTTATGACTATCCAGGATGAACAAATTGGGGCAGAGAGCTAATAATTTATACCAGCATTGCTCCATGCATCAAGGATCTTTTATGCTCCTGGGAGGGCATTACAAAAATTAGACTAATGTAGCAGAAAGAATGAGTTTGATCTTCCGTTACAGCATTATTCCATCCCCACTGCTCTGCATTTCAGGCAACTGCTCGAGGAACATTCAAAGACCGGGAGAAGAGTTTCTGCTTCGAGGAGTGAAGGAAAAATTCATATACACTCATTATTATTGATATTAACAATAAAGTCTCTAGAAAAAGGTCAACTCCTAAACGTTATACATAACCTGCTTCACAGTGATCACAGAAGGCAGCAACCTTCAGCAAAATAACCCAGGAACGACCCCATAGGTCGTATAAATTTTGGTGCTGAAGGACATATATTTGATGCTGAACACATATCATTCAAGATTTCCAACAAGCATCAAAACAAAAATAAGATGAAAGTGACTTCTGATTTGTAGTCTTGTTCTTCACATATAGGGGTTACAGTTTCCAAAGGTGGCAAGAACTCAAGCCAAGGAGTGTGGTCCAATCAACAGAAAGTCTTTACTTCTCACATTTATGATAAGAGATGTGCACATATGACAGCTCTGTACTTCACCCATTTTCTCCATTCAGTGCATATTTGGTGAACAAACCTCTGAGACAAAAGCCCCAGGAACTCATTAGCATAACAGCAGCATATTAATAACATCAGTGGTACAATAAAACAATAATAGCTTAAGTAACACCAACATTTTGTCACCCATGTATCTCCCATGAAAAAGAACACTAATATAAATGCCACTGATAAAAGCATGACTTCATTCTTCTGTCACACACAGAACATCACAACCATGTAATTAATGCCAGTAAACTCCCAGGCTGTATTCCTGCGTTGCTTTTATCCCCCGCGGAAGAAAATAATTCCAGTGGTTTACACCGTACACAAGCCAGTTTAGCTGTGACCCTTGTCAATCCAAAAGGAAAAGCATTGTTTAAAAATTCATTAAATAGTGTGATTTCAGCCTAGACACCTGTGCACAGGAGGAAGGGGATCCATGGGAAGGGAAGGAGAGCATTGGAGGGACCCTTACCTGGGACTGGTTTGCCCTCATTCCATGAGGGACTGAATCCACACTATCACTTGCTCTGACTGACTAATTTTTTCTGCTTACCAAGGCCCTAAAGAACATCCTCCAGCACCATCAGCTGTCATGTTAGATCTGACTCAGGTGAAAGTGAAGATATTTACTGCACAGGAATGAGAAATTGCAAAAGCCCCAAATGATATCAAACCCTTTCAGATCTGAGCCTGTTTTGGGGACAACACGAAGAGGTTTTGTTATTCACTGTCCAGCTGCTGTGGGTCCAGCAGGGACCGTTCCTGTTATCAACCAGCCCACTCGGGGTAACATCTGGACCCAGCACATCCAGTGTCACTCTGGAAGTCACCTGGGCAGCAGTGAAATGGGGCCCCCTGAAAGCCACTTCAGCCACTGGCCCTGCCAGTACCAAAATTCTGAAGTGATGGAAAGAAAGCACTCCTGATGCCTGAGATATCAGAGGGATTTGGCACTTCTCCACTTTACTTCTGAGGACAAGGTCATGCCTTTCAAAGCTCTGGCCTTCCCCTGAAGCTGGTGTGTTTATTAAGAAATCTTCTGCCATTCACTATCAAGTCTAGAACACAATTTTGTCTCCTGAAGGGGACCAGCATCATTATTTATTGCTTTTTCACTTGCAAACATCTTGCTGCTATTTGCATATGAGTGGAGTCCTGCCTCTTAAAACAAAAGGAAGAAGGAAACAAAAGTGTGTAGGATTGTTCCTTGTGATCACCAGCTCCGGCCTTCCTGGCTGGGTAAGGCCTCATGAAAGGACATCTTTGGGCTGAGCTGTTCTTTGTGTACTTCTGCACAGCCCAGACCGTGCATCAAAAGAATGGCTTCTGCTGGAAGGAAAAAAAAAACATAAACCTCTTTTCCATACAGAAGAGAATATGTGAAACCAAAAACTCCATGATGAATGTGAAAAATCTTCAAGAGCAAAGAAGAATTAAATGCAAGCTGCTGCAGCCTCTGAGCTCTGCAGCAAAGCTGTGTTCTAACAGCATGAAAGGAAGAGCTGGAGTAGACAAATGATGGTAAATTGAATGAAGTAGGAGGTTAAAAGGGAAGAAAAAAGGTAGTATGTCTTCTGGAACTGAAATTGCAGGAAAACACCAGAAAGTTGGAAACTGAAAACAGAAGTGGAATGAAACCTTTCTGTTCTGTGTGAATCACTGTTTGGCTGCAAACCAGGAAATAATTGCTGGAACAGGCAAACAGGGAAAAGCCATTATAAGACCCTCAGCAGGAAACAAGCAAGATGGCTTGGGAGAAGCTGCTGGACGGCTCGGGACAAGACCCATTGTTGGGGCAGGTGAACAGAAAACGGGAAAATGGGAATGAAGGAACAGCCCCCTGCTCGCTGTGAGATGTAACATTGTCTGACCTGATAAACTCTGGGAAACACCGACCCAAAGAATCCCAAATGAACTTGGTGAGAACGAATCTGCCCAAGCCAAAGGGTGACATTCAAATATCGAGAACAGAAGCAAACCCTTTCTTTCCTCCATCCTTCCATGAAGTGGATGCCTACATCTGGTTTTAACAGGACTGCTTTTTTTTTCCTTTAAGTGTTGGCTTTCCTTGGAAAAATGCTGATTCATTATAAAAAAAAGTTATCATTGAGAAATACACAGAGGGTTTTAAATTGCCTTAAGGTTCTGGATCAGAGCTGTAGTTTGAGTCTTGCACCTCCACAAGAGGAAAACTGAAACGTAACTCTAAGAAGGCAACAGCAGAAATAAGATACCCTGGAAGCATTTCCAAATTCAGAGCTTGACATTTCAGAACAAAATCTTTTGACGGAAAGTTTTTAGGTTTCCATTGTTTGCTTAGTTTTTTAATAAAACAAAATCAAAAAGTATTCCCAATAGTTTTAAAGGCAAATTTTCAGAATAGTTATCTTTAACCAGAAGTAAATATTTATTTAGCTTGATAATTTTCAGTACAGTTGAGTGGGACATCTCTTTGAGGAAGAGCAGGAGGATCAGATTGCAATAACTGGGTTTAGGCTAAAAAATGCTTTTCTCTCCCACAAGATTATCGAGAAGGTGCAAACATTATTCCACTATACTTACAAAAGGATAAGGCATAAACATTTGCTGAAAATCTCCCTCCTGTGAGGTTGGATATCAAGTCATTAGCAGGAGAATGGCTGTAATGAGGAGCCACAGCTCTTGTCCCACCCCCGAGGGTGATCTGAGTGAAGCCTTGCTTTGAAGGGACTGGTGACCAGGGGTGTCTCCGACCACTTGTGCAATTAATAAAAATATCCAGCCCTTACTCTTGGTAAGTCTGACTTCTGGGTGGTCATTAAATACTACAATGTTCAGCCTTTGTAACACCCATGAAGACATACTGGAGTGAAGGAGAATTTAGCCCTCAGCCATCAACATAATTAGCTTTTTATTCTGGTTTTTTTTTCAGGCCAACTCAGAGCACTGCCAGCACGTACAATTTCCCTGTTTCTTAAGGATGACACAGATCTGAGCAAACTGAGGCATCTCAGAAAATGTGCATCTTTTGGTGGAGATATACATTTCCTGTGCCTACTGATTTCTTTATAATTGCACTCTCTTAAGAGCTAAAAGTGGTCTCTATTTTCCCCTGATGCAAATTAAAAGTATCCTTATTAACTCCATAAAATAATAACGGTGAAAGAGAAGTATCAGGCCCACCATACTCTCACCTTGCATAAAACTGATATTCTTTGATAGAACTCACTGGGACTGGTCTCTAGAAATTAGAGCTCTCAGGAGAACTAATACTTACACAGGATTTCAAGATTTTAAAATTCAACTTCATTCTAAATTAAAAACAAAAGCTCTCAAAAGCTGTTCACGCTGTGACACAAAGACTGCGAAGAGCGAGGCTTGTCGGGAATGACGCTCAACAAGAATGCTCTTTCAGACTCCTAAGCCAAAGATTGTGCCTCTTATTTTACAGCCTCTAATTAATTTTTCTTTCATACATTTGTCCAGTTGCTTTTAAACTTATGAAAACCTTTGCTCTCCACAGTGGCAGGGAGTTCCTCAGCTGAACTCCCCCCGGCCCTGAAAGAGCATCTCCCTTGGATGTTCTGAATCTGCTGCTGCTTCCATGTCCTGCCCATCTCATTGGAAGGCACAGTGAGCAATCTCCTCCTCTCTTTGTCCATGATTTTATGGGTATCTATCACAGCTTTCATTTATTAAATGAAATCAAGGTTAAAGAGTCCTACTCTTCATTCATTCCCCGTAAGGATGCAGCTTCATCCCTGTTGCTGTGATTTTCCATCTCCTGGAGTTCTGCTGCATTTCCTTTGAGGCACAGAACCAAAAGTTTACACACAGTGTTCTGCATTAACGTGCATCAACGTGACACCAGGATGCTTTCTGGATTGTTTATATTTCTCTCTGATTTTTCTCACTATCTTATTTTTTTTTACCACTGCTGAGTACTAAGGTGACATCCTGAGCTGAGTGACACTCAGCTGAGTGACAACCTGGCCCTGCTCTGAGCAGGGGGGTTGGAGTATCATTTCCCCAGATGTCTCTTCCAGCTTCAACAATTCCACGAGGCCATGATTCAGGCTTAGGGGACAGCTGAAAGCTTTCCATTTTGCCCCTGTCCAAAGCACTGGAATCACTCCTGTCCCAGCGTTATGAGCAGCCTCAACAACCCCCACTGGAGAAAAATGAACATCAACCAGATCAAGCACAGAAAATCATTACTAAGATGAATGGGTAAGGCAGGGCTTATCTTCCACAAGAAAACTAAATGAACTTAGGCTCAGTCTAGAAGACTGAAGCCTGAAAAGGCTTGTGATTGATGTCTGAAGTCTATTAGAGATATAAACACAGTGAATGTCTACTTAAGCTGTATGACAGCATTGTATTAACAACAAATTGCCCAGGTGTATGAACCATTCTCGAAAAAACTCAGCTAGAAAAGAGGAGAAATATTCTATGAAGGTTTTAAACAACATTTTCATCTGCCAGTGATTCTGGCAGCACCAAAGCCAAAAGCTCATTTTTTTAATATGGAGTTTACTGAGTTTTGACATTTTTGTGAGCTCTTTCTTTCTTGAAGCTAACTGATGGGGAAGACAATGCAATTTTACAGTGTGCTTTAGCTTTCATGGAATTTCACACTGTAATGGAATATGACACTTGAAATTTCTCCATCCACGTCTATCTCAAATGCAATACATGCCATTTGAAACTATTAGCTACAGCAACAAGTAAGAGAGGTTCTCCACCAACTCTGGATAAAATTCTTAACAATATAATGAGGAAAAACTTCATAAGCCTCAGAAACGTCGATATTGAAAAAGCAAGACAAGCCCAGAGAAATACAGCTCTTGGAAAAGGCCATTAATGACTTAGAAACTACAGCTGCTCTCTTTCTAAGGAGATGCGACAATCATCTACAGAGCTACAACAGCGACTGTTCTATCACCTCAAATAAAGTCCCTTATTATTGACTGGATATACCCACAAATTCCTTGTACATTAGGTCAGAAAATCCAAGGCAACAACCTGTTTTTTGCCTATTAAAACAAGAGAAGTCTGATCAAACTAACCAAACTGAACAGGCCTCTAAACTTGCTTTCTAAAACCTCTTGTTCCCTGACCTCCCCGTCCAGGATGCATTTAAGGTACACAAAGGTGGGGCAGAGTTTGGACTCACATTGGTCCCAACCTTTGAGAGCTGTTTATCTGCTGATGTGTCAGAAGACCCAGAGTGTCAAATTTTATCTGAGCTGCAAAAGTCAGCCTGGTACTTAGGAAGTGCAGAGCATGAGACATTATACACCTCATAAACTCCTTTAGTCAGGGCATTCTCCACAGAAGATTTTGAGTCACTGACTTTTTCAGGACTTGTTAAGTACATAAAAACATGTCCAGGTCTGATGAAAGGTCTGCCACGCTGTGGAGATGGTTTATGCCTATTCATAAACACCTCGTGGGAGACCTCTTGGTCCTCCCAGGCACACCACTGGCCTCGGGGGAGTCACTTTGAGACACTTTTTTGTGCATAAATCATTTCTAGAATACGCACATAAGACACATAAAAGTGTGTAACACTGAAATTTTTAATTCCTGTTATTGAAGGTTACAGGAGTGCCCCTCTTATTAAAAGGCTGGACTTCTGACAGGGTTTAAACAAACGACTCTTGTGCGGTGGAACAGATGACAGGGAGCAACAGCCAGTCCAGTCAATCACATCCTGCCTACACAGCAACAGCAATGGCTCTTTTTTAATATTTTAATTTTATTGCCTAACAGATTTTGTTTTCAGAATCTTTTGGACACCTGAGCTGATGTAACAGGATAATTAACTAATTTAGACTTTAGTTTTCTGATCAACAATTTAATTTGGAGTTGAATACATCTATCTACCCAAGTATATTCTCGCGCCTTTTTTTTCCTGCGTAATTCTCCTGTCACTTATTGAAATCTACTGCTTGAAGAACATATTTGACTATTTCAGCCAAAAGATCTGGCTCAATCCCATCTCGTTTGATGGGAAGGTTTTGGAAGACTTGGCTGGAAGTGGATGGGTTCCTAATGGCTCCCTGAAGGAACACCAGGTCCAAGGGGCAGCTCGCTGGCTGTCACTGCACTCATTTCACAAATATTTAGCCAAGCACCACTACATGCTTTATACTGTTCCTCGGGGTCAACAAACCCTAAACTTTAAATAACTTTCTACAGACTAATACAAGTTAAAGAAAACCTTCTTGGAGTTTCCTGGAATTCTGGATAGAGACTTCACTGTGCTGCCATTTCAGCCTTCCATTTTCTTTAGCTCTACGATTTATGACGATTAGAGACAAATCAAACACCAGATATAATGCACATGGAATCCTCAGTAACATGGATGTAATAACAAGAATATGATGAATCTTAACTAACCCAGATTCTACAGTTTTAATATTCTGTGGCCCAGATTTACTGACATCTTGCAACCATTCACCAGTTATTCTGGTACGAGTCTGTATGGAACTACTACGAGAAATTATGTATTAGCCCTGTCTCTGTAACTTACAGTAACTTCCCACTACACATAAATGGAATCATCTGGGACTGTATCAGCCTAAACACTGAAATAAATGTGGAGCAAATACCACCATCTAGATGTAACTACATTTGGCTCTACCAATATGTGCCACATCCTACTTCCAATAAATAGCTCTTCACTTTTCATGAACCATGTCTATGAAATCCTGGTCTCAGACAGAACAAGCTTATTCCAAGTTACCAGTTATGGAACACTGCTACAAAGTTAGATTTTCAGCTCTTCTGTAACTTCCCACGTTGGCTTAAGCATTAATGCATTAACTTGTGACGATGGTCAGATAATTTATCTAAACCTATTTTAGCCAAAGATCACCCTCATATTAACACAAAATTTCAACTGAGTTCTCATTCAAGTGATCAGAAGTCACCAGACTAGAGCTGATGCTGCATCCATCCTCTATTTTACCACCAATATCTCAGTTTATACCCTCAGTCACATCCCACAAGGTCAAACTGTGTTAAACACGACGTTGGATCCATTCTACATAATGCAGATCTCTGTAACATAATTTAGACTTACTCTGATGCAATATTGTAAATTGCTTTTGGTTTGTAAGTTCAAATAATAAAATTCATGTAGCTTATAATAGGGTTTGATATTATTATTCTTATGTTAATATAATATTGAACACATTAAAACGCCACAGGATGTAAAGACTCCAGCTTGTACCACTTCAGTGGAATTAGGATGTTTGTAACCAAGGGGCAGATCAAACCCAAAACATAAATTTTACTACCTACATAGTTCAGAAACACGAGAAGGAAAAAGTTCAGTAGGGCAAATAGTATAAAGCAAATTTAGCACTGAAATACATTTTCCATAGAACAGACTGACATTTCTTTGAAGGTTTGCAAAAGGCACTTTATGACCCATTAGGAATCAAATGCAATATTTGTGGCACAAGTGCATATACTGTAACATTTATTGAGCCTATTTATCCGAGATAAAACACACAGGATACAAAATGTGAAAGCCATTATCATGTTTTGTCCCCATTTATTTACCTGGCCAGGATACGCTATTGGATTTCACAACTCCTTTATGAGGGAGTCATGGGATTCTGGCGATTGCATAAATAATACCCCAAGTCAAAAAGCAAAGCTGTAACCACTGAAAAAGTACAATTGTGTTTTATAGCAGTTCTGAATCTGCTCCTTTCGCCACCACGGAAATAGAAGACATTAACCGTTTATTGATCTTTGATGTCACCGTGTGACCTTTAAAATGAAAGGGCGGGGACTTCAACAAAAAACTCTGCTCCCGAACAGATTAATGCACTTGGCCCTGGTTGTGACACTGTTACAGCTTCCAGAGGAGTGCTGGTGGTGGTGGATGCCATCACAATCACAGCCACAGCAAAAGCACAGAGAGGCACCACGGACCAGCATCACCGGTTTCAACCTGAATAATGAGAAGCAACCCTAAATAGAAAATATCAGGGTACACCTAAAATAAGTTATATCCTTGTTGGGAAAAATGATTGAAGCACATTAAATTAGGAATGAAATTAGGAATGAAATCACATAAAAATAATTACCATTTTTAAATGCACAACAACCTTCTTACTGCCTGAAAGCTCAAGGAGAGGTTTACTGGCTAACAGGGAAAGAAAAGGAAAGGTGTTCAGCATATTCCCAAACAACAGACTTGCAAAGGGAAGAGGTGAGATAAATCTCCCAGTTTCAGAAAGTGTAAAGTTCTGTATCAATAAACAACCAACGTCTGCCAGGTCTTTGGTCTCAGTATTTGAGAGTAAGCCATGGGAAGGGCTCTTCTTCAGGTTCCAGCATTTATTTCCCCTGCCTTTACACACTCTCCATGAGCAACTGCAGTTGGCATTCTCCATCTTACTTGCTATTTCCACAGCAGCAGTAACGGGACATGTGTTTTGCAGTCCCAATAAGAACAATGTGTGGAGACGAGACTCCCCGACGATGCAGAGCCAAACACTGCTCTGCTGCAGCGATGTGGCCCCACTGATTTCAAGATGTGGCTTCGGGGATAAAAGGAAGAATGGAAATGCAGCTACATCACAGGGCAGCCTTTGAATGAAGAGACACAACACAGCGGAGTATAAGCCACGTTATGAGTAACGTATAATCATGTTTTAAAGCAGAACTATGAATCAGAACGCTCATTAATGAAACTCCCGAATTTATTAATTTTGCTAAAGAGGTAAGCCACTAAACTGCCCTCCAAGTGGTGTTATTAGAAAGGTCAGTCAGTCATTAGCAGCATAAAGCATCCTCCTGCACTGTGGAGAATTCAGATGCTCAGTAATGGATGCTGAAAGACAAGCCAGGGTTCTCTCAGTGCATTTTACCTGAAAGTTGGAATATTCTTCACATAGAAACATAAAAAAAAAAAAAAAAAACAAACCAACAAGGTAACCTTTTCAGTGTAGGAAATGTCAGTGCTCCACTCCACAACAACAGAAACATTACAGTTCTATTTGGGTTTTCTGAAACACGGCAGTGTAAGCGCTGGCTAACGGTGAGCGAGGACAGGCACTCAGCAAATATTACAAGTACTTTCTGCCCTTTTCATTGCAGATGTAAGGGATTCAAAACTCTCACAGACAAACTCCACCTGTGAAAGCCCAAACGGTACAAAGCAGAGGCACAGCTGGGAAGCCACATTTTTTTTCTTTCACAAGAAGTTTTGATGGGTGACAAAAATATTTGAATAAATTCGGAAAAGGGGTCGGTATAAAAATATGTTCTCGATTATCAGAATTGAGAACATTTGTATGTTTTCAGATTTTGAGTAACGAAATATATGTACCAACAAAAGTTGTTCTTGTTCCATCCCAAAAGTTGCTATTTAATTGAAAAGCCATTTTTTTTCCAGGAAAAAAAAAAAAAAAGTTTTGATGACAAATGTCCTACTTGCAACCACTGGTTTTAATGCTCAGCCTAAGAGTCTGGAAACCATTGACACTGATAAATTTGCTTGCAGTAGCACAGCAATGCTGCAAGCTTCCTGCAATCCCCACCTCCCCTCAGGGACCCAGAAATAGCTGCTGAGGTCCCACGGTGGGTTTAGCTGATTCATGAGAAATGCAATTAGGCCAGGAAGAAAATGCACTGACTGGTTATTTCTCAGATGGGTTTTTGCAGGTGAGGGCTGCAATCTTGGAGAGGCTTTTGGCTCCTGAGAAACTCAGCCAAACTGAAGAGGCAATACCAACTGTCCTCATTAACTGACTCCTAATCCACGAGTACAAAGTAATTTGTGTTCTGCTTTCAGGGATTAATCCAGGCCAAAACAAGAGTTTCCAGTGAGCCTAATGCACAAGAAAATCCCAAATGCTGAAAGAAAAGCTTGCAAAAAAAAGAACATGCCTCGATACACATCTTTTCACCTCCCAGTTTTTTCAGTCTTGCTGTAGAGTCCTACAGCATTTCCAATCAGCAACAAGATGTATGTGTTGATAAAGGGAGTTTGTGTAATGGGCGTGGAGAATTTCATTACTGAACCAGCGCTCCAGACCCGGTAAAACATAACAAAAATTCCCCTGTAAAAATCTGTGTAGCATCTTTCCAACGAATTAATGGAGGAGAACATTTCCTACAACTTCTTGTCCCGCTGTGTGTCTCCACAACTCTTGTGCACTGCACATGTGGTTGTTACAGACCAATCTCCTGCCGCAGCTCCTCCAAATCAGCAAGGTAATTTTCCCTGGAAAGGATTATACCAATCCTTCCCTCTATTTGTGATGAAAATGGAGCTGCTGCTTCTTCTTCCTCCTCCCATAGGTTGCATGGGGGGAGGGGGGGGAGGATTTAGAAAGTTTTAAAAAAAGATATTAAACATTATTGTTATTGGCAGGTCCCAGATTTACAATGTCTAAACCCTCGTCTTGTAAGAGATCCTCACAACCATTCTGACAAGCTCCCAGGGTTGCCACAGGCCTCTGAAATGCAGAAGGCAGAATGCCCTCCAGCTAAAAAAGTGCCTTTTCTTTATCCCATTTAATTGGATTTGGGCTGAACCGAGTTACAAATTGTTTGAAATTGACTTTTTCATCTCACTCTTGAATTGCTCGGGAAAATTTAGGAATGCAGGACTGGAAGGGATCTCCTGAGTCATCCCATGCAGTCTGTAGGCACCATGTTATATAATCCTTTTCATAGAAGAATTGAACTCCACCTTAAAAGCAGCTGTTCTTTCTCTGAACCCACTATTTCATTTGCAGGCTGTTCCAGAACCTCATAAAATTAAAAAAAAAAAAACACACCTCCTTCTGATTTGCAGCCAGAAAATATTCATGGACAGTTTAGACCAATTTTTTTTCACAAGCAAATACTGCCCTTTAGCTCAACTGCTCTTTTCCATGCCCTGCATTTATTCCCTCAGGTATTCATATTGTCTCTCAGTTTTTCTCCTCCTGCCAGGTTTGCATCTCTGCAAAAATAAAGGCACTGGGAACTTCTGAAATCTATGGGGGAGCCTTGACTGACCCAGAGCTGTCCCATCACCCTCCCCTGACCCAAATCATCTGTAATTCCAGTTAAGGAAAGGACAAATCCAAAGTCCTACGATGCACCAATTTTTGGAGCTCGGCAGCACCAGGGAACAGAAGGAGGAGAGCGCTTGGGGCAAGCTCAGGTTTTTAATTTCTCAGGTGCTTTTGGAATTGATAGCTCTTGAAGTATTTGATCTTAGAACAAAACCACAGAACACCCAAGGGTTCTTTTTATTGGATGGACATCAGTCTTAATTTTCCAGAAGTTCTCAGAAGGTTTTTAACCAAGTCCAAGGAGGGGGTAGGGTATAGAGGTTTAGTGACAGCCTAGATAAAAGAAATTGGACATATGTCTATGCAACAACATATGACACAAAGATTGGGGTAATTACATCTCCCATGGACTTTGTGATGGATACAATAAACATTCTCTGGGAAAAGAAGTGGGAAAATACAACAGCAATAGTGGAAAAGAAAAAAAAAACAGAGTATATCATCACATTTGGTGAGTCAGTGTTGACTTTGATGAAGTAAAAAAAAAAAAAACCACACTGAAAATTAGCTTGAATATTAGAAAAAGCTCAGGATTTCCTAGAGCCTGGAAACTGCAAAGCAGTGAATGCCTGAAAGTCTGTAACTCAAAGCACCAAATGAACAAACTAGTGTTGATGTGACAGAAGGGATTTTAATGCTCTATAATTTCTGTCTTTTATTTCTCAGGGTTTGGGATGGTCATTGTTTGCTGGGGTTTTTTGGGGGTTTTTGTACTCTACCCAATAAATTTCCTTATAAATTCTACCCAGAATGGCTCCCAGTTAAGGAATTTCAGGATGATAGGTCAGAAAGGCCCCACATCTCTTTCTCATCCAGTGAACACACCTGATGCCCTGGAGAAGGGAGAGGAGACTCAGTGCTGTCCCACCACTCCCTTTGTGTAAATCCATTGCTGACAAGCACAGTGTGAGCAGGGCAATCAGTGCATTTGCCATCCTGAAAGGTGAACACTCATCAGTGGCATTTATGAATGATTTAGTATTCAGGGCACACCTGGGACACCCCTGTCACGTCCATCTATCATGGACACACACAAAGGAAGACACAGAAACTACAAAATTAATCCTTAATATCCAGTTTTATCACACACAGTGTGTCACTGCTGTGGTTCAGTTCAACACAACTTTACAGAATACATTCCGAAGATGCCACAGCAGGACAACAGCAATACATTTTACCAAGCAGGAGATTTGTTGCTTAAATATTATGTTCCAAAGACTAATGTAGGTGAAGGATAAGGTTGGTACATCTCTTCAACATATCATCACTTTTCTTCCCTCCCTGGGTAGCTCTGAAAGCTTCAGCAATGAACTACCTCTCAATAAAATAATAGAAAAAGAGTAATTTCTACTGAAAAGAGAGGTGAGAATGTGTAACAAGAGCCTTTAAGGCTCTTAGGGTTTGCATAGCTTTCAAGGTCAAAGGAGCAGTAGCAAACATAACTGATCAGTCATTTGATTTAGAAGTCCTCATAAATTAGAAGGTTTATCTGTTATTGCTCAGTTTTCCTGTAGGCCCTAACAGTGACTCCTGATGTTTATGGTCTCTGTCCTTTGATAAGAAACAGTTTCTTTTTGTAACTTTACATATTCTCGGGCCACATATGAAATTTCCTCCGTGTCTGCCTTCACTCGGGAGATACCACTGAGAGAAAGGAATATTATTGGATCTGAAGCGAGATAGCTCAGTACTACATCTGAAATTAATCTTCCTCATTACATTTCTGTAGGAATAAGTTTTCTAACTGTCAGGTGGAAATACTGCTTTTCAGGGTGGCAACTTCCAACTCGGTTGACAACAGTGGCGTGTTCTCAGTGTTCCAGTGCCCTGGAAGGAATTTTACTACCCAAGAAAGGTGACAATTAACAACCATAAAGACTGAGGCGTATTCAGCGATGTCTCAGGAGCAGGCAGCTGATACACACAACCTTTGGGGGCTAAGAAAACCCTCACTTGAGATGACAGGTCCTGGGTTTACACCCACAAACCCAGTCGCTTTTTCTATGGGTCTCAAAAGACTAATGCTAGTGGGTGTAAACCCAGAACTTGTCATCTCAAGTGAGGCTAGATGGTAACAGTCCATCTAGACCTGAAACTCAAGGCTCCAAACATCTTTCACTGATGTATTTTCCTTTCCTAGCTGGGAGCAGAGCACCGTTTTTGTGACCCTTCTTCCACACTAAATGCTTTTTCAGTCTTTCCATTGCACTAATAGAGTCATCAAGGAGGCAGCTGCTGAGGGGTTTCTGGGCAGATGGCACAAGCAGGAAGAGGCGATCTGGCCACAGCTGACAGACACTGTGCACAGCCACGTTCCTGAGCCACAAGCAAGGTTCTATCTTCGCCATAGGTATGGCTCAATCAGTCCTGGCTCCTGGCAGCTGACCACAACCCAACCCTGGTGCAGATGCCTGGCACACGGTGTGGGATTGGTGGTGTGGAGCTGTAACTGCAGCTCTCAGTTCAAGCGCTGCCCTGAGGAACCAAGGAAACCCCCCCAGAACAGGCCTGCTGAGCACTGAACCCTCCAAGGAGCTCTCATTCAGGCTGCAGCTCCTGCTCAACAAGCAGCACCAAGACTGCCAGGGCAGAAAGAGTGAGCAGGCACATCAGCCAACCCCACCCCTTCCAGATGTTGGCAGGTGCACACAAGAACCATCCAGCAGCCAGCAGTGACCGTGTCCTCGGGTTACATCCCCCAGCAACACACTTGTGAAAGGTTCAAGAGTCAGACTTTGAAACAACCTGAAACCCAAACTTAAAAGGCACAGGGATGAGCACAAAGACGTAGAAAACACCGTCCTCTTAGCTATGCCAAATGCCCAACTGCAGGTATGTTGTACCAGCCTTCTGTGGGTTTTTTTCTACACTTTTAAGCATCAGTCTCCCAACAACCCCAGACAGACCATGAGTGTCTCCCAGGTTCACTTCTTTCCTGCCTTCCTGAGGCTGAAGCTGCGCTGGTTCCTCCTACAGGAGCAGGTAGTGAGGGAAGAACTCCCAGCACTGCAGAGAGCAGGAGCTCCAGCACAGGATACATTCTGCTACCACCCTATTTAATTACTATTTGCAGTTCAAGGCTGCACAGATTACCTCCACCCACACAAGGTAATTTGAAGACTTTTATTTCGTCTAACTATGTACTGACATGATGTTAACAGTTGCAATTTCAAGGAGTAAAATCCTCAGAACTGAAGTTACAGATCAAGGAGAAAAAATCTCAGATCTTTCCCTCCGGTTTTACAGAATTACAGAATAGAGCTGAGCATGAAAAGAACCTCTGGAGGTCATCCAGCCCAACTTCTTTCTCAAAGAAGAGCTAATTTCAAAGTTAGACAAGACAGCCCAGGGCCTTGTCCAGTTGAGCCTTGAAAACCTCAGAAGATGGAGAATCCATCGCCTCTACAGGCATCTGTTCCACCACTTAGCCTCTCTCATTATGATTTTTTCCTTCTGTCAATCATATTTTCCCTTCTGGCAACTTGTGATCACTGCCCCACATCCTCTTGCCCCATCTCTCAGAAGAGTCTGGCACATCCCCCCCCATTCCCACCCCTCAGGACCACAATTAGATCCACTTTGAGCTTCTCCTCTTTGGGCTACACAAACCTTTCTCCCTCAGCCCATCCTTCCATGAGGTTCTTAGTCCCCCATCCACCCAAAGGGTCCAAGTGCTACCACAGCACAGCCCCGAGCACACAGACACTTTTGTGCTGCTTTGCATCAGCAAAGGGATTGAAAATTATCCCTACCCAGAATAGTGGCATCCAGTGCAAGGTCCTAATCTCCACATCAATTTAAAGTTTGCAGTGAGGCCAAGTGTTCACCTGAGACATCAGCCCTTACTGCCACATCAGAGCTGAAATTCAGCTCAGGGCAATAAGCAGGAGGAGTGCACCCATCAAAGATTTCTGCATTAGAGAGGGAAAGTGAATAAACACAGGGATAAGGAATTGGTAGCCATTTTCACAGTGATACTTAGTTGACACATGCTCTGAAACTGTGTTATTAAAACTAGAACAGAAAATTATATGTTTCCTTACCCAGAATTAGAATGAAAATGGACTGGTTTGTGCACAGAAAAAGTGCAACTGAGAGGCTGCTCGAGATGATTAAAAAAAAAAAAAAAAAACAAGCCAAGATTTTTATCTGCTGATATCAGCACCAATATTGGTATGAAAAGTTATCTGTATCACACACTTGCAAACAACGTGTTGCAGGAACACACACATAAACAAAACACAGCTCTTATTTCCAGACAGTTAAGTTTAGACAGGCTAATTTGGTTGGGTCTAACTGGTTCACAACAGAGGGAAGACACAGCGATACAAGTCAACGAGAACTGCAACAACTGACCAAAATGCCAAGCTGAAACAAAGTCACAACTTGTGCTTTCAGGGAACTCGGAACCAAAAGTAACATATTGCCAAGAAGCAAAATAAAAGCACTATCATAGAACTGAAATAACACCTAGTAAGACCAAGTGGAGAGAGGTCCTTGGTTCCCACCAACACGGGATTTGTCTCCATTTAAAGACTCCAGGCCAGAATTTCGGGGAAAGGGAATTGCTGGTGCTACACTGAAATCTTTACTTTAAATTCTCCCAAAGTTCAGCTTTCAGGCTCAACTTGCTTTGCTCCGAGCAGAGCGTGTAGGAAATGTGGGGTTGAGTGTAAAGGTACAGACCTGATTCTGGTCCCTACTCAGGTTTTTACATTCCCCGATTTTTCAAGAATTACTCTCGATTCACACCGATAAATGGTCTTTCAAATTAAAACTAGGCTTTTTCATTGAGTTCTTTTAAACTCTCACTCTAAATCAGCCCATTTTGGTTTAGGAAAGCCCCATTCTGGGGGCTGTGGACCAGTCCATGCCTCCCACGAGCGGGCTGGCTGCCACCTCATCTGTGCCGACACACTCTGGTGGAGACACTACAGAAAAGTTTAATGGCTCATTATTTGGAAATCACTACTGCAAATGGATTTAAAACCCTTCAAAATCACCCTGACGCGAAAACGAAACGGAGTTAGATTCCTGACAATTCCAAAGTCTAAAAATAAAATAATAAAAAAAAAAGATAATATGAAAACTCAGAATAACTGCTAAGAAGAAGGTATTACCAGTTTCCCAGTTCTTTATCCAAAAACTGTGTAAGGAATGCTTCAGAAGGGTCCCTCTCCTGCAAATAAATGCAATGCAGGTACTAGGTCCCATAAGGCCTCGTTTATAGCCCTTACCCTAAAAAGTAGTCCTGCTGATTAGCATAGCTAAGTGTGTACTGTCACACAGAGCCTGTTGCATATTCATTCACAGTGGGTATAATTCTCTTCTTAGAGGCATAACCAGCAACAGCCCTTGTATGTAAATGGAGACTTCCACTAGCTCGTATTTAAAGGCAGCTATAAGAAAAAAATAATTAACACTCACAATATATTTACATATTTTTAAAGTGCAGGCTGTATGATAAGGCACCATGAAACATCTACTATTTCAAAACATAAAACATCCTAGCAAAATAAAAGAAGAAAAATATTCCTTTAAAACTTAGTTTCCATGCTCCCAAAGAAAACCCCTGTGAATACACACATCTCCTAAAAAGCGTGCCATTAGCACTAGGCACAGAAAGAATTTGCGAATGACCAACCAGACAAAGTGTGCATTTTGAAAAATCTCGTAAAAATTAAGCCTATTAAATGTAGCTTTATGAATTCTAATTTAAATATTTTTTTTTTTTTTTCACTCTGAGGGTGGTTGGTTGAACGCTGGGACAGAGAGGTTGTGGAATCCCCATCTTTGGAGATACTGGAGATGGTCATGAGTAAATGTGCTCTGGATGACTCAGGGCTGAGCTGCAGGGTTGGACTGGGGGAACTACAGAGACCTTCTCCAGCCACCACTATTGTGGTTCCTCTTATAATGATATGTATTTTTAAAACATTTTCAGTGTTTCATTGGCTTTTGCTTGAAGCCACCTTCAAATCTTCAGGCTCCCCATCCTCACATACTGACAGTGTGTAATCAGGTAAACACGGATGGAATCCAGCTCCAGAGTTTTCCTCATCAGGAAGGAATAATTCTCTTAATTTCCTGAGATGTTAGGTGTCCTTGCATAGTTCCACAGTTATTATTACTACCTTCAGTGATATTCCTTTCCCTGGGCAACCCCCATGAGCAGCCCAGCTGCACACAGGGGGTTTGTGAGTGTGATACAGGCTGAGTCCATGGTTAAAAATCACAAAACACGTATTTGTGTGTTAGCTATCGTTTGTTCAGTGCAATTTTTATAGAGCAAAGGCTTCAGGGAGAAAAATCAGCTTAAAAAATTAGCTTCCTAAAGTGCTGTAATACACTGTGATCACCCCGAATATCACATATTTGTAAACCATACTGAACATGTCAGGAGTCTTCCCCTAAGAGAACAGATGAATCTTATACTGTTTTCTATCATCTTGCTATTTATAGATTCTTTGTGATGATTCTCATGCATCTTGTCCAGATAATACTAATAAAAAATATCCCAAATTCCTCTAATTGGCACTTTCAAATCCGTGTTCCATTACAACATATAACCTTCTTCAAACAAGAGGGAGCAGAGTATAGAAAGATGTTATTTTTGGTGTCACTGGGAGGGTACTCAGTGTGCTCAGAGAAAGACAAAGACACCTTAATTTTATCCTTGGCCAAAGTTTCTTTTTTCCCCTTCCCCAAAAAAAGGCAAAACTACATTGGCCATACTTAACAGAACAGAGTAGACTCCCTAAGTCATAAGAAGTAAAGTCAGTTTTCAGAACAGCAGCAATTAAAATATACTGTCAATCCCAGAAAAGTTCTGTTCCATGGCATATTCTGTACCACAACAAATAAACACTACTTTGTTTTCTGTACATTACTGTTTGTTGCCTTATCCTGTGGTATTTCAAATGCTTCCTCTTGATGATAAGTAATTGCATGTTTTAAGATCCAAAGAAGGGTTTGGAGTAGAACAACTAATTTAGCACCAGAATCAAATGATCACAACCACTTGTTTGCTTTCAATGACAACGTGGCAGAGGACAAAGTACACTGGGCTTTGTCCAAATTTACTTCTTGTCACAAAATAATGTTAACCAATCATTAAAAAAAGACATGGTGCCTTCCTATTTTGCTCACATTCATCTTATCTCTAATTTTCAGATTCTGTGTGTATGTCAAGGACATCCTCCTCTAGTTCTGCAGCTCCCATTTGACTTCTCATCATGGATAATTTTTGTGACAAGATTCCTGGGGTATCCCAGCGCTCCCTCAGACCTAACAGGAGAGTGTGGAGCCATCATTGCCGAGCTGGAAATCCATGATCCTGCCTATCACCCAGAAAGAATGGTGCAGTCACAAATGACTCTCCTCTTCCTGCTGCAGCCACTCACCATTTCCTGTCATCTCTTCTTCTAGGAACTCACTAAACTCCTTCTTTCATTTTCACCCTCACTGACTTTTTTCCATGTTCTGGTCATCCTGCCTTCTTAGGTTGGCAACAGACACCTTGCTACCTTGTTCCCTGTTTTTCCTTCAGTTGCTGCTGCTAAAATATTCCCTTTGCCTCCCCCATTTCTTCACACAGTCAAAGCTTCCTCCTTGCATTCGCCTTGGGCTCCTTGTCCTTCACTCACGCCTTGGTTTCACCCTGCTCTCATTTAATTTTCCTACCTTAGAATCACAGAATCAGAGAATCAACCAGCTTGGAAAAGACCTCTGAGATCACCAAGTCCAACCCTTGATCCAACCTCGCCGTGGCTCCCAGACCACATCCAGTGTCACCTTAAACGCCTCCAGGGACGGTGAATCCACCCCCTCCTTGGGCAGCCCATCCCAATGGCTGATCACTCTCTCTGTAAAAAATTTCTCCCTAAAATCCAACCTAAACCTCCCCTGGCAGAGCTTAAGGCCGAGCCCTCTCATCCTGAGCACCTCAGCACAGGAAGCCTCTCCACTTCTTCATTTACCGGATTATTTATTCCCTCCCATCGTTCCGCTTCCTCCTCAGGAGACGCCACCACCCCTCAGGGCGACGTTCCACAAACCCTGCTGCCAGCTGCAAATCCCCCCCTTGGGGGAAGCGTATCCTGGACTGTACAGTGCCCACGCTGTTCGTCCAGCCCCGGACTGATCGACCAAACAATCAATACCAAATCAATGGCCCGGCCATCGCCGACAGCGTTTCTGCTTTCTGAAAGACAATACTCCTGCTTTCAAGTTTATTCAGACCGAGAGATAATTCCTGTAATTAAAGTAGTGCAAACCAGAGCATCCACCAAATCCAAAGGAGTGCTGGAGTGTGACGTATCACGGCTGGAATGCCTCCCTTGCCTGCACTGCTCTCTTGGGATGGGAAACAGAAGAAGGCAGTGAAACAATAAGAGTAATGAATAATCACATATTTAGCGAAAACATTCAGTTTAGTGTTTGCTATTTGATCAACGATCTGGATTTTTGCTGCAATTTCATTTCAGAGTACAGATACTTCCATTTAAAGGCAAATAAAATTGGGAAATATGTATTTCCAGAAAACCTATTACCAGAAACCCTAAAAAAAATGATAATAAGTTCAAGTACATCTATTTTTTTCCACAAGACTCAGAGGGATACCACATGCCCTGTCTAGAAACAATAAAGACCTGCTGAGCAAATGAAGGTCACTTGAATTTTTTAAAATTTAAAGCTTTGTTTTCTGCTAAATGACAGGGAAATACACTGAAACCACAGTCAACGTTTTCTGGGCCTGACAATCGCAAAAGTCCCCTCTTTCTGCTCCTCACTATTGACTCACACACCACCGAATCCCAAGGGACTGTGCACTCCAAAACGAGGAGTGAGTAATCAGGAAAAAGATGTTTCCCCTCTTCAAAGTATTCACTAAAGCATTCATCCTTTCAGAACTTCCAAGCTACGATTTGTTTGGCTTGTAAATCTTACAGCAACAGTATTGACAACGTTACAGTGATCTAAACACCGCGCAGCGTAAATGTAATTGCCTAAAATACAGAGCCAGGTCACGGAGATTTCTTCCAATATTGGTGCAGGGTGAGTTGGGCTCGTTTCAGCTGCCTGGGAGCAGAGGAACAGTGAAGCCCAGAAAGAACAGCCTGATTATTAGACCTGTCTCAAAATAAAAGACGAATATTCCTTCCACAGCTCGGGAAGGGGCTTTTTTAATTCATTCATGGCACCTTTGGAGAGAGTTGATACTATGAAGACAGCCAACAGTTTCGGGGAAGGAATATTTCAGGATGCATCTGAAAAATGACTCACTGGCTCTCACTGCCATTTTGTTTACTGCTGTGGAAAGCAGCAAAATGTAGTTGTAATAAAGCAGACTTTGAAGAGAAATGTATTAAAATATCTACTTATGGATGGATATATTCTTATGCTTTGTTCAATGAGCTGATTCACTACAGTAAACAATAAAAGCCACTTTACAATAAGACAAAATAATTGATTTATCAAGAAGAAACCATGGGGTGTGACTATGAAGCAATGCATTGCTTGGCAATTAAGAAGTATTTGCTGCACTAATTATTGGAATTACTAGGCATGGGTAGTTTACAGTATTTCTTAATTTTTTCAACATTTTACCCTTCAAATGTCAAATCCCAACAATCCAAATACTGTTGGCAAATTGGAAAGCAGAGAACAACCCTCCAGTTACTACAGTCAAGACAAGCAACTAGTTATGTTTTATGTTGCTTGTCCTTAGGAGTTCAACATTATCACACCCCCCCCAGACCACACAAACCATAAACATCTTTGAGCTCCAAACTATCATTAGATAGTTTTTATTGAACTCTAAGTCAATACTAAGTTGGTTAGCTGGCAAGTTCATAATCACCAGAGGTAATATTCACAGTTCAGGAGAAGGGGTCAACCAAGAGCTGGATGTGCATGTGTGATTTCCTACTTTCATGATAAAAAGTGACAACGTTCAAAATATCCAAGATCGATATTTTAAACAGGAAACCTCTCAGTCAGAGGAGTCTTTGGCTTCACCCCACTAGAACCACACCAGGATTTTTGGTGATAAATGAAATTTCAGAAATAATTCAGCACTCAATACCAGCAACATTTAGTAACCATGTCGAGACTTAGCTTATCATCCTCAATAACCATCTCCAACCTGTCCTCAGGGAACAGTCTGGGCAGTGCCAATTCCCATATTCACACAGAGTTCAGCATCATGCAAAGGACTGAAATCCAGAGATGAAAAATACCAACAGAATGAAGAGGAACAAAAGCCACAGCTATGGCAAAACCAGAGACCATGGAGCACCCACCGTTGCTCCCAGGCTCCAGGGAACGGCTACCACAGATCTACTGCGAGCTGAGAACGTGGGGGCCAAAATCCAGTGACAACTACAGCAGGCTGGCTATGGAGCCGAGGCATGAAGGGCTGTTTAGAGCACACCCTCATGGTGTGCTTTCCTATCAATAAATAAAATACTGAGATGACGCTCAACCTTACCTGGAGAAACACACCCAACGCAGTGTGAAGCTGAAGGAACATGATGTGATGCTCACGAGCCTCCACAGGGAACAGCCCTTGGCTTCACGATGGCCAGGGCATCATCCTCGGGGCTCTTCGCCACACACCAGTCCCTGCCTCCTGAAGGCTCCATCACTGACGAAAAGCATGGCTTCCCCTCACCAGGACCTTCTTCTTCTTCACAGAATCACAGAATCGGGCAGGTTGGAAGGGACCACGGCGGGTCATCTGGTCCCACCTCCCCTCTCGAGCACAGGATTGCATCCCGATGGTTCAGGAATAGGTCCGGACTCGTGTCACTCATGGCGTTGGTGTGAGACAGGCCACACTCTTCACCTGGGGTTGGCGCGGGAGGAGCTCTGAGCTCTGCGCTGGTGGCTGACGAGGGCCGGGGGTCGGTCCGTGGGCAGCCCGGCCCGCTGGGCACCACCGGCACACGCTCCCCCTCGCTCCGGGGAGCGCCGCGCTGCGCCGCGAGGCCGCCGGAGGCCACGGGGCAGCGTTTCTCCTCACAGAAATGGCCCAGACGGCTCCAGGGTGTCGATGGCCGACGGCTTCGCGCCACCCGACGTCCCTCAGCCGCCTCAGAGCGGCGGCCGCCGCCTCCACGTGGGGGGCAGGTGGCGCGTGGCTCCCCCTCAGCCGGGGCGGCCGCGAAATGGCTGAGGGGGCGCGGGAGATGCAGCGCCGTGCCCGGCGGGGAGCGGGGGGCGAGAGCGGCCGTCCCTCCCCGGGCCGCCCCTCCTCGGGGGCTCCCGGCGCCGCCGTCCCCTCGGCGACGGCCGGGCCGGGCGGGGCGGCCATGCGGCGCCGGGGGGGGCGGGAAGGTGCCGGCAGGGCCGCCCGAGGCCCCGCGCCCGGCTCTCCCCGTGGTGACCTTGGGCGGGCGGCGCGGCCCTCCCCGACAAGCGCCCGCTCCTCGCTCCCCCCTTGTGCCCCCCCCCCCGCCCCTCTATTTTTTATTTTATTTAATTATAAATTTTTATTTATTTATTTTGACCGCGGAAAGAGTTTTGAGGCGGGGGGGGTGAAGGCGGGGGGGGGTGGGGGTGGCCAGAGGAGGCCGCCGTCAGAGCGGCCCGGGGACTTTCCCTGCCGGAGGGAGGGCGCAGGGGGAGAACCGTCCCGGTCCCGGTCCCCGCCCGGGGCGGGAGGCGGCGGCGGCGGCGGGCGGGGTGTGAGGGGAGGGCGGGGGGCGCCGGCCCCGCCGCCGCGGGGGAGACGCGGCTCCCGGCGCTGTGCGCCCGAGCTGCTGCTGCTGCTGCTGCTGCTGCTGGTTACGCCAGCCCCGCCGCCTGCCTCTCCGCTCTCCTCGCCTCTGATTCTGCGCACAGCCAGCCCCAAAGCCTGTCATTCTGCAAAACACAGTTTACTCAACAGAGAGAGCGAGTGGGGGAGCGGGAGAGGTGGAGAGAGGGAGACGGCGCGGAGGAGCCCGGTCCCGCACCCCAGCATGGCTTCGGGGGACCTTTACGAGGTAGCGGGGGCCGCGGGGCGGGCGGGCGGCGGGGGGGGCGCCGGCCGGGGCGCCGCCGGGGGCAGCGGGGGCGCGTTCGGAGCCGCTCCGCCGAGCTCTCGTAGTTGCCGAAGAGCGGAGGAAATAGCCGAGGGAAGGGCTGGGGTGGGGGGAAAAAGGCTGGCGTGTGTGCCCGGGGTGGGGGGGGCAGGGAGGGATGGAGCGGCTCCCCTCCCTTCCCGCTGCCTCTCTCTTTCTCTTTCTCTCTCTACTTTCCATCGGGCTTGATCTTAGCAGGCCTTGCAAGAGGGAAGGAGGAAGGAGTGAAGGAGAGCGAGAGTTAGCGGTAGGATGGGGAGGCGATCGCGGTGTGATGAGCCCGTAGAGTGGAGAAAGTCCAGGTAAAGTCATAGGCGCTCTGGACGTGCTGAATGTGCAGATTAGTGCGAAAAAATGCGCCTTAGCGCTGCCGGGAGGCGCAGGGATGGAGGCGGCTCTGCGCCCGCTGTGCAAAGTGCAGGAGCCGGCGCCAGGTTGCTTCACCTCCTGCCCGGGGTGCTGCGGGGGTGGCGGGGGCGGCGGCCGGGCCGGGCCCGGGCTCCCCGCGGGCCGCAAAGTTTGGCGGGGGCCCCGCTCCGGGCGGCCCGGGCTGCGGGAGGGGCGGGCGGCGGCCCCCGGGCCCCCCAGCCCGCCGGGCGCTGCCCCCCGGGCGCGGCCGCAGCGCCGGAGCAGCATCGGCCGGTCGGGGCACGGAGGGGAGAAGGGATCGGAGACCCTGGCGAATTTTGACCTCTGGCGCCCAATTCTAATGCCCCAACTGAGAAAGGGTCTAGCCACTCTTGCCATGCCACAGAAGAAGAAGAGAGAAAGCTGAAATTAAGGCAGACTGGACCTGGTTGTTTGAAATATCCGGTTCCAGTAAGGGGAACCAGGGTGGAAGTCTACCATCTAAAGACACCAAAGGTGACTGGATGTCCTACACTTCTTGGTCTGGAGGACCTCCTCGGGTTCTTGGTGTTTCCTGGTGAAATGGCCGTTTGTTTTGTGGTTCTCTGGAGGGCACAGTTTAAGGGCTAAGACTGAAACCATCACCTTCCACTTGGAGCTGCGTGCTGATGATAGGCACTGCTCAACCATCAGGGTGTGCTTGGGTGTGGAGCTGCTGCTGTGGTTGGTTGGACTTGGTTGGACTTACTCTGCTTTTGATGATCTTGATGATCAGCTGTAGGGTCTCAAGAGAAGATGTGGAGGATATGACAGGTTTCACGTAGGCAGTTTTTGTTGTTGTCTTTCCAAGTCTTTAACAGAGGTCATAGTTAAAGGATGACATTGCTCTACTAGGACTGTGTGCTGTGTGTGGCACAGACCTCCTCTGAAGTGAACAGCACTTCAGCTCTCCTCCATGGTGTTAAATTGCTGGAAGTACATGATAATCTGAACAGTACCACTGACCTTTTTCCCTCCATATTGCGGTATCTGCCATTTAACTTTGTAATTTCAAGGATATTGCATGTGAACTGTGTTGCTGTTGTGACTCTGGAATAGCCAACTTTGACACAAAAAAGTCGGCGGTACAACTTTAGTATTAGTCGTTTCTGGGATGCGTGGAGAGTCTTTGCCTGGTGTTGCCCGAGTTTTCTTCAGATGTTTGGATTAGTTCTAGAAGGAAATAAAGCTGGTATGTCATGGCTAATGGTAGCCATGCTGGTTTAGCTCTGACTCGTCGTAAAAAATTTGGCTGTTTCTGGTCTTTGTGTCATAAGACGGTGATGTTGGGAAGGTGGATGTGGGCTGTTTTAAGTACCACGGTGTGGCATCCCAGTGAGGCTCCTCAAGGATTAACCTGCTCTGTCGATGTTCTGTGAGGGAACACACAGCCCAGTTTGCAGCCAGTGTTAGGCCCAGTCACTTTGCAGGCGTTTGTGTGGATGGATGTGAATTGTTGGTCCTGTGGTTCAAACCCTCTGAATCACTTCCTTTATTTGTTACTCCGTCTGAGCTACTTTTGCTTGTACGATCATTGTACAATATGGAAGAACTGTCTCCACCAGAATGGGTAAGTGGAAGAAGTGTGGCTGTTCATTCCTTGTCATGTGAGGTGTTTGGGATATGACCACCTCAACTACTCACAGTGTAAAATCTTCATCTACGTGTTGGACACGTGGGAAAAAGTACATGCGAGGCTTCAGTTGTCAATCTGTCTGCATTTTGCATCTTCACTGTGAAGTTCTCCATGACAGAGGTCAGAAGAAATGTCTAGAAAGCTCAAGAGTTTGTAAGTCTAATGGGTAGCAATTGGTAGTGGCTTCATTTATTGCCTCCCTGCTTCTTCCCTTCCCATCTGCATCCAGGGGATTTATTAGAAGGAAGCTCTTGGAGCTGGGATGTCCTGCACCAGTTTGCACATGAGATGAAGAGCTTTGTGCCTTCAGAGCAGTGCAAGTTCTTCCTTGGACACATCATTCTTCTCTGCCCTCCTGAACTGGTAGAACATTACGTGGATCACAGGATGACCATTAAACAGTTCCAGGAGTTTACCTTGAAATAATTTGGGGCTGTGGATGGAAATAAATAATTAGGGTCTTGTCTTGGCAATTCCAAAGATACACTGCACTCCTGATTCCATTTTGACTCCTTAGTAATATCCAAGCCCTTCAAGGGTTCTTCCTGAACTTCAGCAAATAAGACAGTAATTAACTCTGCAATTTGGAGCATTTAATACTGGCTGCAAAATCATTTTTGTTAAAGCCAGTCACGATCTAGGAGCCATGATAAAGCACACAAAGGAGTACAGTGTGTATATTACCTATGCAAACATCTCATATTTTGGTGGCACTCTAGAAACTTTTATAATTTTTCAAGTTTTGGAAATAGATGTGCATATTTATCTTGTCAGTCAATTCATTTTCTATTATCGTGTTATTTTAAAAGGCTTTTCAACCTTTTAAACTTAGAGATAAATTCAATTACTGTCTTTACATTGAAGCAAAATAAGATCACAGGCAAAACAACCTCAGTGTTTGGTTAACTAGGTGCCTTTTTCTGTTTAGAAATGGCATCTAATCATCTGAAAAACATTTGGGTTAGGACTATGAAACAGGTACTGATTTATTCTAGAAGCAAGAGAACACCCCTTGGGAGCTCTGTGTTTACTGGGAGTTCAGTTCTAGAGCTGTGTATTAGAACCCAGACACTTTACAGCAAAAGCGAGTTATTCCATTATATGGCTGGATGTAGGTGTTAGTTTTGACGGTTTTTAAGTACATTTTTTTCCCTTGAACAGTGAGGAATGCTGTGTATGCTTCAGTGTAATTCTCAGGCTATATGAAATGCTGGTCTGGCTTTGCTTGACTTCCATGTGCTTATGACTTCAAGCTTTTATGAGTGGGTGAAACTGTCATGGAATATTCCCTTTTTTTTTTTTTTCTTGCTTTTCCTCATAACAGGTGACCTGTTAAATATTAAATATTAAAGGCCTATGATTGCGTGTTCCTTAGAAATAACAATCTGAAAATAAAGGACTGACAAAAGGGTATTCACAGTGGCCTTCAGCAAGGCAGCCCTGGTTTGCCTTGGGATTCACACACACTGTTGGATGCATTGACAGCAGATCCTCGTTCAGTTTGGTAACCAACAGAAAGGAAAATGTATTTACTCTTAAATACCAAGTTTGTTGATTCACATTAAAGTTGTCAGTAGCTTGAAATAACATTCCATATTTTGCATGTACAATTTAGTTGTCACATTGTCTGAACCCTGACAGTTCTGTCACAGAGACTCTGGTGTTACAAGTCCATGAGATGGCTTTAGAGGGGGAAGGATTCCATAGGAACAGTGCACCTAACTTTATTTTTCCTAGCCCAGAGCATCCTGTTTACTGCAATAACCCCCCTCCCTTTATTGATGAGTATGTGAATCAGTTATCAGTATCAGAGATGCTCATCAAGCTGACTTTGATGCTTTTTTTTTACATAATATTTTGGGGGCTTGTATACAATGAGCACAATTAGACTTTCAGGGGTGATGATGTTGAAATCTAAAGTCATATTTTACCCTGTGTCAGATTGTGTTACACCACCTTGGGTAAGTGATCTAAAGATTATAGCTCAATCTCTGGAGGGGACTGGCACATGCACGTGTTTCTGGATCACAATAATAAACCCAGTAGTGTTTGCTTTAAAGTGAAAAAGTGACAATTTAAAAAAACCTTCTCACTGAAATGATACAACGCCCATGGACAGGAGCTTGTCCACCACAGTGACAGGTTTCAATCCAATGTCAGTCTGTTTATGCAGCACTGTAAGAACAAGCTGCAGTTTATTTCAGCTCATGTGATCCACCAGAAAGATAATGTACTTCCAGATAATTGCAACATCTCCCATTTCTACCTGCACTCAGGTACCAGCAAAGTCAAAACTTGAAGGTAATAATGGCACTGTTTGGGCTGCTGAATCCTCATGACACGTGGAGACACGCAAGTGGGAGACAACAGGGTTGAGCTTTTGGATGCCAGGTTTGGTTTGCAGATGCAGGGCTTAGAAAATCATCTTTGTTTTACACAGTGAGCAAATGCGAGTTTTGGGGCATGGTGGCTTTCCATCTTGCATCTCTTTCAATGGGGTCACTTTTTAGCAGAGACTTAAATCTGCTAATTGAAATGAAAAGCAGAAATCTATTCTTTGTTTTATTTTCTAAGACAGAGGTGACTTGCAAGAAGATGGTGTATTTAGGTAAACATTATTAATATTTCTCAAATCACCCTCCTTATTGATATAACTGTTCCGTGGTGAAGGAACAAGACTGATTTCACAAGTGGCTCCAAGCAGGATGTGGGGAATATAGAACAGTTAAGCACCTACTGCTCCTGTACCTTGGCAAGCTGTGGGTGCAGTGCTGATTTCAGTAATACCGGGCTGGGGCTCTCCAGCTCTGAGCATCTGTAATTAACACCTTATTTTTGTAGTGGAAAAGCTTTACTAACAACTGTTTTGACGACTCAGCTATTAATCTATACATTATCATTGAGCTGTTCTCAAAATCAGTATTTAAAGACAACTGTCCTCAAAATCAGGTCACCTCTGAGCAGCATTGCCCTGGGTGGGTGGAAGTGCAGAAGTTGTGTTGCCTGATGAGCATTTTCAGGACTCTGTTCCCAGTTAGGTGAGATGTGCAGGACAGACCCTGTTCCTAAGTCCCAAACCAGGCAATCACCTGGACACTGAGCTGTAAATGGAGCTTCAAAGCCAGTAATAAAGAGCTATCCTGAGGTCCCTTCTGCTCAGGTCCTGGAGTTCTCTAAGGGAAAGATACTGAGTGAGGTTCTAAAGTGTAACTGGAGAACTCTGGCAATATTCATTATCCCCCTCAGAAATTCCAGAGCCGAGCCACATATGGAACATTACAATGCACATAATGACTGTCTTGTTTACCTACAGCGTCACTGTTACCACGGCTCCAACTTCCTCATTACACTGCAAACTGCTGGGCATATTTTGGGGCACTGAAAACCAATTGATTTCTTGTTAAAATCTTGATAAAGTGTTTTATCTGCATCAAGTGTAGTTTACTTCAAGGGACGTGGCCCAAGTGTACTCCTGGCTTGGGAGGGACACTGGAAATGCACCCTGAAAGCCTCAACATTTGCAGTGAAGACTCCACCAAAGCCACTGATCTGAACGTGCTTCCCCTCAGTGCCCAGGTTCAGTGCTGAGAGCCATTCAAAGCTTAAAATGACATCATTTTTTTGTAATACTTTCTGAATGACAAATACGGTGCTTTACTTCGGGCTGGTCTTGGATTCAAAATTAAAATCCGGCAACAAACTCATTGTTTAGTAATTGTTTGTGAAAGTTAAAATATTTAGAGACATTTCCAATAATGGCAAAATTTAAATGTGGTCTAATATTGAAAGAAATGGGCTAATTATTTTTTTAAAATCAATGGAGTATTTGTGATGGCCAGCTATGCTGTAAATAGCTTTTCTTTGTCCATTCATTTGACTTTTAGCAGCATTACAGTTCCTTGGCTCTGTACATTTTCATCAGTGCAATCCCTTTTTGTTGTTCTTCCTTATCCATACATATTTTTCAGATACTTTCTGCAGCACATTTTATGGCACTGACATCCTGACACTGGCAAGAAAAGTTAATTAAATAGTTAAATGTCCCTTGCATTGAAACTATTATAACAATATAATTGAAGTGAAATGTTGGCATTGCAGGGCGACTGGTAGTGGGGTTTGTGAATTCTGGATTTCTTTACATTCATGCAAATACAAATATTCTCATTTTGGCATAAGAAGTTCATAATTTTGGCCTGTTGAATTAATTATGTCACACTCTTTGTTTATTATCAAAACTCTGCATTGGTAATATTGCAAAACTGAAGGGAAATACACTGCAGTCTGTTTTCTTAGATTACACAGAGAAAATTTGGATTACAACACTATTTTAATATCATCTCCTTTTTAGTCCTGATATAAAATACTGTTGCAACTCTGTTAGGTCTCTCAAAACTTTTCCAAGAAGTTGATATGGTTGACCTGTGTAGGAAAGAATTCCTCATGTGGCTCACCAAAGAGAAAATAGGTTGACTCTTACAAAATGGTAAAGGGTGGCATTGAAAACATCTCTCACAAAGACACTCCTCTTTGAAAACAGCAGTTGCCCCACCTGGGCTCTGCCAGATTTCTCACAGTCCACCCCCAAAATTTGCAGCCCATTCTTTAAGAGGAGCAAAACAGGAACATTAAGGATATTTTCTTCCCTAAGGCTCTTCACTGCATTTATTTTATATTTTAGGGGGTTTTGTGAAATCATCCTTTAGCAAAGTAATCACTTAAATGTGCTCATCACAGCACTGAGATCCATCGCAGATTAGCAGCACCTTTCAAAAGAATCAGAATCAGCAGATTCATGTGAACACGTGTCTTGTCTGTACAGGAGTTAACATTTTTAAAGGAAGGCAGAGCTCACAGAACTCTTAATGTCCAAATAAGAATGGCTCTGGCTGGGGTGTTTTTTCAGAAAACCTTATTGTAAGACCCCACAGGAGCAGCTGGTAATGACAAGGTGTGCTCCAGAAGAGCTGGTCATCTCTTAGTCTACCTGGTTCACAGAGAGGGTGTCTATGAATAGAGTTTCCAAATACCTTTAGGGTATTAGGGCCTGTGTTGTACAATAGAATCATCAATTATTTGAAAATCATCACAATTACTCTTGATAATTCATGGAGTATTATAATTGTCAAGACAAAGGTTGACATTGAAAAGTTGGGTGTCAGCAGCTGAAATTCAGTGTTTATAAATGCAAGCTAATGATCAGAGGAAAAAATAATCCTGACCATACATGCATAAAAATGAGCCCTGAAGAAGCTGTTACTATTCTGCAGAAATCTTGGAATCACTGTGGAAAAGTTTCTGGGTGTGCCCACGTTCATATTTTAATTTGGATCAGGTGCATGCTTTTGAAGTGAATCTCCCCGTGCTCCCCAGTCACCACACCTCTGGTTGCATCACTGCACTGTCTTGGAGAGCAGTGACCACGCTCCCTCCCGAGGACACCGAGCCAGAAAAGGTGTTCCAGCTCCTGGGGGGACTCCTGCTTGTCGGAGCAAAACCTCAGGCAAGCACGAGCTTAGGTGTGAGTAAGAGAGCATTTGAGAATGCAAGAGCACAGAGTAGAGAAGGGCCATCAGGGTGTTCAGGAGGAGTGGCTGTCAGTGAAGGTATCTTAGAACAGCTTTCTGCATGGGAAAAGAAGTGACTGAGGAAGGTGTGAATGGTATGGAAAAGACAAAGGGGGGATGTTTAGTTAAGTCAGAAGTGAGTGCTGTTTCTCATTGCACAAGAGAAGATAGGAGGCAAAGGCAATGATTAGGGGACCCAAACAAAGGGAGTACTCCACAGTATGTGCATTTTGGAACTCATTGCCTTGGGATGTTGTGGAAACCAGAACTGTAAATGGTTTCAAAGAATAGTAAAACAGGAGGATGGATCCCTTTACACCTTTCAGGACATCTTTTAGCACAAACCAGTCTTTAAACTGCTAATCACAGAAGCTGGGGGAGCAGAGCAAAGGCAGCACTTACTCTACAGATGCTGTTTCCTAAGCACCCAGTACTAATTTCTGTTAGAATATACAACAACGTTGAGCTAAGGGGACCTTTAGTCTGACCTCGTATGGCAGTTCTTAGTTTCGTACTTACCACAGTCATTAAACAAACACAGTTATTGACTGAGGTGTTGATACGGTCTGCAGAGATCACAAACACACTTGCCTTGCAAGCTGTATTCTGCTGTTCTAATTCCTAATCCTTGTCAATTAATATCTTTGCAAAGCAAAGGACAAATCAGAGTAGTGGGTTCTGTTTCTGATACAGAGATACGTCAGTTTCTGGTTTAGAGCCCTCACAGTCCAGATTTAGAATCATGGAATCATTAAGGTTGGAAAAGGCTTTAAAGGTGATTGAGTCCAACCATTAACCAGCACCACCGTGTTCCCCCCTAACCCACGTCCACAAGTGCCACATCCACACCCCTTCTGAACACTTCCAGGGACGGTGATTCCACCACTGCCCTGGGCAGCCTGTTCCAGACTCCTAACAAATGCAACATGTGGTGGAAGCAGGAAAGAGTAGAAGAAGGGAGGAGGTGATGAAGTGACATTAAATCAAACGTGTCATAAAAACAAAGTTAACTAACAGTTAAAGACAAACCCGAAAACATTCCAGTAAATGCACGTAATGAGGCAAATGATTGAGTCAGTGTTACTAGAAAGTTACATTAATAGAGTAAGAAGTTTCTGATGAACAAAATCAGCTTTCTTCTAAGAGAAAAGCATTTCAGCATCCAAAAGAGTTTTTCCACAACTTTCCTGTATTTATGTTTTCAGATGGTCTTCACAAGCTGTACAGGATTGTCAATCTGCCTTACCTGAATAGACATCAGAAAGCCACTAACTATGAACAAACCCATCAGCTTGTTCTTGATGGGGTTGAATTTTTTTTTCCAGAAATGGTGATTACTAATATACTGAAATATAAACAGTCTGATTTTTAACTGACCAACTCAACCTGTCAAATTCTTTCACACAATCAGCTTTTTTGTAACATCACTTGGAAGTCACTGAAACAAAGGAGAGAGTGTTGTTCATGTATCTTATTATTGCCAGTAACAAGAGAGACCTTACAAAATAAAGTGTGATATTACATAGTTTTTAAAAAGACTACTTTGTAAAATTTCTTTGACTATACTAACGGACTTCCCTTTAAATGTTATGCAGTTGAAATTGGCTCTGATAATATTTGTGAAGCCATTAAATCATTTCCCTTTTTGGGGAAGGAACTGTTTTGCAAAATACGAAATCACATTAATGCACCTGATGAATTTGTCTTCCAGAATTTTTTTGTGACAGGTTTTGGGTGTCTCAGCCCAGGAGATCTGACGGGAAAGGTGCTGGAGAAACACAAGTGTGGTTCACATGGAAGGAAAATGCAGAGTACTGCTTACAGGGCTTGTAAATGTGCTCTGAGACAAACTGCAAAGATGTTGGTCCCAGAGTGTTTGGTGATTGATGTAAGGGAGGAACAGCAGAGTGCAGTGCAGGGGGCAATGCGTGAATTTGGGTGACACAGCACAAGGAGACCTTCTTTGATGAGAAGGGATTGAACTTTACCTAAGCAGAGGAAGAAGCAAACTTTTAGGTTCATCAGTGGTACAACATAACGGCAAAGCTTCCAATTAAATAGGAATATGACTCACATATCAAAATCTATGCAGGGAAACTTTGGATCCCAAGTTAAGTACTAGGAATTAGAGGGGAAACTACATTTATGTACTAAAATGCCTTCACATGACTCCAGGAGAAATAACCTGGAAGTTCTTGAAGGAATAAATACTGGTTGACGAGGGGCAATTAAAACTTTGTGATTCAAGTGCAGTAACTGGAAGCAAGAGTCTGTACTAGAGTCCTGCTGCACAAACTCGAGCTTTTCACAATCCAAAGTTGGGAGAAGTTGGAAAACAGCTTCCAGTTTTGTGTAATTAAACATTAGCACTGGTTCATAATTTTCTACTGTGCTGAAATGTCAGAACCTATGAACTAGAACAGTCAGACAAGGAGATGGTAGAGAATATGATGAACTTGGCAGTGTTCTGTCCAGGTGGTCACTATTCCAGACTGATGTTACCATGCTGCAGATCACTACATGACAGTAGGCAGTGTTAGTACAGTCAGCAAAACACATCAAAGCATGGAAACGGTGATAAAAGTGACAGGAAACTGAAAGAAGCAACGAAGAAGAGATGATCTTTTCTTTGGTTGGTTGGGTTTGGGTTTTTTGTTTCTACAGTAGAAATGCAAAATGACCACTTTTCTGTCTTTGTATGTAAAAACAAAGTGTGAGTCAGGCAATTAAATCGGCAGTTCAGGCAGCAGAATTTAGTAAGGCTGAATGTTCCTGTAAGTTCCTTTTATGGTCTGATAATGTCTTATGTGTAGTGGAAGCCCAAATCCTCTGTGCTCTGATGATGCACAGAACATGCAACAGAAAGCTGTGTTTGATGTGTTTTTACATGTACCAGGGAAATAGCATCTCTTTTACCTTATACCCACAGAAAAACTCATGTTTCTTAAGAAAATAAAAAGGGGGAAGTCCTTGGCCAGCTTTTGTGGCCTTCCCAATGCTGCTTTTAACTTGGTGTCAAGAACTGGGATCATCAATTAACTGTGGGAATCATGGGAATCCTGGAGCAAAATTGTTGGGCACCACAGGGCTGAGCAATCTCCTCAGAGCCTGGTGCTTTGGATCAGCTCCTTCCTCCGACTTTGCTGTGCTTCAGGACCTGCTGCAGCGTTTTGTACATAACAGTGATGTGTTGGTGCTTTTAGGGAAGCTGAGGTACAAACACGCCCTCAGAATGCACAGCCAGCAAGGCTGCCCGTGTGGCCACACAGCAGCTCAGGAGCAGCACGGAGCTCTGCTCCCCTCATGTTCTCACTCAGCAAAGACCATTTGGAGGCCACTGGAAGGAGACTCATCCACTCCCTGTCCCCAGCAGCAAGTGATTTCCAGTGCCTTTCCTGTGCACTCGCATCAGATGACGGATTAAAGCAGGAGTGCCAAGGTGGCCTTGTCATCTCTCCCTGCTGACTAAAGCCTCTGCAAACAGTCTGTTGTATGGCATTTATCAAGTGGATCAAGACAGCAACAATTCCAAGGTCCAAGGAAGACACCCTTTTTTTTTTCACTGTACACATCCCGCACTTTGGATTACTGTTCTCATTGTTCCCATCCATCCTTCCTTACACCAAGAGAACGTGCTTTCCTGGAAGAACAGTGGGACTCAACACAGGGACTCTGCTTGTGGTCCATCAGCTCCTCTGAACTGCCTCTTGCTGCCTCTGGAAGCATAAGGGATTGCTAGAATGGATGGAGGAGTGTTCCTTCTCCCAGCTGAATGGCCTGTCCCCAGCTCTGTCATGAGCACCACAAAGGATGACAGATCTTCTCCCTGCTTTGTTTGATGATCCCCTGCTTTGGCTTCCTGGTGTGACACCACTTAGAGCATTTCCAGTGAGTGTCCCAGCAGCATTGTCAGGGACTGCAGCATGCACAGGGGTGACCACTCACTGACAGGCTGCTGTGGGCTGTGGTTTGAGTTGTTCTGCAACTGTGCTGCTGGTATTTTTTGTGCTTCATCCACTCATGTCAAACACCACTGACAACCTGCTCTGCTTAGAAGACAGAGGCAAGTCTCCTTTTAATGTGAACTGAACCTTCTATTTGTACCATGAACGATGCAATTTTCCTCCCCTGCTATTACCTGCTGCTCTTGTAGCCTATTTAGTATACAGGGGAAAAAAGTCTTGCTTACAGGTTGATCAGGATATGTAAAGTGCTCTTTTATTTTGGATATGCAGTCAGCACCGCTGGTATATTTTAATTTACACAACCCTTGATTTTTTTACAGTCAAGATATATGTCCAAAGGACAGCTGACAAACCAAGGACAATATTTTTTAATGCTTTTTTATCCCCAAGCCACAAGGCAGAATCCCTTTAGGTAACTGAAATAACTTCTGCCTTAATATAACACTTCTGTAAAATGTGTAGATTCCCTTATTAATTCTAGGATTTTGTGCAGCTCAGAACAGCTTTAACAGAACGTTTTCTAAACATCTTTCTTACATCATGTCCAGCTGCTGTTGCTCCTGTTACCACCAAAAGGCAGCCATTCCAAGATGACAAGCACCTTAAAAGTTGCAGTGTAATGGCAGTTCATCTTTCCAAGTGGTGGGGTGGACTCTGAGCACGTTATTTGGGACTGCGAATCACCAAGGTCTGTTTGGGATGTGCATTTAAACACGTACACTTTCCCTGGCATCGAGGGGATATCTGGGGATTGCCTACAGATATTTAGTATTTGATATATCACTTACTCAAGATTTGGAAAGTACTTGAGTAGTAAGCCTGAGGGTTAGCAGAGGAACTGTGTGATAAGCCTCAGATCTCACAGAAGAACTGATAGCAAGACCTCCCTTTTCATTCCCCCTCTGATTATACAGCAGCACAACAGGGCTTTGCAGTGACAGACACAGCCTAACTGAGGCAGAGGATGAACCATGGCTGGTTTCCACTCAGTTTTGAGGGTGGTTTTTTCTTTTAAAGTGACTAGTCTGCAGCTCCATTTCTGAGAAGTTTCCTTGAGGCTCTGACTCAAAGAGAGACCTCTCTGGACGGGGTAAAGCGGTAGCTGGAGTGGGACAGAAAGTGCTCGGAGCACGTTCCCCTCTGCAAACACGGGGGGCAGCTGCTTCTGATCTGTGGCTTCTCACTGCTGTGGTGTGAGGGAATCACACTCTGAGTTTCAGGAGCCACAACAGAGACTAAGCAAAGCCCTGGCTCATTTAGGACTGGGTGTTATCTTAATAAGCTAAATAAATCCTATATAGGACTGAAAGTTTCTTTGGAGTTCTCTGAGTCCTGCAAAGCCGCCCTCTCGGGCTGACCTTTGAGCCTTGTGCACTGCAGAGCTCCGAAAAACTGCACCAGTTCTGTGCTGCACCAATTTCAGCAGCATCAGCAAGCCCAGTGGAAGTTGCTCACCCGCTTTAGCAGCTCTTTTCCAGCATCAGGTTGATCAGACATGGGACTGCAAAGGGCTCCCACTGCCACAGGTCACCCTGGCCACAGACACTCACACAGCTCCAGAAGGTCCATACCATGGAGAAACAAACTGATTTGCTTCGTGAAATCAGCACCCAGAGAAGATCAGGAGTTGGCATCATTTTTGTTAACCAGACCCATCACATGATTGAAGCTGAAACGCTCATGAATGTTACCATTGTTCTTGGGAAGCACGAATGGCAAGGACTGGTTTCATGTGCAGCGTGGACACTGACCTTCAAAGGGAAACACTCCTTGCAGCACCATTTATCTCACTTTTGGCAAAGCAGGGTGATGAACTGGTATATTTTCTTTTAAAAGCTGTTTTCTGGCTACATTACAACTTTATTAATGGGCATGTATTCTGAGTTATCTTTTCTTGGACAGCCTACCTGGGAACAGTCAAACTAAAAAATTGCTTTTATAAAATTATTTTAGCGTGCTTTAATACCAAATGCTGAGAAATATGGTAGATAGACCAAGAAAATTAAAAGCCCTGGGGCTAAATTTTATTTTTAAGAGTCACTTGAAAAACAGAGCTCCACCTAAGCAAGTTGACCTTGCTTGTTACAGCTGCTGGAGAGCTTTGGTTGTGCATAGCTGTGAGTGTACACTGTTTGAATAACACATCAGAACACACCAGAACCTGCCAGTGGCCTTAGGCTTTGTGACTTTCAGTAAGACAGAATCTACAGCTTTGGATTCAGGTGGTCAGTGAAATGCCCAACATGCCATTGAAAAGGTTTTCAGGTGCCTAAAACTCAGAAGAAACTTGAGGGTCTGGCCCTTAAGGAAAAATATCCACAACTTTCCAGAATGCTCCCGGTGCAGAAGGTTGTGCCTCTCTTTCAGAGAGCCTGGAAAGTAAGACAGGTTAATCCACAGCTGACTCCACAGAAAACCCGGTCTCAGAATTAACTCAGTATGTATTTTTGGACTCTCATGTAGGCCACAAAAGTGCTACTTCCCTCAGTATATAAACAATATACAACATAGACAATACATAACAAGTAATTTAAACTCTTTCCATACACTTTAGTGATGTTTTATGTGCCTGCTTTCACAACATTCCTTAAGTGTTCTGTTTCAATTTGTTTGTTTGGTATTTTTTTAATTCGTGACATAGGGTTTTAAAAACCCAAACACTGAATTTTTAGGGGGTTTTTAGGAAGGTAAATTTTTAAATTTTTACAGCATGTGCAGCTTTCAGAGATGACTTCTTTTTTTAAGGTTTTGCACTTGGGTGGTATCATGACTCTGTCTTCCTTGCATTTAATTTGGCCATTTTCTTTAGTCAAAATCAGGCCTTTATAAAAGGAGGGGCCTTGTTTTTCTGCACAATAAAGCAAACAAGTGACTTGTATCGATCTGGTGAAGGCAGTTATAATAGTCCCACATTCATAAAAATGTTCTCCCTCAAAATTGTATGAAATAACACGAATTAGAACTTTAAACACAAGAGATGAACAGGAAACACCGAGGGTGAACTTTTAGAATACGCCTCCAAAGCAGGTACAGATTTTTAGAGCCATCCCATTAACCCCCAAATCTTGGTGACACTGAATAAAAGTTTGTGCTATCACGTGTCACTCACTCAGGAAGGCCACTACTATTTAATAGTTTTGTGAGTTTCATTTTTAGACTGTACCAGACACCTGAAATGCTGGAAACCTGCTGCTCAAACGTGCAGAGTCTGTTTGAGAACATCTGATGAAAAGGATATTATCAGCTTTTTATGTTAAATGCTGATAAAAAACCCTATAGTTTGAAGCAAGGCCTGGTGACCAACTGCTGGAGAATGAATGAGTTGTAGTGTGAATGAACTATCAAGTGCATATCACTCTAATGGAGCAGAAATGTTCAGTACTTGATGCTGTTACAAATAACAAGCAATTTCAGACTCTTTTCTTTAGAATGATACATTTTTTCACTGTACACACAGCATATTTAGATTATCACAGGATGCCCTTCATTGCACAATGCCCACAATTACTTACATAATTAGATTTCATGTTGCTGACTTAGGAGTCTGTAACCAGACAGGCATCAGAGGAGGAAAAGAACCAAAATCCTAAAATAAAGACTGTGGGGTAAAGAGAGCCTGGAAAATATCTTTGCTCTCTAAATATCTACCATTTGGAAAAAAGAACCAAAAAGAAAACCAAAAAAAACACCCTAAACTGAGGCCAATTTTTTTTTGTTGAAGATAAATTGCAATTCAGCTCTTTACAAAAAACTGGAGTGGCTTATTGATTAACTTGGACAGGACTGTCCCTTGCTGATATGTCTGGGATTATGAAGGGTCTAAAACATGAGAATAACATCACTAAAATAACTGACAGTCAAAAGATTTCAGACATTCTGATTATCTTGAATAAAAATTATTTTATATTCTATGACCATCATGAGGAATTTATTAAACACCTCAGAGTGCTCATCAGAGTAAGGAACATTTCCAGCAAAATGTAGGAGATGTCCAGGTGATTCAGACACTCTGCCCTTCCTCACTGTCACCTTCAGAAGACTCTCCAGCCATTGAGAGAGAAACTGGAGACCATTCCATCTATTTTTCCTGTACCATCTCACTAGCATTTATCCTTCTGTTGTAAAACATCTCCAGTTCCCTTCCCAAGTACCTCACGGGTGCAAACCTGCCTCTTAACACCTGCCCTGCCTGTAATTGTTGTGTTAATGGGATCACCGAGGCAAGAGCTGTAAAGATCCCGCAGCATTTGGTGCTGCCTGGGCTGTCCCTGCCCTGCAGCCCCTGTGACATCCAGCAGCCACGGGCAAGGTCTTCTCCAGAATAACACCCAATTTTTACCCAGCAGAGCCACCATCTCTGTCTTTGGGGCACTCTGAGCAATCATCAGCACTGTCTGACAGCCACTCTGGACGGGATGTTGTGATTAACATATTCTGACCATTTGATTTCAACAACAAGGCAGATGAGATGACACCACGTATTAAAGGGAAGGGCTCAGTGCTCTGAGCTCCACCTGTTATGCTGCTGAATAATAGTAATGATCATTAGGGTCCATGGGGTAGGATAGGTTTACATGGGGCTTTGTAACCACGAAAATAACATTTCAGAGGGGTAATTGGGTAAATACATACTCTGTAGGGAAATCCTCCGAAGGCAAACTGGCAGTTTGTTTAAATCCTCCTTCCGTGTCCACTTGAAGTTTCTTGTTTATTTGGAATTAACCATGTGCATATCATCTTGAAACCTTCAACACATCAAATATTTTATTATTGTTATTATTGCTATTAACTAGAAACAAGTTTAGTTGTGTTCCAGATACATTATGTTAATTATTGTCCCTCAGAATATTCCAAAAAGGATGAGGTTTATGTTCCTTCACTAGACTACAGCTGACAAGCATAATAAAAGCAATCCCTCTCCCCTATTCCCCAGTATTTCTGCTGCAGCAGTAAGAACACAGCACTCCTCCATCATGGGTGTTACTGTTTATTTCTGCAGTATTTTTTCTATGAGTGTCTTTGTACGCAACTGCTCTTTGGAGGAAAAGAACCCTTGAAAGCTGATCAGAAATTCCCTCTGTTATTCCAGAGCCGTTTAATCCAGGTGTAGTCTTTTCCCCATAATTCATCTTATGAGTTTCTTACCCCTCTCAAGTGTGCCAAGAACTTCTCGGTCTTTTCAGGACATGCTGCTGAATAATCTGCTCCCAAATTATGGGATAGAACCAGCAGCGAGAGCCAGTGCTAAATGCAGAGAGAAAGCACAAGTTAATCTTTTCTCCTGGTTTTTATTGCTCACTAGGCTTCAGAAATAGTTTCTTCATCAAAATTTTCATTTTGTAGATTTCTGTGCATACAGATCATGTATGTACATACATTGGACATATTATGGACATACACACCCCAGCTCAGCACATCCCTTGTTTTGCTTATGACTGTTCATACAGACACTGCAAATACACTGAATAAGGACTTCACACTGGATCTCAGTATTAAAAAATGGCCATTTAGTGACTAAGAAAATCTTTTTAACCTTCTGAGCAGCTGCCCTTGGTCTCCTCCCACCCATCTCTGCTTTGTACACCTCAGACAGTAGAGGGGTCTGGCTGTATGACCTGAAGGGGAACAAACTCTGATGGTACCAGGTCAAAGGAAGCTGGAAGTTCAGAGCTGCTCCTGGGAAGCTGCCTTCCAGCTGCCTGGTGGATCCAAACCCAGCTCCATTGAGTCATTTCACACACCCACTTCCACAGATTGCACAGAACTCAGTTTTCCAAATGGAGCTGCTTCTCCAAGTGGAAAGGAATTAATAAAGATTTAGTAAATTATTAGTAAATATTTTAGGCAAAATGTATTTTAGAATGACAGAATAATGTCAGTTGGAATGGACTTTTGGAGATCACCTGATCCAATCCTTTGCTTAGGGCAGCATCAACTTAACTAAGTCAGGTCTTGTTGAGTCAAGTTGTGAATATCTCCAGGGGTGGATATTCCACAGCCTCTCTGGACATCTGTCCCAGCATCTGACTACACGTATGGTTAGTGCTGGGGATGACAGTGAGGACAGCAGAGGATCATTATTGACTCATTAGAATTAGTTTAATCAGGTGTGAGATTCATAAGAGTCCCAGGAGTTAAAACTCCTTTTTGTAAGTTCATAAACCACTTGCAGGTGGGATCTTGGTCCTGAATGTGACTCAGGGGTTGGTTATCCTAAAGTGACAAATTAAGTTTCCATTCTTGAAGTATCTGGAAAACAGTTTGGGTGTTGGAGCACCAACGTGTGTGGGTCCCTGCACTAACCCCCAGTTCACAACAAGCAGGCAGCTGCAGCCTTCCACAGCTCCAGCCTGGGACTGGCACAGCGCCACGGAAAGAACATACACCACCCTCATCCCAGGGAGACAAATGTAGGGAATAAATCTCAGAAACCCTACATTTATTAAAATACAGTGCCCCATTCTACAGAGGGACGTGGAACAAAGCCCTTTGCCACATCGTTGCTGCAAACGCATCCAGGAGCAGCTGAGGTATTAACACAACCGCCAAGTTGGGAATCTGACTAACAAATACATGGAAAATTCCCTCAGTAATATATTCACTGCTTACATATTCAATACTGCTTCGAGCACAGACATTTCTAAATGGTTCCTCAGCTTCATCAGGGTTCCAGTCTCACCCTGGCTCTTGACAGGTCTGCCTCATCTCTGAACAGAAAGAGGAGGTACCCACAGCGTGGAGATGTGCACGTGGCTCCAGAGCAACCCTCAGAGTGACCTGACAGGTGTTTGGAGCAGGATGGCAAGATCTGTATGTACCTCTCCACCACAGAAACCCCCGTGTTGTTCCTGAGGACCTCCCTGAAAGGAGTAATGGATTCCAGCTGATAGCAACCCCTGCAGATGGAAGGGCTGCCAACACTTGGCTGAAACCTTATCATGAGGAATAATGATGAGCTGAAGGAACTCGGGGCTCATCAGCTGACACGTCCTGAGCTTGTGGGAATGACCAGGGCTGACACAGGACTCGCCGAGGCCAAGGAGTGGGGCCCATCTTGCCAAAGGCAGGCACAGCCTCCCACCCTGTGAGCGAAGGGGCTGCTCCCAGAGCCCCGCTCTTTCCTCTGAAGCACCCCCAGGTGAAATCAGTGACTGTGCTTTTACACCTTCCATGTCCCTGTTCAGAGCACTGTCCCCACTTGTAAAACGCAGCTTTCCAACCAGCTGCGCTCTCAGATGATTTAAGATGCATCTGTGTGGTGAACACTGACAGCTTTCATAGCTGTCCATAAGGGAGTTTGTTCCTTCCAGGCACCAGTAGGAAGTTGGTTTTACACTGGGCTGAATTCAGGTCTCAAACACAAATTAAATCTGCAGCAAAAACCAATACAGTGTTTGAGGCCAGAACTTGGCCTACTGACCCTGCTCATCTGAATGCTATTTCTGAGGGGATAATGATGTATTATTCTTCCTTTTTGACAATTACTCCTTCACAGATAATTTTTGGAATTTTCTGTGCCATTTTTCTGTGATGTTGCTCTGGTATCCTGGATACTTCGCTGTAAAATCCTGTGCTCCTGTCATGCCATTATAGTTGCCTAAAGCAAGTTTCTTTATTCCTTTTTTCTGCTCTACCTTTCTTTTTGGCTCTTTCCTGTATTCTGCCACCACATTAACTTCATTTGTGTAACCAAGAAAATGAAGAATTCTACTGAATCCTGAAAGAAACCTTTGTGTATCATGAGTTTTCTTCTCTTATTATCCCACTACTTTACAAACTGCTACTTCAGCTTTTACTCAAAGGATCACCCCTCAGCCTTCTATATTGTACAAAGTTATCTATTTTTAGCCCTTTCCTTTTTAAACCTCTCCCTGTATGGTATTATTCACAAGTTTGACTGTTACTACCTTTGCTCTGTGGATGCTCCAAACCAGGTGCCTCCTATTCTAGTCTGGAGAGAGAGTATGAAGTGGGTCTGTGATTTATCCTTCTGATATCTCCTTATCCCTGGCCAGTCACTGACAGAACATGCACAGAGTTCTGCATTTTGTTGTCCCTTCTGTGTCAGTGGAGGGGCCTGGCAGATTGGTTACATCACACTGCCCAAAACCACCAAGGAAAGGGCTCTCTGTGCTGACCGTGGTGGAGATGCATCCTGTGCCTCGTGGCACTGCCTGGAACACCATCCTGGGCCTGGAAAGCAAGTCCTGTGGAGACATGGCCCTCCGAGAGAATGGAGTTGGACAATGGGACCCATTTCAAAAACAGCCTCCCAGACACCTGGGCCAGAGAGCAGAGCATTGAGGGGCTGGATCACATTCCCTGTCCTGCACCAGCCTCTGGGAAAGCTGAACGGGTACAATGGGCTGTTAAAAACCACATGGAAAGGATGGATGGTGGGACTTCAAACAGCAGGATCCACATTTAGCCAAGGCCACCTGGTCAGTGCACACCAGCAGGACTCCCATGGACAGGGAGGATGGACTGCTCCAGATGCAGCTGTCAGGAGCTCGTGATGCAGCTTGAACCACCCCACAGCACCCCAGCCCTCCTGCCCTGGAAGACACCCAGGACAGACAGACCCCCGAGTCCTGGACAAAATGAACTCAACAGGGCTCTTGGAAGGAACAGCCACTGACTGTGGAATTTTTTTTTTAATGTGGAATCTTCACTTCTGGCTAAGCTTTGGGATGTAAAAGTGTTGAACTCAAGTCCTGGCCTTGAGCTGAATCTCAGTGAAGCCCATATGGAGGAGGAGAAGGCTGAGTGAACTGTACAGCAGAACACTGAAACAGCCACAACTGAACAAGGTAGAGGAGAACAAACTGCAGTGAACTTAAAAGAAAACAGCACTAATTTCTTTCCTAATAATTTCATATGCAGGTTTTATGTAAATTAATAGTTGCTTCCTGCATTTCTGGACTTGCTTTAATGTTGAAGAGCACCTATAGTGATAGATGTATTTTTATTTTTCAACTGTTGCTTACACGTTTCTACATCTGTTTGGAAACATGGTATTTTTAACAAGTTCCAGGCAGTAAAAACTGTGATCTGTTCCCATAAACACTGGTTTGCTTAGAAGTCTCTTCAAGTCCTGCTCCTGCTCCTATAAACCGCTTTTAAAATAAAAACTAAAAACTTCACGGTTTAAATCCCAGGGATTCCTATTTTAATTGCATCTAGGTAAAAAGGGAGTAACTCTGCTGACTTGCAGCACTGTAAAGGAAGCACAGGCAGAATCAGAGCCCTCGCTAGGTTGTGCTGATAAACACATTTTCCACACACATACTCTTGGATGGTATAAAACTGGAGAATCCCCTTGAATTTGGCAGGGAAACTTGAGAAAGGAGTCCACAGTATTAGAAAGCTGAGAGCCACACACGTGTCCAAAACAGCCAGCTCTTTGTAGAGCTTAGCAAAATATTTTGTCTCCTTGAGTTGAGATTTCTCACTCATCCTTCAGTCATCTGTGATGGTCACAGAAATAGGCTGTGCAGGAACAAGTTCTGCCTCAACAAACCCCGCCTGTGCCTCGGTTCCCACTGGCTGTGGAGAGCTCTCTTTCCATGGTAAATGGGAGCAGCATTTATTTTTCACTCTGTTGGTCTACCAAGCAGGAAGGAATCTGTAGATTTCTAAATCTACAAATGTAGATTTAGATGTACAAAGCAAAGGCAGCAGTACAGTATAAACTACCAGCTGTACCTCGGTGCTGAAATCAAGGCAGGCATTTATCATCACCTGCAAGTGTTCTGGACAGCACTGAGACAGATCCACCCTGGAATGGGCTGTGCCTGTGAGTTTGTTGAGGGTGTGTTCAGAACTGACCACTTCTTAGCATAAGGGACACCCAGGATTTGGCTCCTTGCTTTGCTTTCCTTAAGACCCGTGAAATACAATAATGAACTGATTTACTGTGCAGGAGAAAACGGGGATTTGATAAATTAAATGTGTCATTGTGCTTTAAAATAAACAGAACCCTCCGCGTTCTTTGGATTTCTCTGAGTGTTGTGGGTGTTGACAATGTTTGTGAGTCAAAGGGATTTCAACCATCCACGGGAGGGACAGACCCAAAGGGTCTCCCCCACACTGCAGAACACTTTGTGATGACACAGGTGCTCTGCTGGATGGCAAAGGGAAAACCCTCCATATAAAGAACATTCCCAACATTACCTTGTCCTGGTTCTAAAGGGGATCCTCTGTTTTTTGTGCACTTTGAAAACCATCTTACTTTCCAAATGATCATGACTGCATTTAGGAATGAACAGCTCTTTGCTGTTCAACCTGGGAGCACTAAGCCTGGACAGAAATATGTTCTGGATCATGAAACATGTCCACTATGAAAGGGTTTGTGTCATTTAATTGCCTACAGTGACAGGGACTACACGAGTTGAGCAAAAAGTCCATTCCTGACCCCTGTGTCATCCCTGTGTCCCCTTTCCCGGGCCAGTATCAGTCTGTACCAAAATGTCCTTCCTCCAGAGAAAGATTCCTTGTACATTATTATTCCTGTTTGCTCCAAACCCCACAATGGTTGTGGCACTTCGACCACAGGTACTGTTTATACACATGCACTTAAATATCCTAATAAAGGAAAATTATGGAGGTTACACCCTTAAATTTATAGTGGGAGAGGGAAATGGCTTTAACAAACTGGGAATTTGGAGTACTGTAAGTCCTGACCAGGAGAAAGCTGCTGGACACAAACCAAGGGGACAGATCGTGGAAATGGGCTCTGTGAGTAGGATCAGCATTGGGGACGAATGGGGAACCACGGGCCCAGTGTGGAAAGGGAGATTTGGCACTGGGGGAAGTTTTGATGAGAGTCAGAAAATAACAACTGAGAGACCAGACCAGAATTTCAGTTCCAGCGAGGCCGAATTTCAGAGAAAGGTGGGACTTCCAAGAAAACGGGCAGATGGTCACTGGAGATAGGAGGGAGCATGGGAGCTGTGGTTGTTTTGACTCCAGGCTCTCAGCCAGGGCTCCAGCTGATCCCGGTGGTTCTGGGGGAAGGTCCCTCTGCCAGGAGCCCCCTGGCACAAAGGGGTGTTGCTCACCCTGCAGGTGGTTCTAAATGCCCAGACGGCAGGGAAGGGACCTCACAGAGTGCACTTACACAGGGAAAACGCTGGGGACAGAAACGTTAGGAATGTGAAAACACCACTCTTAGCAGGAATTTCTATTGGCTGCATCACTACTGTAAAATACAACTGCTGGCAGTGCTCTCCTGGCTTTCCATCTAAACCAGGGCCATGGCATCTCCCAGCAGGGAGCCTCTACAGCATGAAGGTATCTCAGGAGAGGAAGATCAAAGGTGCAGGTTGGCACACAGGGAGCAGCAGGAGATTTGAAAGCATTTATTTGTCCTGGTTTAAATCTTGGTTGATCTGTGTTGGAGGACACTTGCACCTAACACAGTAGTTTCCAGCCATGCTTTAATGCCAGGCTTTTCCCAGAGAAAACGCAGAAATTTTAGGATTTCCCTGATAAGTTTTAACACCTCTTCTGATTCTAAAAAAATTTGAAACAGGGAAATAACAGAAAATTTAAACCCCAGATGCTTAAAGGGAGGAAAAAAGGAACTGCATAAACAGCAGTGTCTTCTTGACACCAAGAGGGTGTTCACTGGCATTCCTGGGGAGGTGTCATTTGATGTTCTGAGTAATTCAGATGAGCAGTGTCTTCCCTGGTATTTTTGTGACTTTCTGGCCCTTTCACTTTCATTTTGACCTTCCAAGTAACTACAGAGATTTCCTACTGGGGGGTTCCACAGCTGACTCATGGGCTGGCCCTACTCTGTGGGGCAGGTGCTGAGGGGAGTCCCAGCTTTCATTCCACTGTTACTTTTCTAACATGAACAGTGGCAGCTTCAGGAGATGTGTTCTTGTACATCTGGAACAAATGGTCCAATTACCAGATTTTGAGAAACAAAAATAAGTTACAAATACAAGCAGGCGAGAGATTTACAGATAATGAAATACTTTATATCTCCATGAAATACTTGATATCTCAAAGCCAACGTAATGAAAAGGGGGAAGTTGGGGCAATACTGAATGTTAAAAAGGCAAACATGTTGAATCAGGTGGCCTTTATCTCTCTCAGAAATCTTACTGCCTTCCTCTCCTTGGCACTTCCTTCAAATACCCTTCCAACCCCCTGAGGCACAACATGGGACAAAGACCTTCAATGAAAAAAACACCCAAGTCCTGCAATGACAGCAATGAAAAGCAGGTTTTCTGGGGTCTGTGGTGCAGTGGCTGCTGCTCCAAAGGGTTCCCTGACAGAGACCATCTGAACATCCCAGGTCACACTCTAAATGCCTAACATGGATATGTAAGGAAGCAGAGCCAATAACAGGCACTTACTTTGGAAATCAGGAAGTACATCTGCAATCTTCAGACCTTTCTGGAGGTTCAGTGATCTCCTGGAAGGTGTTTTCTGGGAGTGCAAGGACTTTTATTAATGCTCTTCACAGTGAACTGTGGGATGAGGGAACTCTGCTTCAACTTCACAGTTACATCTGCAAAAATAATTCCATAGGAATTAACCCTTTTTAACTTAGCCTGGATTTAATTTCTTTGATAAGTGAGCAGTAACACTGTTATTAAATGATTTTGACTCTGAATCTTCTCTGAAGGAAGGGATGTATGTGTGTTGTACTTCACTTCAGTTTACCAGGCTCTAAATATCTGTACTGTAATTGGTTACTGTTTGGTTGTTGTTGGTTTTTCTATTTCACATTAAGTTTAGAATCTCTTTTTAAAGTCTGTTTATTTATCCCTCTCCTCCTGGTTTGTGTATAGAGCTGGCTTTAAGGCTAGCTGGAAGCTAAAAGGTGTGTTGCAAATGCATTTGCACAGATGCCATGGTCTCATTCTATTTGTCCTATTTAAAAGTATTTATCTGGTACCAAATCAGCACCTCAGTTCATCCAAAATTAGCCAGGAGAGAGAGAATCCAGGGAAGTGATGGTACCTGTCAGTTCTGGCACTTTCTTAACTGTGACACCTCTGCAAAGTTTGTTTGCAGTCATTTCCTTTTATTAAATTTAAGTGCTTGGTTTTCCAAAGCAAATATAGTGAACTGAGGGATTTGGCAACTGCAGCTACCAAGGTCACTTTTGGGAAAATGTGATTCAGTCCTGATTAAAGACAGATCTGAGGGGGGAAAAGGGAAAATCAGGCACTGAAGCCCAAGATATTTTCTGCATATCCTCAGAACTGTGTATTGCTTATTCCAGGGGAGGAATTCAAGTGTTACTTCTGTTAATCATGGAATTATTTCCCATTAAGAAAACTCGTGTGATTTGTGCAACCTTAAGTGAATGTAGGAAGGTGATAACTTTACATACCACCTGTTAAAACCGATATCCATCAGTAAAAACCAAAGCAGTGGTGCTTGTTGTTACTGTGCCCTGTGGATGGAAGGAAAATGGGACAGACAGGACCAGGTGTGGGCAAAGCCCTGATATTTGTGCCTGCAGTGAAGCCCCTCCCGGTGACACCGGACAGGGGATAAATATTAGTGAGGAACTTCAAGCCCCAAGAAAGAAAAGGGACCATGTTGAGAGGTCAAGTATGGTGGGTGCTCCCCTGAGCTGCATTCAGTGATGAACAATGAGGGCCTAATGAGGACGAGAAAATATCTACTCAGACTTTTTATGCATCATTAGTCAAGCCAGTGGGTATTATGGTTGAACTAAAAAAGAAATAAAAAATCAAGGAAAACAAACTAATTTTGGATCAGCCCACGTTTTTTTCATTTTCTCCCCAGCAAAACAATAAACTGAAAAGAGGGCTGAGCAGAAACAAAGCATTTTGTCTTCAGTTTGTTTTGTCCCTCTTTATTTTAGTTGTTAAATCTGAAGGGGAACATTGCTAGTTTTGTTCTGCAAATGAAACGCTGAGTCTTTCCCAAATATATTTGCTTTCTGAATGTTTTTTCGGAAACCATTTATTAAATTTGACCCAATTTCATAAATATTTTTGTTCTCCATGATGTGTTGAACTCGTTCATCACCTTCCCCATTGCCAGTATTTTGTTGCCCAGGAACAAAGACCACTGATATTTTCTCCTGTTATCCTCTTACCTGAAATGCAGGATGCCTCACCACCAACACACCTGAGTGTTTTCCATCTTCAAAAATGCCCTCCACAAAACCTCCTCCTTTCCCTTTTCCTCCCTGGGGAGCAACGACGTGAAATCTGTGTAGTGAAAGATATGAATGTGGTGACACAGCTGAAAAAGGTGAGGGTGAAGGGGTGGTTCTTGCGTGTGATCCCAAAAAAGGTGAGGTATTTGCCCACCCTGTCGGAGGTTCCTCCTCCAGTGATCAGTGGGGAGTGCAGCTGGTGTGACCCCTCCCAGACACACAAGTTACTCTGAGGAAGCACCAACCTGACACAGATTCCACAGTTCAACGTTCAGTTTTTCTGGCTGGTCCCAGATAGGAGGATGAGAAGTATTTTAAAGCCAAGGATAATTTGGACAGCTGCTCTCTGTAAAGTCAGCAAGATCATTACAAGTCTGCTATTAGTTTGACAATTGAAAGCCACACATCCCACAGGAGGACACAAAAAAAAACGCCAGTTCATTTATTTTGTGAAGCCTTTTCCCTCCTTTCAGACAAATGATCTCAAACTTGCCCAGGCTGAGCTTCAGTTAATTGTTTTGCCACCCTGAGCAGTTCTGAATTCAGAGCAAAGAGGATGATGCCTTGCTCTGCTCCTGAGGAGGTTCCCTGCAGACACTGGATGAGCCAGAGCACAGAACAGGGAGTGCCTGGAGATGGAGGAAGGTTCCTGTGTCCACTCGGACTCACCCACACATCTCAGCTCAGTTCCCATGTAAATGAACTCAGAAGTACAATGTTGAGTGGCTAATTACTTTTAGACTCCTTTGGGGAACCCACCAAGATCTCAATGAATGTGCAGTTCCAGGCAGTGAACAGACAGAATTAATCCACTGGTTTGCTCTAACAGGGGACCTAGAAAGAACAATTACTTACACTGCTGTGATTGCCCTTCCTCAAGGTTAAATTCTCCATACAGATTCTGTTGTTCCTCACATGAGATGATTTTTCTCTGAAGAGCAGTGAAAGCTGTTACAGGAGCTCTCCACCTATTTGTTTTTCTAAATTAACAATATTTGGTTTGGGTAATGATAATGATTTTTGTTTTTCATTAGTGGCATCTTTATCTTTCATAAACCACACGTTAAAAAACCCTTAAAAAATTAAAGAACCAAAAAATAGTTGACTCAAATTCTGCACTCCTAAAAATGCAACTTTTTGTAGGTCAGAAGTAGCAAAGTGGATGTACTGCAGATAAGATCTTTGCTGTGAAATACTGCAATTCGTTATAATCAATTCTCTGTTCAAAGTAGCTCCAAGACACAAAGAAGGCTGAGGAAGTTTACAGGGACATAATGCATGTGTGCATTCAGGAGAATGATCAGTCACTAACAATACAGCAGAAGATGCTTTATTTAGCTCTTTCAAGCAAAGGGAGCTGAGGAATGTAACAGTAATTGTCTCATTTTCCAACCAGATTTTCAAAGAAATTGTGCCTTCATTAATGATCTCAGACTCTCTCGTTTCTTCACACTGGGGCTGTTGAAGGGCCCAGATCAGATCTGAGCAGGTGTTTATGTCTCTCTTCAAGTGTTCAGAAGGCTTTGCTGTCCAAATACCATTGGGGCTCCGATTCCTCTCCTGTACTGTCAGCTCTGCTCCCGGGAATTCCTTTTAATATCTTTTTGGTTTTCTCCTTTAGGTCGAGAGGATTGTAGACAAAAGGAAGAACAAGAAGGGCAAATGGGAATATCTTATCAGGTGGAAGGGCTATGGAAGCAATGAAGACACCTGGGAACCTGAACATCATCTCCTGCATTGTGAGGAATTCATTGACGAGTTCAACAGACTCCACGTGAGCAGAGAAAAGAGATCCAGGCACGGCAAACAGCCCAGCACGGCCAAACTGCTGCGGGAGAGCCGAGGCTCATCCGTCGAGAAAATATCCCACAGACCTTCTGACTCTGGGAAGTCGAAAGGATCAACACACAAAAGGAAGAGGATTAATCCATCTCACCAAAAACAGAAACGAGGCTACGCGGCCAAGCCGGGCTCTGCCGGTGACAGGGCTGCTAAAACCGTGACTTACCGAACTACTCCCAGCGGCTTGCAGATCATGCCACTGAAAAAGCCCCACAATGGCCTGCAGAATGGAGATGGCAGCCACGAGAAGGATTCTAGACATTTTGGGAATGGCTCACAGCAGCAAAACACGGATTTAAATGATCACGAGGGAGAGCAGAATTTGCCCGGCGTGCTGGACGTCAGTCCCGACCCCCCCGTGGTGAATGGAATTGGTATGTGATGGAAACCGCTCGGCCCTGGGGGAGGGGGCTGTTCCACTCCTGTTGTTGGCACACAAGGGGTACGGTGAGAAGCACCCAAACAAGTTCCACACTCTTTCCCTATAAATTATACATGTTTTTGTCAGCTGGTTTCCCCCTTGTCCCACGGAGGGACACGGAGCAGTGTGGGCTCTGTCACGTGCCTTTGCAGTGTAAACCCCTGTGGGGACACGAGGACAGGGCTTGGAGCAGGAATGACAGCTGAGGGGTGTGTAAGGCTGCAGCTCAGGGTTTCTGTATCAAACTTAGGTCTACAAAAACCAGAACTGTTTTAAAACCAGATATACAATATATTTAACACCACTCTTGGTGAAGGGTCCTGGCAGGGATGGCTGAGTGAGATCCACGTTCTCAGTGTTAATGCTGGTCATACTCAGGAGTCCTCAGAGCAGCCAGGTCCTTGTCCCTGACACTGACTGGACACACCCCAAGTCACAAAGACAGAGGTCACAGGAAGGTACAAACAGCCTTGAAGGGAACCAGAAGAAATGGGAGGAATTTCTTTCTAATCCTCACAGTAACTGACTGGCTTAGCTCTCAAAGAATAAGGTTTATGTTCTCTATAAATACAACTCAGCTTCATGCAAATGAAGTCGCTTCTCATTATCTATATGTGTCCAATCTTTGTGGTTTGTTTATTTTTAAATTCGACCAAATTTAAAGCCTCAGTGGTGTTTCGTGACAGCAATTTCCAGGAGTCAACAATGAGATGCACGTTTTATTTGATCAGATTTTGGTGTTTGGGTCTTGCTGGGGTTTTATTGACCTTTACTTTCATTGAACAGCCTCTTTTCCTGCTATGAAGAGACAGAGTGGAGGAGACCCTGCCCATTATTGGCAGCCTCAGCCTTTTCCTCCTTCCTACCTGGAAGTCTTTCCAGATTCCTGGTAGTTTTGAGTATCCTCTTGTGCCTTTGGTGTCTGGGGGGGTTTTTTAATACCTTTTAAAAACAGCAGGAGCTGTTCCAAATGACTTCCTACCGCTTACTGATACAGTGACAATAGAACCTTTGGAGAATTGTTTTTTCTGCTGTTCCACACTGCATAAAGGTTTGCATTGAGTGATCCACAGTTGCTCCTGGGTTTTTTTTTTAACTTGCTTGTTACAGTTAATTTAGAACACAGCTATATGTATGATCCCTTTCATTATGCATTTAATCTGCTTTACTGTTGCCAGTTCACCTTTCTCTTATGACTCAGTGAAGCTCTTCAAAATCTTTCCTAGTTTTCACTCTACTCATTTTGTATTGCCTTCAAATTTTCCTCTCATACTTCTCTTCCCAATTCATTAATACACACATTAAATAAACTAATCCTCCTGCACATCCTTGGGACAGCCAACTACTAATCACCTGACTTGATGAAAAGTAACCATTTGTTCCAATTATTTATTTTTATTAGCCACTCTCCAGAGCCCATGATAGCACTCATTTCCTTAACAGCTTCTTGTGAATTGCCCAGCCAAAAACTTTTCAGAAGTCAACATAAATTATATCTCCCCATTTTCCACCCTCCTGGCAACCTGGGAAATGCTCCTGGATTTGGGAAGTAGAAGTGACCTTGCCTAGTTGTACTGGCTGTATCCAATAGCCACTGGGATCTTTCAATCCAGGCATCAGCTATGCTATTAAAAGACTCCCAAACCAACAGAATGTGTGGTCAGCTTTAAATGCATAAACACCCCTGCTGATGTCAATGAAATTTAAAGCTGAAACACTTAAAAGTGTATCTTGGCTTTTGTGTTGTGTGGAGTTTGAGCTCATCTTAGACTGCTTAACAAGTTACTGCTTCTCTGAGATGACTTGAATATCTAATTACAGATGTGTGTAAAGTTATTTTCCTTATTTTTCTTACTGCTTCTAATGAAGTTTTTTTAATCATTTGGTTTATGCTGTCCATGGAGAAGTTCTGATACAAAATGCATCTTTAAAATTCATTCATTCCATGTTTTAAAATGGGTGTTGGTTTTTTTTCCACAAAGAACTAAAGAGTCCCAAAGAACTGTAAGGTCAAACAGGAGCTCAGGAATGGCCCCCACCAGCCCTGATGGAATAATCCCTGTCAGAGAGCTCAGCACAGGCAGAGTGGGCAACACGACAGAGGGGAGAGGAGACTGCCAGAGTCAGAGCAGACAGAAACTGGGGAAGGAGGGTCAAAATCAAATTACCACCTTTTTTCCTAATAGTGCCCTACAAGCCACATTTCCTGCTACAGGGGGTTGTATCATTTGAAATGTCAACTCTTCAGCAAGTGCTACAATTTCCTTCCTCCCTGAGCATTGACACTCCCATGGAAGGTGCCCCATCATTGTCAGGCTCCCTTGGCATTTAATGCCCCACTAACACCGGGCTGAAATTTTACAAATTCCAAACAAAGGAAGTTTCGGAGGAAAAAAAAAAAAAAAGCCAATTGGTTGAAGAACAGAAATTTTGTTCCGAACATCTTGGGTTTCAAAACTTTCTCCAAATCTGAGCCAAGGGCCCAGGGCTGTGTCCCCTGGGACAGGGAGCAGTGTGGCAGCCTGCTTGGCAGGACTCCCACGCTGAGCCCGGAGGCAGCCAGCTCTGCCAGAGGTTTCAGGCAGTCTGCCACGGAGTCTGGAAGTTGAAAGCCTGGCATGCTCCATCCACACTCACAGGGCTCCCAGGCAGTAGATGTGGAACAAAGAGGGAGCCTGGAGGACCTGGTTTGGCTCCCAGAAGCTGTGGCTGCCGGGCAGCCCCGCTCGGAATCGGATGGAGCAGACATTTGTGTCAGCTTTGAGATTGCCTGGTATGGAAACCAAGTGAGTGTCAGGCTCCTTTCACAGCAAACTGTGACAGTGCACAGAAAATGTGTATAGAGATTTTAGGTTTGTCTTGGAAAACTCAGCAATTCCCCCCAGTTTGAAAGCCCAGCTGTGGACCCAGCTCTGCTGCCAGGGTGGGCTTATGGTTGAAGGTCTCCAAAATCCACCCACTGGAACCAGTTATAATAATAATAAAAGTAATGTTTAACCAGCAGTGTATTGAACCAGGCAATATAGATGGTAATTTCTAATCTAGAAGTAATCAAATAATGGCTGTGCTGTTTGTCTGTCCTTGCCAGTTGTGTTGAAACAAATAACAGCTATTTGAAAACCCTCTTTTGGTGACTCCTTGAATGAGCTTCCACCAGTCAACTTGTGTTTTTGTGCACATCCACTTGGCTACAAGTGGTTCCCCTTCACCCTGCAGACAGAATTCCCAGCAGGCAGCTCCTTGCCCCAGAAAGGTGACTGTGTCCCTACAGGTGTGTGCACAAAAGGATTGATGCCCCCAGTGCAGGTCTGGAACCTTCCTGAGGGTGGGATCTCCCTCGCCCAGACCTGCCTTCTGCACATCCTGCCATAAGAGAGCAGAGTCATCTTTACTGACAGTTATTTAATGGTCTACAAATTGGAAGATGTTGCAGCATCCCCTGATGCTCCCAGGAGCTAACAATGCTGTTCTTTCTGATGATATTTGTTGTCTTCTGTTATCACTTTTCTGTTTCTCTCCAGATATTGTAATTGAGAGTGATTGTTTTGTCAAGTTTCTTGACAGCATCAAAAAACATCCCCTTTTAATTTTCTCTTTCCTTTTTCTGCATTGCTCTATTTCTGTACCATCTGCTGAAGAATTTTTGCCTGTCATGTATCACTAACCACTGTTTTTCCCCATTACAAAAAATCTTTGTAGTCTCATGGTGCCCTTCATTTAAATACTCTCTGTGACTTAGTCACTGCTTCCTCTTGTTTTTTTAACTTATTCTGGTTTTTATTTATTCTGAAAGAATACTGGCAGTAAAGGACAACCAAACATTCCTGCTCCCTCAGTTTGGATGAAAACTCATTGCTTTTAGATATCTTACAGATGCTACTTTAGCTGGAGAAGTCTGAAATTATTAGTAAATTATCAACAGAACACAGCTTTTAAGTATGTACAGTATTAACCATTACCCACAAGAAAGACAGAGAAGAGACAGAGAAAGGCTCTTGGGAAGGCTGAGGAATGCCAAGCTGCTTTTCCAGGGAGACTGAGGGTTTACTTCACCTGGAAAAATTAAAGCCCCATCCTCCATCACCCTCTTCCACTCAGCACAATAAAACAACAGTCCAGCTCTCCTTCCCAGGGCATCCTGATTGTTATTCCCATCCCTCCCTCTGCACCGCTTTTAGCATTTTTGGGGCTCCAAGGTGAAGCTGAGCTGGTTGAAAATTAAGCCCAGTTTTGCAGGGTGAGTTTGCAGCCAGGGCAGATCAGCAGCCCAGCCCCCAGGGTGGGTGCTGTGTGGGGTGGGGGCTCAAACTGGAACACTGGGATGGAACACTCAGCAAAGAGGGATCTGGAAACAACAGCAGCTCGAGGGATCCTGTCCTAGGGGGCAGGAGCAGTGAGGGGGGGGAGTCCCAGGTCCCCTAAATCATCGAGGATCATTGGGATCTTTTCTCTCTTTCCTCTCCCACTCTTTGGAGACTTTTTAGACAGTAAATTTTGAATGTTTGCAGCAGTGCCTGGTGTAAAGGAGCCCCAAAGGCTCCAAGCCTGTGGCAGTGGTGGAAGATGCAGGGATGGGCAGCTAAAAGGAAGAGGATTGCAGGAATACAAGAGCCTTCAGGCAGGAGAGGGGGAACACGATCAAAGTTTACAAACCATCAAGGCCTCAGATACAGTAAATGCAGAACTGCTGCTCCTGAAATCCCTCGACAGCAGAACGAGGGACCACTCACTGAAACTGGGGGCACATCAGATAAAAGCAGAGATGAAAGAAAATTCTTCTCTGTGTAGTGGCTACACAACTTCTCAAGCTCATCCCACAGGAAGCTGTGGAGCCAGAGAGCTCAGAGGGGATTAGAGAGACACATGAAAAGGTCCACAAGCAAACAGTGAAGGAACAGGAAGGATGAAGCCTCTCGTGTTCCTGCACATCACTTGAGGATGATGCTATGGGAATGGACTGCAGAAAGTGCCCAAGCTTGCATTTTCTCCTTAAATAGCATCCTTTACTCCAGCCTTTACTGCCATTCCTGGAGAGGGATTACTGCACCCACCAGTGGTCTGGGAATATCTCAGATTCCCTTAAAAGAATATCGAAATTCTTAGAAAGATCAGTGTTGGTTTGGGTAGTCCACAAGTTCTACTGCTGATTATAAGGTAATAATCAGGTTAAACTCTGACTAAAGGAAGGAATATTTTCTCCCATTCTGTTTTCTTTTTGTACTTTGAGCATCAAATAGTCACTACTAAGCCAGTAAACCACACTTAGAGTACCCAAAGCTTCCTTAGTTAATTTGTGGCATCAATAATCTGTTTCCCATGCAGTCCAGGTTGTTTTGAGATGTCTCTTTTTGCCTGTCATGGTTGTTTTTCACCCTGACATACCCAGGGGCTGCTGCCCTTGTGTGCATTAATGTGCAGATAGTTAAAATATCATGATAAGATCTACAGTCTACATCATATATTCATTTACAAACAGAATACATAAGGAAGAATAAAACAAAATATTAAAATAATTACTGTGAGGCTTTCTGTTGAGCTGGATTATGTGTGTGAATTAATCTTCTACTATTCTCTTACCATCTGTATTTAAAATAGATGTGACATAATCTTCCACACTACAGAGATAATCAGTATAGTTAGTCTGACACACCTTCCATTCAGTGGGCATTTGTGCCTCTGATTTTATAAGTTCTCTATACTTCTTGGGGAGATTTCACTCATCACATCTGTTCTAATATTCATGTCATCTGCCCTTTAAAAGTTCTTGGCTATTTGAAACCAGAAGCTGGAACAGGTCAGCTTTGGCAGGAGCAGAGAACAGAACAAACAAAGGTGTTTTCATTCAGCTCTCTCTTGGCCTTTCTTAAAAATGGAGTATTGTGGCCTGGTGTCTGTTTAAACAAAAAACAGTGACTTTAATCTGTGTCCCTCACCAACCTGTCTGGGCTTTATTTTGAATGGCAATAGTGTGAAACATCTGTAATTAGAAAAGGATTATTGCATACAAATCCTGTAAAGCTCTTTCAGCACCCCATCCCAGCACTGTGACCAGTTGTCCTCTCTTCCCTGTTGCAGAGGGACTGGAAAGCTCAGCAGAGGAACGGTTTGCAGTTCACTGTGCAAGTCAGAATAAACTCTCTTTTAATACTGACTTAATGTTACTCTCACTTGTTTTTAAGGAGGAATTATATCTTTCTTCTCACTGTTCTCTCTTTTCCTGCTGCTGGATACTCTCCAAAAATGGCATCAGCATTAGCATTTTCTGTGTACAAAGTCCAGTATTAATATCATAGTTGTTAGTCAGAAGTCATTAATTACTGTTACTGTCCAGTGTGAGGAGCAGAGGCTTGGGATCAGAGCAGAAAGGGTGGATAAGTGCTGCTTGGAATGCCAGCCACCAGGATAACTGGAAGAGAATGCTGGTTGGGTCAGCTTGGTGAGAGCTCCCCAAATTCAGCGTCACACAGGGATGTGCAACGAGGGTGTGCATCTGAGCCTGCTAATGACTGGTCAGCAGAAAGGGAAGAAAATCTGCCTTTGAAAGATGAGATTTGGACTAAACCTGTCATGTCAAGTGTCCAAAGCTGAAACAGAATCTTCCTATAAATCCAGGGATCACCCCCAGTTCACGTGAAAGACTGTGGTACAGTTGCTTTCATGTTCAAAGCAGAACTGAATCCCACTACAAGTCCCAGGTGCTACAGTTCATTGGATCTAGAGGTTTTCTGATCAGAGAACAGAAAGTTCTGCATGTTGGAATACAGAATAAGAGGAATGGCTCGAGGCCACATTTGACTAGCCAGGCACATTTTTATTTATTTTCTATTTATAGAAAATATATATTTTATGTTCATTTCTCCTTGCTGAAGCTAGTGGGGTAGCGCTCCACTTCTCTGATGGTGTAGGGGTAATTGTGCTTCGATTCTTTCCATCTGAAAGGTTCTTCTCTGGCCAATGGAAGCCTCAACCTGCACAGCACTGTGAAAAGGAAACTAGATGGGGAGAAGGATTATGTCTTCGATAAGAGACTGAGGTACAGCGTGAGGCAAAACGAGAGTAACTGCCGGTTCAGGGACATTGTGGTCCGGAAAGAAGAAGGTTTCACACACATTTTGCTGTCAAGTCAGACTTCAGAGAACAATGCACTGACCCCAGAGGTAAGTGTGCAGCCCTGAAAGCCAAAGAAAACCATCCTAAAGAGTGGGTTATATCTTGGAAACGCTGCACTTGAACTCGATTTTTAGGTGCTTTTTTCCCTAATAGATGATCTTAGAAAAACAAATGCAGAGTTCAGACATATCTAAGTTTGTCACGCTTGGGATTCCCATGACAGAGAATGCAGTGGAAATTAAAATTTTAATTCACATGTCTGAAAACCAAAATGAGAAGTAAAGAATGGCAGAATGAGTATCTCCAGCGTGGAGTTGTGTGAAGCAGCTTTGCACGTGTTGCAGTTACTGATATTTCCTATCCTTGGGAGAAATTTGGTCTTTTCTATTTTGCTAATTGAAATAGTGCTCCAGGTGTTGCATACAGAGAATTCCAGGCCATATCCTCAGACAGTCATTCTAAATTCTGCCTTGATCCCTAATTACTTTTTCTCTGAATCACTGTATGAGTCCTTATTGATGGAATCTTAACCAACTGGGGGCTCAATCCTCAGCTGAACTGCATAAAGTCTTACAACACATAAAAGATATTAAAGAATTCCCTTCTTCCCAAAATTGTACACTTAAGGTCAGACTCAGACTTGTGGATTGTACTCTCCCACTACACACCTGGATCAGTGGAAGGGCTGAGCAGCTTTTCCTTTCACTCCCTGTGATCCCAGAGCAGTGAGCTGTGTGCCCTGCTGTGCCAGCCCCGTGCCAGAAGAAAAGGGGTGTCCAGAAATGCCTGTGTCAGGATGTATGACCTGCAGAGAAGGGAACATGCCTGAGTCCTGTTCCCCAGGGGCACTGATGAGTGTCTGAGGTGTCACTTTGAGCACCACCTGAGGGAAGAGCAGTTTGTAGCTCTGAGGGATCATTTTGTTCAATAAGAAACTGAGGGGTCCTAAATTTGACTCACCTTCCCAAATGGACATTCATTTAACTATTTAGCATCATTCAGTGTATTGCTGTTAAAACTGATGGCACATACATTTAGCACTCCTATAATATTTAATATTTAGAAGGACTATCTTGGTCATTATCACAGAACACCAAACACTTGTTATTAATACTAATTCCTTAAAATGCATTAGATTGCATCAAATCCATCATTCCATCCCTGTCTTAATTACCACTAATTGACACTGCAGGGCCTGAAAAAGTATGAAATCAAGGGCTGTGTTCAGGCTGGGCAGACAGACCTTTACCTTGCTGGCTGTTCCACATCAGCGGTGCTCAAATGCTCTAACCAGGGGATTAATCCAGGCTCTTCAGGGCTGCCAAACCAATCCATTTCATCCTTTGAAAGTTTTCAATAGGCTGGGAACTCACCTGTGTGGAAGAATAAATGATGAGCATGTAAACAGTCCTGTCCCTGCAGCACAGCGTGGACCATTCCCAGACCCTTTACTGAAGCTCACTTGCAAAGCAAGGAATGCAGTTTAGGAAACTCCATTACTGGCCAGGAGCTGGATGGGCAGGAATTAATCAGCGAGTTCTCCACATGGAGCTTGCCTGTTCAAACCCCATCCAGGCCCAGAGCAATCCCAGGCTCTTGCCCTCGGAAGGCTCATGGAAAGCCTTCCTTGGCCTCAGTCCAGGCAGCTGCCCAGGATCATTGACACCACAAAATCCAGCAGCTCCAGGACTGGCAAATCCATAGCCCTGGTGGAAATTACAGCAAAAATCCAAGGAACTGAAAGCAGGAATATGTTGATGCCTTGTCCCTGCAGTTTGTCACCCATAGCCTCAGGTGGCACAAACTGGCAGAGTGTTTTAGGGAGGTTTAGAACGTTTTTGGGTTTGATGCCCTTTTATCACCAGTGAACAGAAGGTGCAAACACACAATTCCTACCAAATGAGGAAAGCGTGTCTCGTTTTGGGTAAAGAAATGCCGACTTCCAGCTTTCTTAGACATCCAGTAAATTACGTTTGCCAAATCGTAAACGAATTATTTACTCGGAGCAGCTCTACCTGATGTGGTTAAATAATGCTCTGGTTATTCTGGGCCATCTATGTTAAGGAAAAAAGAAACTGCAAACAAGCATTTCAAAATTAAGCTGACACAAAGTCCCTCTCACCCCTCACCAGCCCTTGTGCTTTATCATAATCTACAGGTGAAGTTTAATAGCTGTGTTCAACCATCAGCCTTTGCTATTTATGTCAGTTTAATTAAAATAACAAAGAACTTATTTATATATTTAATTAAAAAAAATAATAGGAAAAATGAAAGCCTAGAGAAGTCTACCTGAATCCCTCCATCCCATGTTTTTGGTAACCCCATTCGTGCAGGTGATTTTAAGATGAAATGTGCCAATGCTCCTTCCAGCAGCTTTTGCACTGATTGAAGTTGGCTCAGGGCCACTCCAGTAATTGAGTTTTTTCTGCAAAAAAAAAAAAAAACCCACAACGTTCAGGGCACTATAGAAATTCTTTCTTATATTTTTTTTTACAAGACCTTATAAAACTTCCAAGGCAGTGTCAGGAAACAGCACAGCTTGTTTTTATTTCAGTAGCTCAGACTTTCTACTTTCAAAAATTCATTCTGAAAATCCATTTTGAAAATCCATTTTTAAAACACACATGTGAAATACTTCATCATTATAAATTCCACAAGGGGCATTTTCTCTCCTGGGTCTTCTGCTGCTTCTGATGTTTGCTCTCCAACACTGCTGCTGTTTGAACTCAGCACATCTCAAGGATCCAAATTCTGTTTCAGACTAAACGGACCCATCTGCTGGTTTTGCTTAACACTATTAACAGAGCTGGGAGTTAAAATTCCCCTGAATTCAAAGTAAAACATTCCCTAAGCAGGCAGTGTTTCCATTGCAGACTGACAGAACTACCTCAAGTACCTTCTCAGACACAAGAACCAGGTTCCAGATTTCCAGCCATGGGAATTCAAGGGTTGGAAGTTGTTACCAGGTGTATTTTGGAGCACTGCTCGGCCTTCACTTTTCCTTTACTTATAACTGTTCCTGCCTTGAAAATAATAAATAAAAAGAGGCAGGTACAAGTTTATTGTTATCTGAACAAATTGTGGGTTTGGGCCACTGCTTGTCCCTGCAGCTTTGGAGATTCCCAAGTCCCTGAGGCACCATCAGAAAGGACTCAGAATCTGCACGGAGTCAGGAACACAAAGTGTATTTATGTCAACAGGCACAAGTGTAGGAGGTTCTAAAAACAACTGAATGGCTTTAAAACTTGGTTTTACTGTGATATTTACTGAATATTTACCTTTAAGAGTATCACAGTGAGCCCTCAGAGGGTCAGAGAAGTCAACTTTTTCAACTAATAACTGCTGTTCGTGTGAACAAGAGACTCCTGTTCCAGATACTTTGTGTAATTAGAGTGATAAATTCCCAGCTCTTTGATTTTCCCAATGTAAGGAACATGGAAAGCAAAGGACACCAAATGCCTTTTGGAATTTCCTACAGCCAGTGAAAGGCATTAAAAAAAGCTCTGGGAAGTTTAAGGAAGTTTTTAACTGTTTTATGTTTCTTTTGCAATATAAGGTGTCCTGTTCAAGAACTAACCAGTTTATTTTCTTGACAGGATTAGAAATATATAAGCAACTGCTGAGAAGGTGATAATTTTATTATATATTTGGGTTTCAATAAAACAGTAAGTGAAGGACTAGGCCTGCTCTAAATTTATAATCCATTCAATTATCATAACCTAAATAACTGCTCTGTAAATACTTCCTCAGAAATTTTCATCAAATGCATTCAAATAGAAATACTGTCCCCAGAACTGAAAATTACCTAAAAGACCATAAAAAAGCTAATTAATAAAAGCATGGAACTGGAGAATACTGCTAAGGAGCTCTGGAAATAGTAGTATTAGATCTGGTCCACTAGAGAAAATAAAATTTAATTGGACAAATGCAGCAGTTACACCAAAATGGAGAAAGGTTTAAGGACTATGGAAGAGAGGAAAAAAATGGGCTCTGACAAAGAAATGCAGCTGAGGACACATTGTATCTCTGTATTTGAGAATGAATCCACCACTGCATCAAACAGAAATTTGTGCCTAAAAAAATTTGTGGAGAGCAGTTCTGGACTAAAATGATATTTACTTTACAATACTGCGGTTTAATACACAGTTCTGCAACCCTGCAGACAAATCAGCTTTTTTATTGCTATTTTATTGTTAGTAGCTTTTTGTGTAATCACAGAAACATCTGCAGGGAAATGCCCAGAGCAGAGAATCCCTGGGGAAAGCTGTGGTGCCAAGGCTGCTGGAACCAGGCTGAGTGACAAGGTGACCAGGGAATTGTGGCACAGACCACGAGTGAGAACTGGCCTGGCTGGCACTGCTGGATCCCACTGAGCCTCCCAGCACCTTGGGATGATAAAGTTAATGATAAACTTCCAGCTATTTATTAAAAAAACATCCTTTTTGGAGCCTGAAAGTACTGATACAATAATGGGTTCCTGGTTTCTTTTGCTAGAAACCAGTGGAGCAGTGGAACTAAATTCCCCCTCCTGGCTCAAAACTACTGACCAAAGTGAAATATTCCCATTTTTGACCATATCTGAGAAATGGATTCCTGGTAATGGACTTGGAATGTCACTCACTCCATAACACTGAAAAAAACAGTATTCTTCTATCACTGTTGTTTGAGCTCTGTTCCAGAGTTTGGATGGCTTTTAGGTGGCTTTAGCCATCCAAACCGGTGAGGGGTGAGATAAAAGAGGCAGTTTTGTAAATGCTGATGTGTGGGAAGGGGAGCACTGGTGGCAGCAGGGAGATGGCACACGTGCAAACACCACTGGAGCAAAGAAATTTGCTGAATGGGCTATCATGGCATCATATTTAATGTACAGGAGAATGTTTGGCTGGTATTCCCTGATATCATTTCTACATCCACCCTAGGAAAGAGTAGATTTTGAGAACTTTCAGAATAAACCAAGAGGGCAATCCTGCATTCACATGGAACCACGAAAATCAAAATACACCATCTTTTTTTTAACACCTACCACCTTCTAAAGTGGTAGGAGTTTTTCCCCTTGGTTTCCCATCCCCTGGGCAGTGTTGCTGTGTTTCTCCCAGCTGAGGCAGCCTCTGAGACTCTCAGGATGAGCAGTGCTCCTAAAATCCCTGGGGACATTTTTGTTACCTGCATAAGAACTTCAAATCCATTTCCAAATTCTGCTGCTTTTAATGATTTCACTTCCACCCACTGTCACACACTGGGCATTGCAGGCGTTCTGGGGTGCACCTGGAGAGGGGAGGCATCTCAAAGTTCACCACCTGCTCCCTCATGGCCCAGGCCCAGTAACACTCATTGTCACACAAACCCAGAGGGAAAGCAGCACAATCCACAGGATTTCTAATAAAAGCCTACCTAGAATGGCATCAACAAAACAAAATTTCTTAAACCAGGTACTTCAGAGATCTGAAGAATCCTGGGAAACAGAAAGGAGCGAACAGAAAGAATCCCAGGCTAAAAAGCCTGGGTTTCTCTCACATGGAACCTGTATTTAAATCTCCAGCCACATTTAGCTTTGTCTTACCTAAATTCACACCAACAGTGCAAAAGGGAAAAATTTGACTCAACAGGACCGTGTCTGCAGGAAATATTCTGCCACATGGGTGTGATTAACAGAGGAGGTGTCACACAATGAAACCTTGGAACAACTCACTGAGGGGAAGAGGGGGCTGCAGTGAGTGACAGTTCCCAAACCACGCTCAGCTGGGACCAAACAAGAAGTCACCCACCAGGAGTTTATGAAATATTTCCTTTTAAAAACCATTAGAAAACAATTCTCTGCTCAGGTGAAAGGCCATTTTTCTACAATACCAACAGCTCAGCTCTGTACAGATTTTGATTAGGTTTGATTTATGGTGCAGATAATAACTTGATTCGGTTGTAAAACAGAGTCAAAATGTCTCTCTTTCGAGGGACTTTTGTAGACTGTAACAGTGTCACTGACCAAAGAAAAATGAACGATATATTTGTGATGTTGATGTACATGATGTCCTCTTGTCCTGCTTTGCTCTGATTGAAGTCACGTAAACCAAAGCAGTTGCAGGAGTGAAAAGGGGTTTCTAGGTTTTGCTTACACCATGTTGAGGGTACTGACAGGCATGTTCCTGAGGATGCAGTGATGTACACTGAATGTACACAGTGACAATAAAAAAGGGATATTGGAAATTATTAAATTACAATCAGATAGCATAAACTGGCTAGAATTTCCCCCGCCACAAAGAACAGCCCAAAACCTCTCTGAGCACCACCAAAGCACTGCCAAACAGAAAAAGACTTTGCAAAAAAACGTTCAGTGTTGTCATTCTGAGTATATTAAAATGATATCTAATTGCTGTAAGAATGAACAGTGCCCAAACTTTTGAGTCTCTCAGAATCAGTGAGGTTTGTACGAGGAGGGGAATGGTATTGCCACGGCATGCATGTCGAATTGTTTGCTTTTCTTTATCCACAGATCATGAAGGAAGTTCGGAGAGCATTGTGCAATGCATCAGCTGATGACAGTAAACTCTTACTTCTCAGCGCAGTGGGAAGTGTTTTCTGTAGTGGCCTAGATTACTCATATTTAATTGGCAGGTTATCCAATGACAGAAGAAAGGAAAGCACTAGGATTGCAGAAGCTATAAGGTGACCCAAGCTTACCTATGATCTCTAAATTATGAAATGCAGTGTGTGATTATAAAGATATTTATCAGGTCCAAAAATGTTGTATATTGAAGTGTTGATTGCATTCTAATTACAGGCCTGCAAATTTGTTTAGTAAGAAGAAACTTGGACCTTTCCTTATCAGAAAACAAAGCACATTGATTCCAGTGCTAATATCCATAGGGATTTATTTTATTCAGATTCTCTGTATTTAATATTTCAATCATTCCTCCCAATTCAAATACAACTTTGTTGTTGTTTTTCCAAATTTTCTGTTGACTCATTTAATGTTCTAAAGTGGTTCCTGAAAGGCAGATACTTTACTTGTTTTAATGTTCATCATTTTAATGAATTGCAATCCAAATGGGAGTCCATGGTTTACTCAAACCCTGTTGAAATAACAATCTGCCACTGTATTTCAGAACCTTATTAGAAGGGTCTCCACTCTTTTTCTTAAAATTTAAATTACTTCATATATATGTAAATGTAGTTTTATTTTTGTAACTAAAATGTGACTTTCCTCATATATATCACATTACCTTAATAGAAACCCAGGGTTTATGACATGCAGTCTGCAAATCAATCTGCACAACACATCACCAAATATTCCATTATCCACAAGGTAGATCTTCCAGTATAAATCAATGTTATTCCACTAAGACCAATAGTATTTCATGTACCAGGAGAGGGTCTGGTCCCCCTTTTTTTTTTTTTTTCTCCATTTCCTACAATATTCTTCTGAGAATTCTAAAACTTTATGTGGCAATTCTATGAAGGAATATTAAAGAATTTGTTTTACAACAGATCTCTATTTTGGATATATTGGTATAACCTATAATAGATATATTAACATAAAAATAACATATAAACCACAAGTTATCTTGGTTGCAACTACTGCAGATCAGTTTGGATTCTTGGTTAAAGTATTTTGAAATTCTCAAAGCAGTAATTATTTTGAAAGAATTTAAAATGTACTTCTTAAATGTAATCAATTATGATGTGTTTTTAAGACCCTACATATGCTTGAATATTATGGTGATACTTTAAAAAAGAGAAGCTCTTTGATTTTTTAAAGTGAGGGGGTTTTAACAATGCAGAACAAAAACAAAAGTGAGGAAGAAAATCACTATTCTTGTTTGAAAACACAGGCACACTCCCAGTCTCCCAGAAGATACAGATATTATTCTTGTAAATACTGTGTAGTTAGGTATTGTTATATATGTTTACATTTCTCTGCACACATTAATACACAGGTATACTTATCAATTCAACATTTAAATGAGTAGAAGCCAGGCTGTGATACTCAGATTTTCCATCCTTGGACTGCCAGGACACTCCTGAAATACTGGTCCAACGTTCTGCTCCCTGTCAGGAACGGCGGCTTCGGGCCCACTGAAAAGAGATTTTTATTGTACTTGTGGAAACAATGCCCTACGTTTTCCATTTAGCACTCTCTGTGCTTTCTGTGAACAAAGGACTCAACTCATGGAAAATACACTGTAAGAGGAGAAGAGAAAAATGGTCATGGCTTTTCCTGTGGTTGGGATGTCCTGAAACACACCACCAGATCTCTGCCTCCACCGCTTCCCAGCGAGCTGGAGATGTGTCAAAATGGAACTGAAATCTCAAGGACCACCTGTTTCCACTTCCCAAAGCGTGGCTCCCACACACCAATCACAAGTTCCAGCTGAAGTTTAAATCCCCATCCCAGGATGGTCCCTTCACTCCTCCCGCCGTCGGGGTTGGCTCCTCCCGGCATTGCTCGCAGATCCCTCAGCCTGAGCTGCCACCATCCATCCACATGGCTGGCCTGGAGCAGGGAAAAGCCAGACAGCCTGCACTGCAGCTGTGCATGTGTGGCCTGCAGAGCCCTGGAATCACCAGGCTCACTGGAAGGCATTCCCAGCTCCCATGGTCAGCTGGGCTCCAATACCCAGAACACAACATTGTGGGTGTGCTCAGAGAAAACACACACGGACAGCTTTGCTCCCTCAGCTTCCTCATGGCCCTGGATGTATTGAGGAGCCCTGAGCTGCAGCAGAGCCTTACAAAGAACAGAGGTGTCTGAGCATCCCAGAGTGTATTCCATGGTCAACTTCCCGGATATCCTCTGGCAAAACCAAAAGCCTTCTGCATGTGACGCTTTTTTCTGTCTTTCAGCCTCTGATTCTACTCTGCAACAATATTTACCATTTTAAATCCTTTTCAAAGACTGCTTTGATTTGAAACAAGGATCTTGTAGGCCAGAAGCTCCAGGAGTGAACTTATGCGTTGGAAACACGGAATTGTGCCGGTTCAGGGTGCAGTGACAACTCACTGGAACAAGTAATGCACCAACCAGGGACAGAGATCAGGGGAGTGCTGGTCACTGCAGCTTCTCTAGACCAAATGCAGGCCTTTGCTCCCCTCATAATCTCCCAGTATTGTAGCCTTCCACTCCATCCTGTAGGTGGCACATTCCATACCCTCACATTGTACCTCCCCTGTGCTCCCCATCCTTCCCTCACGACAGAGGCTCGCTGTGCCTTCTCAGTGTCCTGTTCCAATCTCCACGTCCTCCCTTCCTTGCTCACTCATAGGAAGTTTTCCTTCAGCCCTTCCCCTCCATTAATATGTTCTGCTTTGTTCTTCCTCCCCATTATCTGTTTCCCTTCCATATCCCTAATTCCTTTTCCATATTCCCTTCCAGTCCCGTTTATCACCACGATTCCTGCTTTTCTCCATAACACTGTTTTTATCTCGAGCCTCCACTCAGTCCTCAGATCCACTGCCCCCATTTATCCTTCGTGTGCTTTCTTTTTACCTGTCATTCATCACATCCCTGTTCCCAGGCCTGCTTGGAAGGCTTACTTGCTTTAACTACTGAGGTTCTCAAAATCCAGGAATTAATGAGGTGCAGTGATCCACAGTCATTACTCAACCATAAACAACGGAAGAAATAATGAGATAAGGGAACAGCATTGTTTCTGCTACAAAAATGAGCCACAACTCTCCTTATCCCTGCTCTCCTCCAGAAAGAAATGGTCTTGAACAGACAAAACCAATGTTCCATATTTCCCTCTCCTTGTCTTGACACTGATCTCCTGGTTTATTACTCACTGTGTGAACAGAGCTGCATCAATCAATTCTCTATTTTTCCATGGTCAGAAATTAACTCTTTACCAAACAGCCTGAAAAACAGAACATATCCATCGAAAATGTAACTCTGGGTCGCCTCAGACTCTTTGTTCTCATTTAAAACACAGCCAATGCCCAGTCCCCACGTGGGCTCTCTGGCCTGCAAAGCCAGACTGTTCTCAGGTGCAGAATTCTGCCTCCTTTTGACCTCAGTGGGAGACCTGCAACTCATCCAAGGGCACATCTGAAAAAGTGTTCTTTCCTAAAAATGTCTCAGTAAAGATGCACTCTGGATCTAATAAATACCCAGTGCAGGAACAGCATCTCCTCTTTTGGCTGGAATTTGATTTATACAGATCTCTTTTCTAAAGTAACTGAGCATCTCGTTTGCCTCCACGTACCTGCAGTGCACTGAGCTGCTGGAGCCCCTAATTTACCCACAATTACACTCCTGCTTTTCCCTAATTGCTGTAAAGGCTGTTCCATTCAACAGATGCCTTTCCACAGTTGCTGGTAGGTAACTTATTTAAAGTTACCTCACTGCACAGAATTTAACATATTCGAGTTCCTTCATCCAGATGAATCCAGTGACATTTACTTCCCCGTTATTTCTCATCCTTCACATTTACTGGTGCAGGCAGGCAAAGGCATCTCCTTTGTTATGGCTTTGCTGAAGACATTTGCAATGAAGACACAACAGATCACCTGCCTAATCCTTTCCCTGTTCAAGCATTTCTCTCTCTCTCTCTGGCTCCCCTTTGCTCCTCTTGTTCTTTCTGCTGGTGTGCCATAAACATTCACCATCTCCCAGTCCACTGATGGGACTTGCAGGAACCTCTGACACAGGATCACAAGAGAACTTCTCAAAAAAAAAAAAAAAAAAATCCAACAATCCAGCTGGGAGTTTCCTGCCTTCCACATTTCATCAGCAGCCAAACCAAGGAGCGCCGTGTGTACAAACTGCTGAGTTGCTGGTCCAAAAGGGAAACCAAACCCAACCAAACCTTTCTGCAAAAAGTACAACAGTCAGGGCAGTCCACTCCCATCAGTTCATATACAACATACACCAAACTGTGCAAATATCAGGTACTCAGAAAGATTAATTAGCAAACTAGAAAGTATCTTGCAATTCTGACCTCATAAAACTGGGCCATGGCATTTATTGTGTTCGTCCGTGCTTCTGATTTGTTTTCAGATTAAGTACTTTAAACTTGGGTATTTATCTAAGTGTTAACTTCTGTATTCAAGATCTCTCCTTTATGGTTTGTTTTTTTTTTTTTTTTTTTTGTATTTTAGGGATTTTGTAAAAGCTTTTATTCAGTTTAAGAAGCCAATTGTGGTTGCTATCAACGGCCCTGCCCTTGGGTTAGGAGCTTCTATTTTACCCCTCTGTGATATCGTTTGGGCAAGTGAGAAGGCTTGGTTTCAGACACCATATGCAACAATCCGACTCACTCCAGCTGGCTGCTCATCATACACATTCCCCCAAATTCTGGGTGTGGCACTGGTAAGGTTTTCCACCTCGAATTGCTGAAGAACCTTTCATAAATTCCTGTTCTTCTATCTCTCTCTAAAAAGTGAGCCAGAAAACAACTGTTTTATCTTAATTGTTGTGAGTGGAAATGAAATCTGTGGAAAGCTCACCTAACCCCTACCAATTTCTTACCACAAAGTGACCTCAGAGTTCAATATATTACAGGTGATGTAGACAAGAAAGACTGACACAGGTTGAAAAAGCGAAGGTTGTCAATGCCATGGTAGAAAAGTGAAGAAATACATGAGCAGAATAATCTTTCAGATCATTGCCTGTGTTGTGTTAGGATTGGGCAGTGACACAGGCAGATACTGCTCTCTAAAGATAACCCCTAATGATTCCAGTTAAGACTGCTTAGCTTTTACCAGTATAATAAAGCAGAATTTGCCCCACAGATAAATATTTCATACTTGGTTCCCGGACTCTCAGCGCAGTATCACTGACAATTACTCTGTTAAAATCAGCAATACAGATTTACCATTCCATGCCAGCACACTTCCCTTAAATGAAACCCATGCTGTGCTCTGGCCACCTGCACACCCCTTTAAATAGCTACTGAAACTCCTTCTAAAGTATTTTGCAGCATGGAAAGGCAGGGGGAGAACATTTGTAAATTTGATTGTAAAAATAGCAGGCAAGCATGGAAAAAAAGTTGAAGGGAATTATAACCCAATCTTTTGGTTTCCCAGGCAAATGAAATGTTGTTCTGTGGGAGAAAGCTGACAGCACAGGAGGCCTGCAGCAGAGGACTGGTGTCACAAGTGTTCTGGCCAACAACATTTAGCCAAGAAGTGATGCTGCGGGTGAAGGAAATGGCATCCTGCAGTGCAGTGGTAAGAAATCAAACCCCTCTGTGATTGAATTCCATTTCACAGAGGTAAGGTGTGCTCCCAGGGCTCACATGGGGGGCCCACAACCCCACCTGTGAAAGAAGGGTGCCATGAAGAAACCTGCACAGGGCTCAGGGAGCTCTTGGGGTTTCTCATTTCTCATGGGCAGAGAGGGTTTAGATTTATTCAGTCCGAGTGGAACCTCCTCACCCCAGATTCTCAGAGGGGATTTTGGCACAGGCTTCCTTCACGAAGGTGGAGGAGGCTGAAACCGCCCAACTGGCCAGGGAAATCCCTGTAGGACCCGTAAGAGAACAGATTTGCCCTCCCCACTGTCCTGGCCTACCATGTTTCAGCTGGGCCTGCCTTCTCCTGGGCACCTGCATCGTTCCTGCCGCTGCAGCCTGTCCTCCACAGCTCACCAGAAGGGTAGGATGGTGCCAGCTGAGCTCTGCTGGGAAGGAGAGGTGAGATCCAGTCAAGTGGGATTTGAACACAGTCTGCTCACAGTGTACTATAACTTTCCTTTTGCGTACGCAAAAAACAGCAAGAAAATCCTTCCCTATTTTTACTTCCTAGGGTTTTTTTTTTTCCCCTTCAGGCAGATACACTGCTATTCTGGGCATATCCTTGTTTAAAAAACATGCAGTGAAGAAAGTGATACTGCCTGCAATAAAACTGCACTAATTAAAGTGCAAATTGTTACAGTTTCTTGTTATATTTCCTGTGCCTGAAACAGTCTTAACATCCCTCAGTTTCATTTAAAAGATCTGTTGTAAAAGGAGGTAGAGGCACAGGAGATTTTTAATTAAATGAAGTGTATATTAGATCTCACAGAAGACACTGAGAATGAAACTCTGGAAATGTAGCACCAGTTGATTTGATGATGCTGATATAAAGTGTGTTATATGAGTTGGGAAGACCTCTGGGCCTTACTGTGGATTCTTCCTTCCTCTCTTCACTGCTGTTGGCTGTCAGTGAAAAAAGAAAGCCCAGTGCCAAGTTGTGGACAAAGATAAGAGTTAAACCTGTCCAAGACTATATTCACTCTCAGATCCTCAAATCGGGCTGAAGTCACAAATACAATTGACAGGATGAGCTCATCCAAGTTCACTGGGGATGTCTGTTCACAAACAGACCAAAAAATACACAGGCCCCTTGGTTTGCTGCTAACACCATTTACTTGAGTTCAAGAGAAATGCTACTGTGGAATAGCAGTGCTGGAACCTACAACAGAGAGGAACTGGGCTTACCAGGAAGGTTTTGACAGAGCTGAGTGAAGAGTGGGCATCTCCCTTACCATAAAACACTGCATTAGCTCACATTAGATCTTCTGTCCTCCAAAAATCAGGACTGAAGGAACTATCAGTGGTTTTGTTTGACTAGTTGAATTGCTGGTGAGGTACATACTGGTGGTGTGTATTTCAGAAAAACTGTAAAGGAATCAACCTGAATGTGCTCCAAAATGGGTTTGGGAAAAAATGAGCTGCACTATGGGAGCAGCCACGGACCAGCTGTTTGTGCCTTTCAGAACCTGCAGGAATTAGCAAGGCTTTGTGATTGGGCTTTCCTTTGCAAAACCCTTGGGTGATTTGTTCTCACTACTTCTATCTGCCAAGGAGATTTAACTCCACACAGTCAGAGGGTGCTTGTTTTGCTCAACACTATCTTCTATAAAATATTTCACTTTTATAAAAATACAAGTAAATAGACTTTAAAAGGTATTTGCAACAAGGGACCTTTCCTATTAATTTCTGGTTTGACAAGGAAATAATACAGGAGGGAAAATTGTTAAACATGATGGACACCCACCTTTGGGTTGGTTTCCAACCCGTTTAACAAACCCCAAAAGCCACTTTCCAGCAGCCAGTCTATCATGGCTCACATTTTCATTTCAACAGGAGGGAGTTCAGCTCCTTCTAATGCTTCATGGCAGACCTTCAATAAACTAAGGTACTTCAGAATCCCTCATTCCTTTAAAAACTTTGGCACTAACCCATCACCCTCAGACATCCTTAATTTTTAAAGATGCTGACTGTCAGCAAGGGCAGTTGTGACCATTAATCAAATCTAATTTCTGTGCCCAAAGGAGTTACTTAGCCAGTAAAGCAGAGTCAGTAGTGTAAAAAATGCTGGTCAGGCCATTAGCCATAAAAAATGTTCAGGTTCAAAATAAAACACCGAGCCGTGTTTTGGCTTTAGGTATTGGAAGAGTCCAAATGCCTCGTGCGGAGCTTCCTGAAATCCGGGCTCGAAGATGTGAACGAGAAGGAGTGTCAGATGTTAAAACAGCTGTGGAGCTCCTCCAAAGGACTGGATTCCTTATTCAGCTACTTGCAGGACAAGATTTATGAAGTCTGACGTCCTGGCCCGAGTCAAAGAGGAGGCGCTCCCGCTGTGAGCAGAGGCCACCACGAGCGGGTTTGAGGGGCAGAGGCGACGCATCCCCCGAGGAATTTGTGACAGTGTATCCCAATCCCTGTGCTGGTGTGGGTTTCCTTGTGAGCTACAGCTGCTGTAGCGGGTTTGATTTGGTGTAAGCAGGGAGGTGTTCCGTGCACGTGATCTCTGCACAGGCTGCATCTTTCCCATCGCTCATCCAGACACGACGATACATTCCATGTGCTCGGAAGCAGGGCTGGAGCCCGGTAAGGCTCACCCACCTGGAAGGGTTTGTTTTGTCTGTCCTTCTTAACTTATTCTTGCTGTTGCCACACACCTGGGCTGACACAGAGGGCTCAGTCTAAAATCTGGGTCACCACGATCTCCCGTAGACCCAAACACCGTATTTTAGAAATATGTTAATTATTTTTTTGAAAAGTTCTAACAGTGTAATGGGAAAAATCTGATAATTTATATGTATAATATGTAAAGTTAGTTTACAAAAACTACTAGGTTTTTTTTTCCTTTGGTGAATTTATTTAAGTTATTTATTTTGTGTTCATATTCAGCTGTTTATTGATCACAGATCTTATTTTCGTACTTCCCTTGAGTGAATTAATGGCATCACATGAGAATGCAAACATTTTTAGAAGCAAACTGAGTAGAAAAATAAAGGATTTATAGAAACCCCCACAGAAAGCTGTGGGCAGTAAATGAAACAGCCACGTGCGTGCTCCTCTATGTGTGAAAAATTGTACAAAAAAATGTATGAAACAGATTCATTTGCCAGGGTTAAGAGAAAAAAAGTGGATTCCGAAACAATGAGTCCCCCTTACGTCTCTGTTCACTTTCTGCCTTCTTGAGGAGCACTGAAGGGCTCACCAACAAGATGCTTTCTTTGAGTTTGCCTGTCCTGTTCTCCGGTGTCAGTACAGGGTGAGTGGGGCCGTTCCGTGGCACTGGACTGTTTTTTCAGGTTTAAACACCCCTTTTGGTCTGAAGTCTAAAATCAAATCCTTAAGGAGCCTTAGTCTAGCTGCCTGATTGCTCAGGTGTGAGAGAATTTCTGCTCTGGAGGCCTTTGGGTGCGGGCCAGCAGTCTACAAGGTGCTAGGCGTTGAACTGAGTGTGGAGGGAGAGGTTTGGGTCTGCTTCTCCCCAGCTCTCCACATCTGGCCACCCCCCCTCCCCACCCGCTACAAGAACTTCTGGCTTTCCATAAAAGCAGTCCCTGGCAAAGGAGGAAAATCCAATCTGCTCTTTCAGAATGTGATGCCAGTGCTGTTCAGTGACACTGCCTGAGCACTGGATCTCTCTCAGTTCTTCCCTGCTAGGGGGGCAGGACCCGAGCCTGCTCCGAGACTTCACCTGCCATTTTACTACACCCAAATTAAAACCTCTTGAAGCAGAAGCTTTGCACATTTGTTTGCTTTGTAATTTGTGCACTTGCCCCCCCCCCCCGTCCTTGAGCTCAGTGACTTTTTCTGGTTTAAACCTCTGCAAAGGAGGCTGCTCAGCTTTCTCCCTCTCAGTATTTCCATGCAGAGTTTCAACAAAGCCTTTGGAAAGGTAACGAACAGGTGATTACAGTAAATAGGAGCCTTCAACACATTAATGTTTCTTTTGCCACAAATAATTAGAAGTGCTGTTTCTGTGGCCTAATTGTACCAGTGATTTTTACCCTAAAGGCAGGGGGCTCTCATGGAAATTCTTCGTGAAAAATAATCTGGTTTCTAATTAGCCTGGTTTTAAATGTTTTTCTATAGAAGCTTATGGAAACAAGCAGCTAATTTTCAAATGGCTGAAGGAGAGCTCTTTCAGGAGCTGTCTGAAGTGAGAGATGCACTTGTTTGGATCCAGGCCATGGGACCCCACGGCAGGTGCCCATGGGAGTCACCTGGAAAAGAGGGCTCAGCCCAGTGAAAGCCACTCCCACCCACGTGTTTGCACGGTCAGGCCCCCAGCCTGTGGCTTCAGAGAGTACAGCAATGGAAGGTACCACAATTCCTCATTTCCCTTCCCTTCCCTCCCGTCCAGAGAGCCATAACTCCAGCCGTGTGTCAGTAGGAGATGAGGAAGTGGATTTCAATCCTGTGCTTGGGGTTTGTAGGTAAATCCAGCAGGATTGCTCAGCAGTGGGGAGGAACGAGTTCCGAGTGAGATTTGCAAACAGAGGAGGAGCTGAGGTTGTTCGATCTTTGAAACTGCACCATTTCATCTGAATTTTCAGATATCTGTATCTTAGCATTTTTTTATGACAAAGGAATGGTTGAAATACATTTTCTATAATTATTTTTCCATTAAAGCAAGCGCTAACCATAGTTAACATTTTTAATTATTCATATCTATACAGTTACAATCTAGTTTTCATGGAATCTATTTTCCCTTCAAAAAAAAAAAAAAAGAGTAATAACAATGTTGAAAAACTTCTTTTCCAGTATTTAAATATCAGAATCAGAATTTTCTCTTGTGTTTCTGTCCTTACTAGGTATTCAGATATCTAGATGTACTGTATATATTAGTCTGGGTACCTTTACTAATATTCACAGTATTTAAGATGAAAAATGCAATTTGTTGTTTAAGTATGTTATTTTATTCTCGTGTAAATTGTTTTGTACAATCTTTAAAAATCTACAGTTTTGCATTTGTAGATATTAAAGGTAAGCAATTTATTTTGTGTTGTCCTGCATGTATATTTTTGCTGTAGATAAGTGTTGCTTAGTTTACTATTTCAGTACATTTCTGTTTAAATAAATAAGCTTACAAACTTTAATACAGTATATATTTTCAGAATATAAACTTTTATATTTCTGTGGTAGGTTAGGGTATGCGTTTTAGGCAATCTTTTTCACTACTATGAACTGTTCTTTTAATCTATAATATAATGGTTTTGTGCCAATAGTTTTTAATTAGAACAAAATGCTCTTTTAATGTTAGGGATGAACAGACAATTTTGGTTGGGGTTTGTTTTCTTTCGGTTTTTTGGGTATTTCTTTTTTATTATTATTATTTTGCCAGCCTTTACAGTTTTAAATATAATTTATAAATGTCTTGCATTTGTGAATAAGCCTTACCATTAGGTACAAGAAATCTTTAAAGCTGCATAAATTGCTTATGCAGCACTAAGGACTTCCCCAAATAATTGCTGTAAGAAAGTTTAGCAAATCAGAGTTACAGGGCCTTAAGTTTTTCTTGTGAAAAGGATAATACGGGTTGTTTCTCTTGAACAACAGAGGTAGATTGTCAGCGTGGGCTTTGTTATATATATAAACTGTGCATTTGTGCTCCCCAACCATGGTAGTTTAATCTCAGGCTTTGTGTGGCTGGGTCTATAAAAGTCAAATCTGGCTAAAGCCAGCGCTCTTTAGGAGACACTAAAGAAGTTTACATAAGAGACTTATAGACAATCTTATCATAGTACATTTGGGTACTCGCTATCCTCGATGTGTTCTCTGTGTCTGCCCAATTAACCCTATGTTTTAAGCCATATTAAATCTCTTTACTGCTATTTTAAATGCTTACACTGAAAGTCACTCGCCAGAGCTTGCTTCCTCACACCTAGGATTTCGAATTTTTTTTTTTAGTGAATAAAAATGTTTATGCCTTCCATAAAAAAACAAAGGACCAAAGAGCTGCGTTGTTCTGACAAGGCACCGGTTCCTTCGCCGGGGAACGGGTGGGACGTTCGTACTGAAAACTCCAAGAGTCTCTTTCTGCTCCAAACACTGCAATCCTCACCCACGTCAGGTGTAAGGGGGAAAGGTGTGTCCACTGACCCATTGGGAAAGGAGTGATGCTCAAGCTGGGATGGCGTGTCTATTGGTAAGGCTTATTACCAAACCTCGGAGATGAAGCAAAGAACCAAAAATTCACGAGTTATGTCAATGTAAATTTATTTTCAGAACTTGCACAAATAATTAATTGTAGAACTTTGCAAATTAGGCCCTTAAGTTATTTTGTCAGAATGCCATGGAACAGACTAAAACAGTTTCTAATATTTGTAACAATGAGTACATATTATAATATTATAAGGGTACAGGCACCCCTATATCACAGTGTTGTAAATATTTTCTGAAACTGGTACAGTACTGAGGGACTTGTATCTTCTGATATATCAAATATTGACTGTCTAGATCAAATTGTACACAATTTATTTGTTGATGGTCCTGTAACTAGTGTATGGACACATTTCTGGGTGCCTTAGAAGTTGTATTTTTCATGTGTGTTAATATGCAGTATTTATACATTGTGAGAAGCTGCTTTGAATAAAAACAATGAAACTTCATTTCAGTGCAGTGCTTTTCAGTTTTACATCATGAGAATGAGCGTGGGAAGTGGTGGCCATTCTAGATTATAATGGTATCCATGGGCTGTGCCTTTTCCAAGGGAGCAGGAACAGGGGGCTTTTTAAAGGACAGTTATTTATCCAAAGGAATAAAAAACCAGGGCACTAAAAGACACTGCAGGAAGAACTCCCCGAAGTCAATCGTGGTCCATCTATTTATCATTTCCTGATCATATCCAATAAGACCACCCAGAACTGTCCCCAGAGTGAAGGTGGATCACCCTCTGGTCCCTGTGCATGGGCACAGATGGGATTCCTGCCATGGGCCTCGTGTGTACGTGGGATCCTTTGGCTGTAGCATCTGGGAATGCTGTTTCCAATCACACATCTCACACATCTCCCATGATTAGAAGGGTAACTGTAAATTAATCCTGCCTGGGGCAGAAAGGGAAGGATATCTGTACAGGGAGCCAGTGTTTGCCACACCACCTGTACAAGGAGGTCTGAGAAAATGACCTACACTTGATTCAAGGGACAACAATTATGTTCTAGGAATTATATTGGTTGGCTTTAAACTGACAGACACGGTTAGCAAAAACCATGGTCAGCTATTTAGAGCGGAGGATTGAGCAATTTAGTCTTGCTTCACTATCAACAAATCCAATTATTTATTACGGCGACTCTCGTCAGGAATTAACTTATCATGGCTTCCTCTGGACTGTGAGCAATGAGCACGTGATGGACAGGGTGTGACACCTTTCCTAACCCTTTTAGTGATAAGTTTGGGTCTTAACACACATTGCCAACATGTGAGTTTTATTTGAAATCACTCATTTTTAAAAGAAAGCAAAAATGCTCTAAAATTAAAAACTCCATCCGAGTATGTTGGGGGAGTCCTTGTTGCAGTAAATTAATATACAAACAAATTACATGGAGGAGGAACCCATTAAGAATATATAAAGGCCTACAAATTTAAACAAACAAAAGGCCTGTCTGGGAATGGCATGTATAAACTGCAGGCAGGTATTAATCCCACTTTAGATATAAAAATAATCAAACAGTTCAAAACTCCACATAAACTAAGACATGGGGTTGAATCCTGTTGGAACGACAGAACCAATATTGCATTTGGGAAGAACAAGGAGAGGTTCTGAGAGAAATGCACAGCAAATGAAAGCGTGGGAGAGAATCAGAAGGGCACCATTTCCCAGACTGGGGGAGTTCCAAGCAAATCAAGGGTCAGGAGTTGGGCTGGGGACACTTTGGTTGCGAAGGGTAAAGTCAGGGTGAGATTCTGGATTCCAGTTATTAAGTCCACGTGGCTTGACACAATGATTTTCATCTGGGACTGTCAAAAGTTGTGTGGGAGAAAGAAGAACTTTTCATTTTGAGGAAAGGAACCAGTTTCTAAGTTAAACTGCATCACCTTTCCTTTAGCACTTCCATTTAATGGTGTCACTTGAACAAATGCAATGGATCTAAGTCAAAAGCCACCAGCACCAGTGGAAATCCTCCTCCTGACTTCCCCTGCTTCTAGATCAGCCCCAGTGGCTGACAGATACCACAACAAAGTCCTTCACAGCAATAGTATAGGGAATATTTGTAGCCATCTCTTCAAAAGATAATGTGTCTCTGATAAGAAACACATCATTAGCATTGGAGGAAGGATTCCACATCCTTAGCTCCAAATTTAACAGCAGTGTCTGAAATGTTGTATAAATGTCAGCATTTTCAGTGTTACTGCTGACTCTTGTTAGCAGAAATTCTTGCTCTGCTGTGGTTTAACCTTCCTTAACTCTACAGTTCCATTTATCACGTGTGTAACCCAACATCTGTAAAACTGATTTTACACGTTGGTCAGAGACAGAAATACGTTGGGCAACAACTGGAAAGAGAAGAGTGAAAACAATCTGTGCAACTTCAAAAATGTCATGTTTGAAATGGGGGCTCTTGAACTGCTGCTTCCTCCTGAGATGGGAGATAAAAAGCTGCTTCTACCATTGGAGTTCCTAGAATAAAATACATTTTAAACACTAAGCAGCAATCCTGACTTGTTAGGACTGAGTTAATTACTATCATCTGGAAATAAGTTATTCACAGTCGTCCAGAAAGGTTTCTGATGCGTGTGTAAATAAGTGGTACAATTTCTGGGACTCAAAAAAGATCAGCCATTCCCCACTGCTGCCCTTCCAGCCACCTGGGGATTGCACACGCTGCCCACCAGGCTCTGGGGTATTCACTGTCTACAAGAGGTTCATTAAAAGGATAAAAGAATTCACAAAAAGCTCTTCCCATGGGTAATTATTCCAGATCTGCATTATCTTAGCCTCTCACTTGTGTAGTTTGTATGCAGCTGCAGCAGGTTGGTTGTCAGGGGCTCAGACTCTGGCAAACAATTCTCTTCAAGTCCAGTTTTTGCCCATTAGGCTCATAATGAGCAACAGCTCCAAACTCCTGCCAGCTGCACTGCCAGGGGATGCCCTCCTGTTCCAAGGGCAAAGAGAGGCTGTGCTGGTTGGAGTGTGGGGTATGGAGCTGCCCACTGCTTGACCCTGATCCTCCCATCCCCATCCCCATCCCCATTCCCATCCCCATTCCCATTCCCATCCCCAGGCTGGGCCTGCCTTCACCAGACCAGAAAAACAGGACGTTTTGTTCTCCAGGTATTTACATGTAACAGGAAGAAACAGACTCATTTCCCTGCGTGTTAACGTGATGCCAGTTGGGAAGGAACATCCCAAAGCACGTTAGACCTGGTAGGATTCATCTTCCATCCATGGCTATGACTCGTCACAACACAAAGACAACTCCCCTCCCTAAATGATGGTTTTTAAATAAATGCATTTTGTCTAAAAATCCAGCGAAAGGTTAACCTGAGTGGGCTGCTATAGAGATGATTTGAAAGGCTCAAACTTTTCCCAACCGTTTCGAAAGTCTGAGAAAATCCACCAGCTCTCCATTTGGGATTCAAGCACTTGGTAAACACACTCCACAACTGCACCATGGCTGTGTGCCAACCAAATGGTGAGTCAGCAGGCAGGGGGAGGGAATCAAGTGTCAAGAATGCATTTAACCCTCACTCAGAGAACACTTTTCTTACCAGCAGAATGAAAACACACCATGAAAAGAAAAAAAATTACGGGAATTTTTGTTTTCTCCATTAATGAAGGCAACTATCGTAATTTTCTTCCAACTTTACAGGGACTCTCAGATTTAAATTAGGGCAAATGCTAAAGAAAACAGCAAACTCATGAGAAAGAGGTTCATGAACACTTATCTGTGCAGTCCTTTGATTCCTACTCTGACAAAAATCCCAGTGATAATCCCGGGAAGGCTGAGTGCTGAAGGGTTTCACGAGAGCATTAGAACTGATAATACTAAATACTCCCAGAGATATAAAAAGGAGTACATTTTCCTAATGAAAATGCAGCTCAACTCATGTGTCCTATTCCCAAAGGAGTGTCTGTGCACGCTACTGAGCCTCACAGTGTTTTTGTGGAGCGTTTGATGAAATCACGAGATTTCCTAAATCATTTTTAAATTAATCCCTCTTCAGGAATTCCCCACTGAAGCATCACTCTGCATGCTCACTCTAGACAGTCTATTCAGGAAGGGAAAAAAAAAAAAAGCATAAAAAGATTGAGGCTTTAAAAAATATAAAAAAAAAATTAAATATTTGAAAGACGGCCCACTCTTCCACCTGAAGGTTTGAACACTCATTTACAAGGCTGTTCAACACTGCCAAACCAGAATGACAGCATTTTATACCTACTTTCTTACTCTTCACAGGTGTAAATAACCACACTGGACACCTGTGGAGGAGGGGAAAGGAGCAGGAGGAAAAAGACTCCAGTTATTACCTTCAGAGTGTTAGTTCAGGGTAATTACAGAGCAGCTGCGACTTTCCAGCTCCCCTCCATGAGGGAACAGATCCCGTTTCCAGGGAAGGGCTGAGCACAGGCAGCTCACCCACAAAGGGAGAGTTTGGTCACACTTCTTGTCACACTGAGCTCCATGGCCTGAGCCACCTTCTCCAGGACCTCAACTCACCAGCCAGGACCATCCATTGAAAGTTGGATTGTCCTGCCCTGGTTCAAGCTGGGCTGTGAACAGCACGGAGCAGGACTGGTTGGTACACACAGGGTGGAAATGGCTCACAAAGCCTGAGCTTGAAATTTAGACAAAACCACCCCCTGTGGCACGAGGAGACAAGCCCTGCTGGGTTGGTGGAAGGACTTTGAGCCCAGCCTTCAGCCCTGCCTTCCATCAGCTGTTGGCAGGCTGGGGCAGGGGCTGCACTTGGACACCACAGGTGAGCCAAAGGAGATCCATCTGAGCTGACTCTGAGCTCAAAACACTGACAAAAATAGAGGACACTGAAAGATGGCAACATCCCATAGAGGAACACAGCAGCAAGAAGGAGATTACCTCCTCAAACACCACCTTCCCTCCACCAGGATTTTATGGACCGGAAACGCAGTCTGACCAAAGAATAACGTGATGGGAAACTGCTGTCACTCACTGTGAAGGATTCTGGCACTTGTGGAGAGAACCAAGTCCTGCTGAACTTCAGTTCTGAAAGCAAATTCTCCATGTATTCTGCTCCATTCCTCCAGCTGAGATTCCTAAAGAAAGGGGAATGGGAAACACTGTCAGCTTGCAGCTCGAGGAGGAAAACCACGACACATTCATATGCAGGAAGCTCTAAGTGACCTTCCATCATTATCACAGCACTAATTCCCAAAAACCCTGCAGAGCTCCAGAACTCTCCAGAGCACTGTTTCATGTACCCAGCACTCCTCCATCAAAAACTGCCTTTAAAAAATAAACTAATAAGTTCCAGTTACAAATAGAAATTTCTTTGCCCACTCTTGCACTCCCAAACCCAAGCACCATTTTGGGTTCCTGTGTGAACATCCCTGGGAAATGTGAGATCGACAGGTCGTTCCAGTTTACATCCTTGGAACCTACTGACCCCATCAGCAGAGTGAGAGACCAAAGGAAATGACACATGCAGTGGCACCACAAGATTAATACAACTGTTGATTAAGCAGCAGAAAAGTGAGAACACTTTACAGCTTGGTGGCTTGTTGTATAAAAGCTCTTCACCCGAGAATGTGAGTTATTGTTGAGAATTTTATCGATATAGTCTGTCCAATTTTTATGCAGAAAGCATTAGCAGAGGCTGTTTTAAATAATTTCAGATACTCAGCACTAAATAAGTGGCTCACTTTCAAGAACCAACCAAGAAGAAACATTCCACAGAATGTCGTATGTTCCTTTAGGAGGGGAGTTGCATTTCATCAGCATGGATGCTGAAGTGAAATAAGGCTCAGTACGGAGAATGTTTTCAGCAATAGCTGTTAATTAACTAGTAAAGTACTAATAAAATGTTTAGGCAGGTTGCATTTAAATAGGATTATAATGATGTGTAATTACTCAAAAAAGAGTGCCAAAACCATTCTGCAATAGACTGTGTTCAGTTTTCATGCAGTGCCCAAATCCATCTGAAAACAGAAAGGATTCCAATGTCCACTGTGCAGTGGCCAGGGCACAGCAAGCTGGGAAACTTCTGCTCTCAGGACCTTTCCTTTAAAAGCAACCTCTGAAGTTTCTCTACCAGGAGCTACAGAAATTAAAAGAAAATATTCCTAACACATACAGGAACAAATAAACACAGAGCAGCAGCGAGGCCAGGAGCTCCTCTGGACATTCCTAATGGAAAGCCACCAGGAAAATCAGGAAGAGGCTGTGAGGAAGCACAATGCTCCCTGAACTCCCGAGGGGGACACAGCAGGAACCTGGCCCAGCAGGACACCCCGAGGGGGAGGCACTCAATTCTGAACTCAACTCGGTGCAAAAGGTCCCAAACTGCTCTGCTGAGAGAGCAGCAATTCCCTCTGGGTCAGCAGAAAAGGAACTTGGCACAGCCAGCAAGAGTTTCAACCAAAGGAAGATGCAAATGTGTAAAACTGAAAAATGTGTCAGCGGAGATAAAGGCTCAGCAGCAAAAATAAGGGTGAGGTTGAAGTGCACAAAACTGCCATCATGGCAGAAATTAAAGTACTGGGGAGAGGAATGTTTATATCTTAGATATAATTTATATTATTATCTCTAGGAGATAAAAACCAGTGCCATCAAGTGCAGAGAAACTTTGATTTTCCAAAGGTTCCTCTTCCTGATGACACTAGTTCTTCACTGGTGGTGTAAATGCAGTAAGAAGCTGCCAGTCTAAAAAGTCCCAAAGTTGCTTGCAGAATCTTTGTATTTCTTATAAATCTTTCCATTCCTCAGTGATAGCCATTGGTGTCTTTTAGACTAATTAACAACAGGCTGCTGCAAACATGGTCTTGTTTGTTTTTTAAATCAAATCTAAGCAACGTTCCTGTAATGACTCTGATGACAAATAGTTTCTAAATACACATGATGATTCTGAAAATTTTCATTTTACTGTAGGTTAAGCCAAAGCCTGGCAGGCCCTTCCAACTGAAATTACTTTATGATTTGCAAACTAACACGGTGCATCTCTGCACCATTAAACCCCTTTCCTGAGTCCACAATCCCACTCGTTTTTAAGATGACCTGTGGAATGATGTCATGGCAGGAATGGGGCTCCTTCCATGGCAAGGAAAACCAGGCATCTCCTTTTGTGATTTTTTTGAACATTTGCATCAATGAAAATCAGGTGCCAGCCAAGTGCTCAGTAATGCAGCTTTCAGTCACATGTGTTTAAAACAATCCTTTATTGAAAACAACCCTTCCTATCACCTTGCAAAAAACCAGAGGTAGGATTTGCAGAGCTTTGGATTCTTTTTGCCTGTGTATTACTTGCAGATGATGGACAAAAAACACAGGCTTGGGGTTTAAATTAAAGCAGCTGAGAACAGGTTACACACATGAAAATAACCATCTTTTTAAAACAGGAGGAAGGTCTTGTTCATTTGACAAGAATGGTACATTTCTTTAGAGATTCCAATCTCACAATTAGAAAAATAGGTCATCTTCAACTGATACAAAAAGAATTATAACCAACCAAGAACAAAAATCCAAACCCACAGGCTTGGGGTGAGGTTCTCACCCTGTAAGTCAATTAATGCTCCAAAATGTTCTCATTTCTGTTCTGCAAGACCTCACCCTTTTCACTGTGTAAAACCCGTGCTCTGAGCATTAAGGAAGATGACATTTACATTATGGGAGTAAGATATGCAGTGGGTTAATGTTCTACTTCGTGAACACATTACCAAGAAAGAACCTTCCCTTGGCACAAAAGGCAATTTTTTTTTTTTTCCCTTTGCATTCGGAGCTGATTTCCCAGTGTCACTGAGTCATCAAGGAGGCTGAGCAGCCCCAGCCAGGAAATGAAGATGATGGCATCTGCTGCTGCTCCCTCTGCCCCTGCCCTGCTCCAGCCCCTCTGTACTCAGCCACCTCCCTGTCTCCAGGATTCCTCTTGCCCGGCACACACAGGGGTTTGGTCTCCAGGTGTGATGATCCACCAAGTGGATCCACTTGCTGTGGGTCACATAAATTAAGATTCAGGCATTGCAATGCCAGACAAGCTCTGAATTAACAATGTGTAGGATTAGTGCACAGACTCAGGCCACCATCTGATAGTAATGTATCAAATATTGATATTATTTGATTTGCTAAATTTGTTGCCAGACAGGCCCCTAGAATGCAGAAGTTCATTTTCTGCAGAATTCTCTGTTACATTTTTTAGGAGAATGATGTCCCCCTTTGGCTGCAAAGCAGGATGTCACATGCTGTCAGCTTAGAGCAGTGTCAGTTAAATTCAAGGAACCTTCCCAGCCTGATTAGTAAATAACACTAAGTCATGTAATTAAAACAAAACCAAACCAGCGGGAGCACTGGGATACCACATTGTCACTATAATCTGACAAAGGTTTGGGCTATTTATAGCCCCCAGTCAGAGGTCAGACAGGCTGCTCCTTGGTGTAAAACACAGCCAAGCAAAAAGCAAAACTTCTCCCACTTAAGGATTCCTAAAACTGAGCAGAGAGTGGGAAAATTCACCTATTCCAATGTGGCAGCAAAGTGATCAGTCACCCCAGATCGTCTTCCCTTTCCCTTTCCCAGTCTCAGATGTTGGTGCTGAGGGAGTGTTGGGTCACGTGTTAAGGTTGGACTCCAAGGTCTTACAGGTCTTTTCCAGCCTAAATGATCCCATGGTTCTATTACAACAGCGATAAGATCCTAAACCCAGATTTGTCCCCGTTGCCAAGATGCTGTGGTAAGACAGACAAAGCTCCTGTCCAAGGAGGAGGAAAATTCCCCATCAGAAACGCAGTTATAAATACAGATACATGGAAATTTAATATTGAGCTCGCTGTGCTAAAATCAATAAGAGATTTTTCACCAACTGGAATGGAAATAGGATCAAGCCCAGAGATGGGAGATGTGCCAGCTTTGCTCAGCAGCCTCTGCCCAGCCCTTGCACAGTGTCATTTGTTACAATCATCACATCAGAGGGAGGTCTTTGGGATCAATACAAGGCAGAAAGACACGCAGTAAGTTTGTACGAGATGTAAAATGGGGTTTGAGGCTGGGGATCGAGAGACAGTGAGACAAAAGACAAGCAGGAAGAGGCACAGGTTGGCAGCCGATACAAATCCTTACAACTCCAAGAGAACTGTGAAACATCTCCCTGAATCCAGGGCTTAGAAACCACCAGGGTGAAGCACAAGGAATGAAGAGGATGAAAATGGGGTTTTACTCCAAGAAAAGAGGATGGCGGAGCGCTTTTTTTTTTTTTACATATAAAGGTAATTAGGAGAAATAAAATGTTTCTCTCAAAATTGAGATTTGGAATTACTCAATGGATTTGTTGTCAGTGAAAGGCTTTTGGTGAGAGAGCTTTTAGTGAAGGGAAGCAGAAACCAGCCTGAACATGAGGGACAGAGTAATGCACTGATGAATTTACACACTATTTTTGAAGCCTGTAAACAACAATTGTTAAAATAGCCACAGAAATTTGGAAATACTGAGAATTGGGTGTTCTCAGAGTGCACAGTGACATTAGTAAGCAAACGAGCCGTTTGTGGGCATCACAAGATTGATTTTCAGGTTCATTTTTACAAACAGCTTTTGATTCAAAAAATATAAAGATACTTCCAGTGTGACCGACAGCAGGACAAATGAATTAGGGGCTGCAAGCCAAAGAGCCTATTTTATCTCCAGAGAAGGGCTGCTTACTCATCTCCAGTCAACAGCTCCTTTTAAACATGCTGCAAGTAATTTTAAACCCCCAAGGAACGATGGAATTTAAATGATTTGTGAGGGTGGAAGACTGAGAGTTTTTTTTCTACATGACCAGTTATTTACCAGAAAAATATCAGATGCTTTATTGCAATTGTTTAATCATATTTATGGGAAATTATATTTGTTGCCCAAATGAAACCCCAGCCAACAGAGCTGAGCTCAGACACATCACAGCAGGTCGAATTTGCTCCCCCTTTCTTTGCCATGTAAGTTTGTTGCACTGAGCTATTTATTTACTCTTCCCGTGGTCATGAGTGCATTTCTGAATGAATCACAACGTTCAAAGGATTCCAGTGAATCAGTTGGTCCTTCAAGAGAAGTTCAGATGAATTCAAATGAGTCAGCCAACTCACAGAGAGGAAAGGAGGGAGCAGGTTTAGGTGATGGGTTTAGCTGGGGGAGATCCAGCTGAATCCTCTGCTCCAGCAGAGCGTGGTGTGACCTGGGAACTGCTCCTGGTCTGTCTGCAAAGATATTCAGGCACTTTCACTGCAGGTCCCCAAACCAGACTGAATCCATGGAGCCCCAAACTCCACCAGCAGTTTCCTCTTCTATCCAAATTATCAGACTAAACCCCGAAACTGTGCTCAGCTGTTCAAGCCAAGAGAGAAGCAATAAAACCACAAGCTTTCTAAAAAGCTCAGATATCAGAGGGGAATGGAGATACATTTTTGTTCTATGCATGCACATCACACTTGAGTTAAATATCTTTTTCTGAGATATTAAAGTTCCTCTGAAAAACAAACAACATCCCACAGACCAACCATTCATCCATCCATGAGATAAACTCAAATTTCCTGCTCCGCAGTTTAACAAATGCAAAATGAAGTGACTAAGAAATTAGTCACTGAACAAGTCTATTTGTAAATAAATTATACATATTGCATCAGTGGTGTCTACAAATGCCTCCCTGGAAAGGGCAGAACTCTGGAGTGAGAACAGATCCAGTCCAGGCTCGTTTGCACAGGTCAGGATTAGAGCCCTGGAGCTCCTGCTGAGATCCCAGACCTGCTCTGGAGCAGCCCCTGAGCAGAGAGCAGACAGATCTCCACAGGGAACCCACCAGGAAATAAAGGAAGAAATATTACAAGGAAAATGAAGGCCCCAAAGTCCTTTAGTCCAAAGTCAGATCCTGTTTGTGGGTGTGGGGGAACCCCTGCATTCAGCTCCGACACGAGGCACGGAGCTGCAAGGGAGCACAAATGTCCATCTGGGCACAACTCCAGTTTGATCTTCATAAACTGGCTCTTTTTTGGAAGCAGAATCAATATCCTGTTTAAAAGTGATTCTCAGAAGAGCAGGAAATTAGAAAATATTAGTATAAAATTAATCAAACTTTGTGAAATATTGTTGCTGCTAATGGATAAATTTATTTTTTGTTTTTTTCAGTGCACAGACACACACACATTGAAAATGTTCCCCTAAACAAAGGAACTATGTGCCCATCCGAGAGATACAAAAGCTCCACATTTCCTTCTTACTAATGGTGGTTCCATGAACTCTAAATAAACGCAATTTCTCCTTTCAGAGAATGTGAATTTTAAACATAATTTTTCAGGTTGAGTCACACAGAATAAGTTTCTTTTTGCTCTTTAGCCTTTCTCAGCAATATTGGATGTTCCTCTAAGAGTAAGAGGAGGGGAAAAAACACGCAGGGAAGCAGAGATTTGATTTTCTTAGTGGTGAACCAAGTCCCCACTTCCCTGTCCTTGTCCAGAGACATCAGTTCCATCACTGGAGGCATTCTGATCCTTGGCTGGCATTTTTACACAGCTCAGGAATTTCTAAGCTCTCTGCAGTTCTTCTTTTCCAGAAGGGTAAAAAAACAGTTCCCAGTTTAGAAGAAATGTATCCAGGACAGAAAGAGGCCTCCCTGGGGAAAGAGCAATGAAAGCAGGGACAAGGAGGAAGGGCACAGGAGTGAAAGGGGGAGGAGGTTTTGGGGAACAAAATGTCCAAAAAGATCAGTGATGTGGTTTGGCTTGGAACCCTGATGAATATTAAATGCACTCAGAAATTACTGTATGGTCTGAATGTGGAAAAGGAACACTGAATGAAGAGAGGAAAAGCAAGATTTTGTAGTCTTTCTCAAAATCTAAAATCATACAGAGTCTTCTTCTAGGATGAGAAAAATATCTGCTGAAAATAAATTAGTTTATAAAACAGGCTGAGTGTGCAAGTCTAAATTTAACTATAGCATTCATTACCACACTTTGAAATACATCACACCCAGAGAAGGTTGGTTATTTACTCCACCCAGATCATTCTAGATCTCAAAGCTTTGCTTCCTTGCTGCTATTTTAACTTTTGAACCGGAGAGGTCTGGTTTTTTTTTGGTATAACCTAGGAGGGAAGTTCCACTTGAGAAGAAAACACCTGGAAATATCAACGGCAGAAACCAAACACTGTCTCAAGAATCACTTCAAGCCTGAAGTGGTGTTTTATTTACTGAGCCTTTTCCCTTTTGTGCCTGCACGTTCCCGAACAGTGAGTTTTTACGAGTTCTCCTGGAAGCCCAGGGGGAGAGTTCACTGGGACGCCTTTGAAGCACAAAGCGAACGTTTTTAACTGTGTGTGTGCACGATCAGCTGCGAATTCCCATCTCCAGATCCCTGCTGCCTGGCCTGGCTGGGGATCCCACAGCTCTGACAGGTCATTGATTCCTCATTCACCTCAACATACAGAATTCACTCAGGGCAAAGAAAGTAAAGCTACTCCCCAGCCTTCAACATTTCTACCCTTCCACCAACACACTTCAATGGTTTCACATCTCCCCTCTCTGTTCACCTTTAAAAGGTTTAGGTGTTCAGACCATCAGAACTGGAGATTTATGTCCTCCAAAATGGGCACATGAATCTCTGAGTTCCAGTTTGCAGCTCCCAACTTACACACACGAGTAAAAAATGCCCACAAATTAAAATATAAGTAGTGGAGCTACTCAGCTGTACTTGCATGTTCAGCAAGAGCACAAGGAAAGGCAGTTTGTTCCTGAAAAGGGAAATATAAAACTACAGATTCTCCCTTGAACACCCTGCAAATGAAACCACAGAGGATGGACAAGTTTCTCTCCTGTTGTGCTCTACCTTTCCTAAGTGTTTTAAAATAAACACCGAGCAGCAATTGTTTAACACACCTTAAATATGCCTTTGGGATGCTCCATGGACAACTGCATATAGTCACTACTGCCACCCTGTACTCAATACACTTGAAATATTAACTTCCATTAAAATAGCATTATTTTCTATTGTTACCTCTGTCAGCAATAATAGCCAAAGGATATTTGTATTTAAAAAAATTCCCTCCTCTCTGTCACTGAATAAGACTTCAATCAGCTCTGCCTGATTGTTTGCTTTATATTTTAAATCAACCAACCATTACAGATGAATCCTAACAAAGCCTCCCATGCTGGGGAATTCCACGGCAGCAGCTGAGCTCCAGGACAGCTCTCCTGTCCTGGCAGCCCCCAGGAACAGCCTGGCAGGGCAGCTCTGCCAGACTCTCCACATCCCTGCCAGCCCAGAAATAGGGAAAAGGACTAAAACACATCTCACAGGATAAGGCTTTTCAGTGGGAAGGGAAAGGAGAGAATTTGGGAGGTGCTATGCAAGGTGGCAGCAGAAGCAGGATTTGGAGAAGCACTCCAGACATGATGTAGTATCATCTGGCCCCAGATTATGGGATTCCATAATATTCTTTTCCACACTCCCTGTTGCTCAGGACAGATACAGGCTTGGTTTGCTTAGAGGAAAAGGCTCCCACGTTATTCCTGAAGGTCAGGAGGACATTTGAAACTATTTCTTTTGAATTAAATTTGTTCCTCCTCCTGAGAGGGGATCCTTGGGTACGATGTCTCTGAATCCTGAGGAGCTGCACTGGAAGCTGTTCCCAGATCATGGAGTTCTGTGCCACACAGCAGGTGCAAAAAACACACCCTGGGTCCCAGCTATCCCAATTTAGGCCACCAGCATTGGTATAAACTCTCATTCATTTCCTTTGCTACATTTTACTACCTGTAAAATGGGGGTAGTACTCCCATCTGACAGATTGTCTGAAATAAGATGGTAATTACAGAACAAACATACAAGAAAGCCTCTGAAGGAATTCATCTTCCTGTCTACATGGCTGAGTGGGAATGTTGTGTGTAGGTCACCCAAAAAATCAGAAGAGAACAAAATATCAAGTTGCTGGGCACATTAATGTCAAGAAGTTCACTCATGAATTTCACTCCTGAAATGACTCCCCTGTCAGCAAATCTCACAATCTGCTTTCAGCAATCTGCATAAAACACTTGCAGAAGGGACACCTCTCCCCATTAGGCTCACTGACACATAAACCTACAACAAACTGGAAAGCAGCAATGCAAGTTTCAGTGTTTTGATGGAGACCTGCACATCCTAAAATCCATTTCTTTTCCGGGCTGCAGAGCATTTCACGTGGCAGATCCTCCTCAATGACACCACTTCTCCCAGCAGAGTTCATCTCCCTGTAACTCTCCCTCTGCTCCACGAGGAGCAAGAAGCAGAGATGAACCCTGGCTGTTGCAGGGAAGAAATGAACCACGAAGCAACACTAAAACCTCCCCAAAATAACCTGCTCCTTCTGAACTGGGAGTGTGAGCAGTTTAGAAAACACACACACACTGCTGGAGAACCGGGTGGTTATTGCTGGGAGCTGTGGCTTCCTTGCACAGTCCAGGAGGCACCAAGATTCAAACAGATCTACTGGGGGGGGGACTCTTGAGATGTTTGCAGCATTTCCAAGAGCGCAAAATCAGCTCAGTTTAAATATTTCCCTTAATTCTTTATGTCTTACTTCACAATGTGAGAGGTGGGGTAGATAAGAATAACTTTACAGAAGATTTGGGTTGGTTTGGGGGTAAAACCAGTACTTTGTCATGATATTTTTATACAAGGAAAGCCAAAGAACATCATATTAAAAAAAAAAAAATTACTAACCCAACTTCTTGTTTCTCACTGACCTGTAGGAAGCAATACCAGATTTTTACCAGTGGGTATCATCTGCCAAAAACTAATCTATCCTCTTATCAATCAAGCACATCAACACTCAATATCCTCTTATAGGTGAGAGGGAACACCGCAGGAAGCTGAGAACACATCGATTCTCCAAACCAGGTTCCTCAGGTTTAAAAACAGCCCATGGTGCCAACTCAGCCTTGTGTCATTTTCCCAGCCCAAATGAAGCTCAAAGGCAGTGCCTGGATTGGCTCTTCCTCCTCTCAAACTGCTCAAATAACATTTTTCTGGCTGCTTTTTTTTTTTTTTTTTTTTTTGTAATGTAGATATTTGCAAGTCATTTTTGCAAGAAAGATAAAAAAATATTGGAAGGAAAATTCTCGCAAACAAGATTCCCCAAGTTGCACATTAACTACCATGATCTGCTGAAATCTGTGGAGCTGGGAGAATTTCCATCCATTACAGAATTCTACTCAATTTTTTTTTTTCCCCCATTTTGGTCACGTTACAAATATCCAATCTAGGATGTTTTAATCTGGGAGGTCCTCTGGTGTGCACTACACACTGCAGAAGGTACTGGGCCCTCTGACAAACAAAGCAGCCAAATGAAATAGCGGCACCAATTTGAGAATGTGCAGCTGATTTTTATCACATTTCAATAACGCTTCTAATCTCCCATCATAAAATATAAACCAGCTCTCTGAAAGGCTAAATAACCAACTTCAGCTGCTCTGATCTGCACAAAGACTCTGCTTTAATAAAAGATATTTGCTTCCATAATTTTTAATATGCCAGTTTATGCTGTGCTAGATAATAATTTATCCAAGTTTTAATTTCCAAGCTCTGTGCTGTTGACATTTAACAGTATTTTCTGAGAAAGAAAATCAACAACAGAAAAACGACAACAAAGAGAATGGTGAAGGTGAAGATCTAAGAAAATCTTTCTGTCACCTTTTTTTACCTGCCTTAAGTACGTTTTATGTTGGGTGCACTGAACTCCTGCAATGACAGGAGTTCAGATTAATTAATTATCTTATTATTTTAATAATAATAACGTTCATAACAGACAAGTGCTGCTGCAGAGCTGCTGGTGGGATGGTTCAGCACTGTGGAGAGACACAATATTCACTTACAGCCAGGTTTCCTCCAGAACTCTGGTGGCAGGGCTGGAGAAAAGAAAGAAGAGCTCACCCTTTGTTTTAATTTCATCTTTTCTGATGAAACAAAGCCATGGGTTCTTAATCAATGCCTTGTTAAGACCAGAGTGGCAATACCATAAAACAACTCCTGCCACCAGCTCCTCTCTGCTTTATCTTATTCCAGATCCTCGATCAAGACATGGGAAGAGAAGGAAGATGGGGCTATTAATTCCTGAAGAAACAAGTCATTTAACTAATGGGAAAACGAGAAAATAAAGAGCAGAATACTCCCCAAATCTTCTTGCAAATCGAAAGATCTCTGCCAACCCTTTAACTCACGGGATGTCTGAGTGCATTTTTCTGAGACACATCACAGCAAAGCTCTCCTGTGCTCCGTATTCCAATAAACTAAAATATTGTAGCTGCCAAAGAGGAAAGGATAAGATAACTGACCCCGTCAGGCATCACAGGATGCTAAACAGACAAATAATGATTCTTTTTTTTTATTGAACAAGGGAAAAAGGGGGGAAGGGAGAAAGCAGGAAGGCCTTCTCCAGCTGCAGTCCCGGTGTATCCAGAGCTACAGTCACCAGGAAGCCACAGCTTTATCTCTGGTACACAAAGGGGACAAGGAAGGTTCATTTCTCTCACCTGAGGAGAAATATTATATTTCCTCTTCAACAGATAAAACACAGAATGGGCCAGAAAAGAGTAAGTTAAGCATACTGCAAGACAGCTCTGAACTATCTCAGGGCTTCCTCTCGAAATTTTAAGATCAAGATCTCCTGTTCTTCCCACGACAAGAGAATCTTTTACTGTGCAACCATTTAGAAAGACTATTCAGACTGGTTTACTTTCCATTTTTCAACCCTGAAACACCAGAATGAATAATCAGAAGAGTGTTCACCCTTGCTATTAGTTTTAGGGCCCTCTAGGGCAAGCTGTTTAATTCTTGTCTTCCAGGCTAAAAACTATTTTTCCTTCTGGAGAAGCAGCTCAGAGAGTGGCATCGGTTTGATCATGAAAGATTTGAAACACAGAATAAAAAGAATCCCTCATTATGGGCAGATGGTAGGAGTCTCTTCCCCCCCCACCTCTTTTTTCTGTCTTTCAGGAAGACAAATCACGAGGAGTTTAGACATATAAAAAAATAACAGCAGCATCAATTTTGAAGCAATGTGTATTTCAGCAGACAGCACATCAGTCAGTTTGGTTTACAGAACCTGAGAAATGATGTTTTAACTTTTCCTATTGCTTCTGTCACTGTAGAAAAGACGTAGTTTCCCTGCTCTGGAGTACAACAGATAATGCTGTCATATTCAAAATTATACTTACTGCTTATGCATGGAATAACTATAACGTTTGTCCTGCATTTAATTTTACATCTGTGTTCCAGTGTTTGCTTGGTTAAAAGGAAAAGAAAGACAGAAAAAAAAACAGTGCATGTGTGTTCTGGATGTAAGTGCATTTCTTAATTTGAGGCAAGAAAACAGAACAAAAGGTAGAACTGCTGTGTATTTTAGGAAAGGTAATTCAAAAGCTGTATAATATTAACCTAAAAGCTGATTACAACCTTAGCAAGTGCATTTCATCAACACGATGACAACAAGCTCAGACCAAACCTTTCTGAGCTCTTCACTTTCTCCTGCCACTGCAGAAATAACTGGTTTATGAAGTGGTGATGGTCTTTTTAAGTATAACTAGCATGTTTTAATGCATTTTGGGTAAATCTTGCAGTGACTCACAACCAGAACTGCTTAACTCTCTGTCTTAACTCCCAGAACACCATTCCAGAAACATCATTTTGTTCTTCCTCTTTGAAAGCTGGCTAACAAAATGCCTGTAGTGCCAAAACATTACTATTGAGCCAGAAATGCATTTTTCAGCCAGTCAAAGAATACCTGAAAAGAACATGTCCAAGTAGCATCGCAGCAGGATCAATGACATCCAGAGGACAGGAGGAGAACAGATCCCTGAGGGTCACTCTGCTTGAGCTCACTGACAATCAGCAAGGTGCAGATCCAACCTGTATCCCTGGCAGTTGAGGCACTTCACAAATACAGTGGAATACATATGGAACAACATATTCTTTTGGTCCTGATGGAAGGCACCTCCTTAAACAACACTCACTTCCCCAAAAATCCCTGCTGTAGAAAGCCTTGCAAATTATTTTATTGTTCCAGGTGTTTGAAAAATTACAATAAACATCATTTCTTGTGTTCCCTTCTCCCTTTGCCTCATCTACTTTATTGTGAGCTCTTCACAGCAGAAGCTGGGAGGGACTTTCAATGCTCTACTGAAAAGTGCTAAACCAAATATGGCTTTGAGCACTGTTTTATTTTCAAAACAATAAAAGTCTTCTTCATCCAAACACTGCTTGGTCAAGAAAAAGCATCATCTAGAATCAACTCCTTCTCTGCCTCTTTGCTGTAAGATTAATAAACCTTTCCCTGGGTTCATCCCTGAAATGCATTTGACTCAGAAAGGACTCCTAATAAGACTTCCTGAAGATGCCCCTCTCCCCTGCACTCTGACTTTGTGCTGCTGACTCTCCCTTGCTTTGCCCACTCGCAGTTTCCTGGGGTGTGACGTGTCCTGTGCGTGTTTCCTCCTCTACCCCGACTTCTTCAAAGCTGCTGCTGATTCCACCAGAGCAAGTGCAGAGCTCAGGATCAACTCACAGGGCAGGGAGGGAACACAAAGGAAGACAAATGTGACTCAGCCTGGCTGTGAACAGGCGACAGTCGGTGGTTCCAAGGAGCATTCCCAGTCCTGGCCCTGCCAGCGGCGTGTCCTGCTGTCCTACAGAACACATCGGTCTCTTCCCCCCTTGCCAGAAATCCCTCCCTGTCCTCCCACTGCCTGGCCCGTCCTGGATCTTATATTTTAACTCTAAAACTCTCAAATTTTGCACTATTGTCCCAAAGAAGGGACAGCTACAGAGACCAGCAGAGAAAAAGAGCCCAGGCTAAACGGTAAAAAGGAGACAGAACAGTGAGAGTTTCCTGTTGCCTCGTTCTGATCCGCTTTCCCTGCTTTTCCACGATGAGGGGCTACGTTTTTTGTAGGCGTGAACCAACACAAGCTACATCTGCTTACACAGGGCTGGCATCACAAACCTTGTAAACACACCAATGTCTGGGAGGGATTTGCACCCTTCAGCTCTTTGTCAGTGCCCCCATGTCCTCAGACACGCTCAGTAAGCACTGCCCCAAATGCTTCAACCAAACCTGACAAGCTACGAGAAAAAGCTGTGGCAGAGTCCTCTAATCTGACACAAATGGGTTGAAGGGATGAAAACGGCCACCTGTCCACAAACTACTGGAAAACCACAGACAGAACATCTTTGCCAGATTCAGCTCAAGTCTGCACCCTTCTCCTCAGCAACATCCATCAGGATTGTACCCTCCAGCAAAGGTGGATTAACACTCCAGGTAGAATTTCCTGCAGAAACCTCTGGCACAGTTAAGCTCCTGGGAGCAGCAGATTCTCCCAGCAAAATGAGCTTCAGTTTATGGCCCAAGAACCTCTGAAGTGGATGCAATGATGTAAAAGCAGACACAGTTGTTGTGTGGATCCAGGAATTACAGAGCTGCTCCTGGGAGCAGGATGTGGGACAGTGCAATGCAGTACCAGCCAATGCAAAGCAGAGCTGGAGGGAAGAAGCAACAACGCGCTTGGCCCGTCATCCCAGTGCAGGGAAGCAACTGTGGAAGCAACTTCTTGGCTTTAGTGCCATTTTACCTGGACTTTGCACAGGCACAAAGTGCTGGACAACAAATTACAAAGGCCTTTAACCTGCTGGAGCCACGTCTCAGTGCCATTCTCTGCCCTTTCTGATGTCTCCTCACAAAAGCAGCTCCTGTGCCCCAAAACCTGCCCGAAGCACCTCAGTCAGCATTTACTCCCCTGACTGAACAGTTATAAGAAGAAAGGGTATTCTCAGGACAGTTTTAGATATGGATACATGCTAACTAACCACTGGCAGCAAGAAAAATCATAAAGCTTTTAAGAATGACAGAGACTTTACAGGCGTGGAAAGAGGCAACAACAGCTACAGCAGTGAATGCTGAGAAGCCTCTGCTGCCGTTTCAAATGTTGTGTTATTTTAATACAATCTTGCTTTTATTTTCACACAGAATCCAGCCCCCTTCCTGAACTGGTAATTTTATGCCTTCTAGAATGCAGAGAAACCCTCATCATTGTGATGAGCACGAGCCCTGATCCAAAGGAATGGTGATGACATGACATTGTCAGCACCAGTTTTAATATCCATTCAGCTGGAATGCTGAACAGGCCGGGGAACCTTCCCCACGGACGTGCAGAAATAAAAGGCCTCTGTTTGCTCCTGTAACAAAACCAACACATGCATTATAGGAGATTCAGAGCAAAAGGAAGCTGTAGTTCAGAAAAGCCAACAGCAGTGGAGAGGCAGGTACATTGTTCCAAGACCAGGCACAGCCTTTTGTGTGGTCTGACAGAAGATGCTGCTGTGTCCGAGCCCCTCTGACTCACATCCTTTGTGTATTTTCCATACAGAGCAGCCCCTGCTCTCCAGTCCCACTGCCTTTCACATGGATTCACAGGAATCTGATGACACAGGGAAGTTTGCAGTTTCTGGTGGCAAAGTCCCTCCCAGAACATCCACATGCACGTGCTCCTCAGTGTTGAGCAGGGTGACCCTTCCCCCAAAATTCAACCTAAAAGCTGCACGGAAAACAGGCCTGTAGACTCACTCTAGTTACATCCACAATATTTAAGTGTACAGGGCTCTCTCCTTTTTCCTTTTTAAGGCTAAAAATTGAGGTCACTGTGGACAGCTCAGGTACCTTGTAGATGCTTCTGTGGGGTTTTCCTACCAATTAACTCTCCCAAGTAATGAGATACAATTCCCCTAGGAATGCCTGCTTCATCTGTGATATATTCCCCACAGGAGTGTGGAAATCAAGCAGCCAAGGTTCAGATTAATGAGATTTTGGTGGGATTTTTTAATATTCTTTGAGAAGCTACAGGAATAAAAATTTGACATGGGAGCCCTTCTACTGTTTCCCTCTCTGGGACAAACACTATATAATCAGTGCAGAGAGTTTTAACACTAAGAAAGGCAACAATATTTTTTAATCAGTGCCCACATAAAGCTATATGTCTATTAAAAAGTTCAGCCCAATTTTTGCAGAAAACAATGAAGATAAATGACTGTTGTGAATTAGTTTAGGGCTGCTAGTACAAGATGGCTCAGTTTTCTCACATATTATAGATAGTGAATTTTATAATTTACTCTGGCTTTTATTCACTGCCACTGTAATAAAAAAACCCAACAATTTGGCAGCAATATAAATGGTTTCCCATCAACATGAATAGTGTCAGTGTGTGGACCTCTATCTGTTTTCACTTGAGCTCAAGTAAATCAGAAGTTAACCACTTAAATGTGAATTATACTGATACAAGTTTGAGGAGGAAGGAATCAGCCCCAGACATTGATTCTGCACGACCTTTGCTAATGAAAGCAGCTCTGCCATTGTTTACAGACTCACTCACTGACTGCTCTCACCATCACTTGGATACAACAAACAGCTCTTGCAGATGGCTGATTGCTAAAGAGGAGGGAAAAAAAGAGGTGTATAATGGCCACATTAAAAGGCTTTGATAACAACAGATCAACTTCATAAACTTGTGTCCTGCAGGAGCACAAGTGAACATTCAGCCGGCCACAAGCAACAAAGGAAAATGTGGATGACTTCACCAGCCACCCTGATCTAACAGCATGAATCAAAACTGAAATCTAGGAAATTTGTCAACAAGCATTTCCTCAGCTCAGAAGAATCCCCAATTGTTGTGGCTTTTACTCTGCACCCAACGGGAGTGTCACCCAAACACTGAAGGGGGAGGACACAGCGCTGCATTTACCGATTCCTGATCATTTAAACCAGGCATTGAGCAGAGCCCGAGGCTGTGCTGGGTTTGGTTCCCAGCAGGGACAGCAACAGATCCCTGGCATCACATTCCAGCACTTTCATCTCTTCCTCCTGCACAGAGACCTTCCAGGGTGGTTCAACCACAGCAGAGCAGCCCCTGCGAGTCTGAGTTCAGAGGGGTCCTGAGAAGGGAGACCCAGAGGGCCTTTGGTGGCTGTGGAAAGATGTTCTTCAGCAGTGGGAGCTCCACGGAGAGCCAAGAACACATCAGACGAATATTCATTACTCAAAGCAGAATTAAGAAGGAAATGGTGGTTTGAGGATGTAATTTCTGAGAGAGAATGACACAATCCCGTACCATTTAAAGAGCACCTTCTCAAACTGCCCCCGTACTTTCACACCCACACTTTTTCCTTTCCCCGAAATGTTGAAGAGGCCTCATGCACAGAAACTGCATATGGATCCCCACCCCTTTTTTTATATATTTGTGAAAAAAATCTGAGCTCTGGAATCCACGGAAAAAAACTGCACACAGAACAAATGACTTCAAGGCACATTTTGCTCCTCCAGCCAATGAGTATTTGTAAGTCACACACAGAGCAACGTTTGAGTTTTCTGATCTGGAATCTCCTCACAGAAACACAAAGCTCGTTTTCAATACCAGTAAGGGTATTTCATACACAGCTTCACTGACTTAACATTTTGCTTTATCAATGGGTTCGATCATTTTTCAATAATTAACGTGCTCAAATGTCATTTCTAAAAACTTCTGATTTTAATCTTATGAACTGCAACATAACCTGAGATCTTTATTCTAGTTCCATCCTTTAAAAAAAAAAAAAAAATCTACTTTTTGGCAGGTGTTCAAGGCAGCAAATGTTTCTATAAACTGCAAGTGCAAAGATGTCTCACGGAAGGAGCTGCAAACAGGGGACTGAGGAGACATTTAAGAAAACACAACTGAAAAGCAGTGACCTGGATTACAGGGGTAATTTGGTTTATACACCAATATTTAAAAACAGGTTCTTTCTGGCCATAGTTCTTTGCCATGGCTGGCAAACCCCATTTTAGAGGTATGAGATAAAATGAAGGAAATGCAATGAGCCTCCCAAAACTCCCAGCCCAAGTCACCAGGGCAGGCAGGAACAGAACCCTCTCTCTACCTCCTGGCCTAAGCACCAAGCTACAGTCCTTAGAAAAGGGACCAAATATTCCCAAAAAACCAACTCCTATAAAAGGCAGGGCAGGAGAGGAGAGTGTCCCTGAGGGAAGTGCTTGTTTGTGGGGATTGCTGCCTGTCTCCCCAATACCCCAGTGACCACCTTGTCTGCATCCATAATTAGGGCAAGCCCCTCTGTCACTGCATGAGGTCATGTTTTTGTCTCAAGCAGCAGTAAATTACCATGCTTGTTATCACTCTCTACACAGATTCCCTCAAAAATTAGATTATCTCCAGGGCATCCTTTGCTATTTTGTCATTTTCAGGATCACTCTCACTGTAGTAGGAAAAAAAGCCAAAAAAATCCCAGCATTTAGGGTTGGAGAAACAAAGATATTAATGCATTAAGGGGGGAAAAAGGAGTGAAAGAAGCACATCATCCTGGAACTGCCAATTTTCTGTATCCTTTGAGGATTAGATCCAAGCTTATAATTTCTGTGAGCAATTATCTAAATAGAAATGCTCTAATTGCACTAGGATTGTGTTTTCTCTGGAGTGTTATTTCTTTCAAGTATCCTGCTGTTTATTTATATTCAGCTAAATAAAAGGTGTGCTGAGTTACCCAGCGATTTACACCACAGTGGGGACGGGACCAGTGGCACCCAGGAGACCACTGGGGTAGCACAGAAAACCCTCCAGGCTGTTCTAACTTCCCAGAACTAAACCCATCCCAGTCTCTGTCTTATAAACTCACAGTTTAATAAAGAAAACAAAGCAATTCTTCCTGGATGATTGCCAATGAGCTGCTTTGTTGGCTCTGGAATCGCTGCCAGCTCGGGGAGAAGTAGGGAAAGAATCAGGTGTGATGCACAACTACCCAAGGAAAAGAGCTTGGGCAGCCTGGGATTCCATGGGGCTGGAAGCAGGAACATGTCAGAGCAGAGGCAGAACACAGCACACACATTGTTCCATCAGCAGGAGTTACACCAACCGTTTTAATGTGCCTCGATGGCTGCATCATCAACGTTAGCTATTGATCAGATCCACTGGGAAAGGGAACAGCACAAAAACAAACAGCCAAGGCTGAAAGACCCAACAACTATTAGAGTTATTACTACCCAGAAGAGCAAGAGTGTTGGAAGGGTTGGAAGGTTGGAAGAGTTGGAAGGGTTGGAATATTGGAAGGGCTAGAGGGTTGAAGGGGTTGGAAGGTTGGAAGAGTTGGAATGTTGGAAGGGTTGGAAGGTTGGAAGGGTTGGAAGGCTGAAAGGTGGGAAGGGTTGGAAGATTGGAAGGTTGGAAGGGTTGGAATGGTGGAAGGGCTGGAATATTGGAAGGGTTGCAAGGTTGGAAGGGTTGGAAGGTCAGAAGGGTTGGAAGACTGGAAGGGCTGGAAGGTTGGAAGGGTCGGAACGTTAGAAGGTTGGAAGGCTGGAATGGGTTGGAAGGGCTGGAAGGGCTGGAAGGGTTGGAAGGGCTGGAAGGTAGGAAGGGCTGGAAGATTGGAAGGGTTGGAAGGCTGGAAGGTTGGAAGAGTTGGAAAGTTGAAAGGGTTGGAAGGTTGGAAGGGCTGGAAGGTTGGAAGTGTTTGGAAGGGTCAGAATATTGGAAGGGTTGGAAGACTGGAATGGTTGGAAGATTGGAAGGGTTGGAAGACTGGAAGGGTTGGAAGGTTGGAAGGGTTGGAAGGTTGGAAGGCTGGAAGGGTTGGAAGGTTAGAAAACCTGGCAGGGTTGTTGTTCCACACCGTGTCCCAAGAACAAAACACAAAAATATCCCAACCAGCAACTAAATCATAACAGCCAATACACTCCCACCCCTGTCAGGGACTGAAAAACATACAGTTCACAAATACACCTACTTAAAGCTCATTTTCTCCGCTGCCATGAACATCCCCATCCGAGAAACAACGTCCTTTAACAATGAGGAAGATGACTGGGAGTAAAACAAACATGGGAATTTCTTGTCCAAAGCTGTCACTCAGATTGACGGAACAACTGAGTTTTTCCACAGCTGAATTCAAGGAGACACCTACCTGGTAATTTTAGTGCTTTTCTCTAGTTCTCCAAGTGAAGGGAGAACCTTTAGAGCCTGGGACGTCCAACAACCAGAACAGACAAGTCCTGCTTATGCATTTGCAAAACATGAATTAGTGTCCAAAAAATGGTGTCCAGAGACAGCAGATTGAGAACTGCTCCTGAGAGAAAAACTCCTGCTTAACTAACTGGAAGTTTTTCTGCTTTTGTGGCTTCAATCAAATCTGGGAATTTCATGTGTTCTGGGACATTTGGCTGTTGGCAATTAATTTGGTATTTGAATTTTTACAAAACTATTCTAGGAAGAGGCAGAATGTTGAAGGCTCTCGGTATCCAAGATATTTAATGGTATCAAGTCTGAATTCTGAAGCCACTGTTTGTATATGTCAGACCTAAATTCTGCTTCATTTCTGCTCCATTATTTCCATCTCAGTGGAAGGCAGTTATTAACTTGAACACTCCAGATATCTTAAAAAACACTGTAGCAGCATCTTCATTGCCTTGATTGTTATTAAATAGAAGGCAAACAAATGCTTCTTTGCAGCAACAGAATTTGGAGCTCTGCCAGGAATGGTCACATCTACCCCACATTATTTATGATTATAAAGTGCAGCAATTTTACTCATTTCATGAAGGGCTGGAAGATGCCTGTTACAAGACATGAGAGGATCACAACTTGTTTAAGGCAAAGAAGGTTAAAAATGGGAATTTCTTCCCTCAGGAAGGTGTTGTGAGTCTCCACCTCAGGTCTACAGAAATGTAGTTTCCAGCTCCTGCTCAATTGAGGCATCACTGCTGACCTTTGTAAACTCGAGGTCTAACACTGTCTTGTCTTTATCTCTTACAAACCCCCCTCGATATCTCTGACATCCCAAATTAACCGTCTCTCACCACAGCTTCAGTCTGGCACAGAGTTCATGCCCTTCTTCTCAGAGCTCATTCAGTCTCCTCTTCCTCCTCCTCCTCCTCCTCCCTTCACACACTGGGGACATTTTCCAAGGGGCTCCTCTCACCCCACCACTTTCCACTTTCTCCCATTTTCTATATTTACCCTTCTATTGACCTCATTCACACACGTGGTCTCTGGGACCTACAGCCCTCAAATATTCCACATCTGTACCCTGCCGCCTTTCTCTGGGCTCACAGACACTGCAGCACGAAATATAACAACAGAATTCCACGTTTATCCCACCTAACCTCGTTCCAACCACCACCCTCCTCTCCAAAAGGAATCTCTTACCCAAGCACAGATGAAGGTTCTGAGACAGGGTAGTAAGACAGATATTCTTTCCTTTGTTTATACCTCACTGATTTTCATTTTATATCCATTATTCTGCATATTAAAGAAGGGGGAAAAAAGGCTGTCTGAGCAGGAGGAAATCTCTTTGGATCTATATTCAAACAAGGAGATGAAACAGGACACGGAGAAACAACAGCTTTTTGTTGTTGTTCAGGAGATAAGTGAGATTTCATGGAATGCAGAGCTATTTGTTCATGGAATCTCATTACATAAAGTGTTCTGTACCTCTGCCACTGTGAATGCTGCAAGTACAGGGCTGTTGCTCATTGCTTTTTAAATTGTGGGTTTCGATTATTTCAGCTCTCTTAAAGCAGCTCCCCATTTTCCTAAAGAGCTGCTGTTTCCAACCATTAGACTTTGACACCTCTGCTACAGCAACATCACCATGCCTGGCCAACCACTCGCTCCGTTTATTTGGTTTTCAGCACCACGGCTCACACACATCCTGCAAAAAAAAAATGTCTCTCCAGCACAATCCTGGCTCTTAAAACTCCAACTTTGCCACACAATGACAAGGTCTCCATATTACCAGAATTGCTTTCCCTCCTCCTCCACCCCCACCCAGCTCCTCATCAGTCTCCGGAATGACTCAACCCCGGTGAAAAGCAGGAGGTTTACAAGTCATTTCATTTCTTTCAAGTGAGATACATCATATGGAGGAAATAAATAAAAGGGTTTACAAAAGTTATTTTCAGTGCCTGCTCCCCGGGGGATAATTGGGTCTATCTGGTTTCATGAGCTGCCCCTATCTGGGCATTTTTTTTCTCCATCGGTTTTGGCTTAGCCAGGGTGAAACCCCCATTTGGAAGCCCCTCTGTGATGGCAGCAGGACCTGGCCCAGGAGCACGTCAGCATTTCCTTCTCACTCTGACAAATGTACCTTGGAACTATTCCTGTTCCAGTTCCTGCCTTATCTCCAACACTGTGGGCAGGGTAAAAACTGCCTTTGCACAAATTCATTTTTCCTAAGGTCCTGTGTGCCGAGGGCCATCTTTCACTTGCCAAAACCCCAGACTGCAGCTCCGCTCTGAGGTTTTCAACACAATTTTAACTCTTTCACTTCCAAACTGCAGGCAGTTTACTGGCCAACCACGAGATGTTTGTGTTCATTGCTCTTCTTTGTCTCCCCCTCACTGGCCCATGTTAAAATTTATACAAAACAAAAGAGGGGGGAAAAAAAGAAAATTAATGTCATGTATCATCCTAAGGAAAATGAAGTTAGTGTGTCTTATTTGCAGTAATCATGAGGGATTAAAAGCAGAAGCAAACATTTATCTGGATCAACTGATATATCATTATGATTGTAGTTTCTTCTCCCCCGCCCCCCCCCCCGAGTTCCATGGTGTTAAAATTGTGAGGATGAATTATGCCAAATTTTGAGTATCCCCCGTTAGCTGCTCCTTGCCCTCACTTGCAGTCAAACTGCTTGAACTGATTGCTGTCAGCACTGGGCACAATTAAGAGCCCTCCTGGAAAAGCATCCCCAAACCTACAAAAATAACTGCAGAAGAATCAAATGGGGCAAGAGTGAAAAAAGAGCAAAGAGGGCTAACACAGGAGAGATGGTTCACTGAACTGAAGGGGGCCAGGTAGTAGCTGAAATTTCAGTATTATAAATAGGACATTATGTAGCTGAACTAAAAATAGGAGTTTTATTTTTACTTGATGCTCCTCGCTGCTGGCTGCTGACCTAGAGAAAGAGGACTCAGAAAGGAGAATTAAACAACTCCCCACAACCATGCAAAACAAAACCACCAGCCTGGCTCCACTGCCTATTTGTAAGCTAAGAAGAATACAATTTCCTTTAAACCAATTTCAAAAGATGTCTAACTGAAAGAGCTCCCCAATGCTGCTATGAAAAGAATGCAGTAGAATACAATTTCTGCAGAAAACCAAGCACAAATTCCCTGTCTATGTACTTGATAGGACAGAAAATGGCTGGTGTATCTCTGTGTGTGTCCGTGTGTAACTGCTGTCCATGCTGGAAGCACTCCCTGCTCAACAGCAGTAACACATCAGCATTCCAGCACTGGGTTTTAGGGTGAGATTGAGGGGCCCAGCAAAGGTCTGGAAGAAAAAAGTGATGTCAACTTGCCACCTGCCAATGGTCTCAGGGCAGCACCTTCTGTTCTTCCCTTTCCTGAGGACCAGTTTGACATTTGATCAGAGAATCTGAATTTAGCTCTGGGAAAATGGCAGCTTTTCTGGCCAGCTGCTGAGGTGGTTCTTCAGACTTGGTTTCACTGCCTAAACCACTGAATCTGGATTCAAGTTTCAAGCTCACACATTCTAATCCTCAGGACAAAAGAGACTTGAAACCATAGTTTTGGTTCTGCTTACAAAGATAAGAGGAAGTTGTAAAACAAAACCAGATCTGAACTGAAGTTCACAGATGTTCAAGTCCATGGGATTTGAGGGGGGGGCATCACTAAAATCTAAGGGTCTTGACAGACTTGAGGCTTCCCTGGGCTATTTTTGGCTGTATCTGCTAAATTCTGGATCTTTGCAATGTACCACAGACCCCAAGGGGCTGTGCTCAAGTCTTCATCCATCATCACTTTTGTAGGAAGCTGAACTGAAGATGGGAATACGGTGATTTGAATTTGAAGAGTAAGCCATAATGACTTAAAAAGATTTTACGGCAACAACAAAAATAATTTGCATTACCTGTCATCGCTGGTAAAGCTGAAATAAAGGTATTTATTATAAGAAATTGTTTATACTTATTTATGGAAAAATACTTAGCATCTGTGGAGTCTGCATGCAAATCCACCAGTCAGTCATTCTTTCTCCAGGGCTGAAAAATAGCAAATTCTTTATTTGCTGTATTTGTACACCATTCACATCCTTCACTATATTAGTGATCTGATTTGTTTGGGAATGGCAAGGCTCAGAACATAATTCTGCACCTAGCTTAAATAATTCTAAAATGCAGGTTAGCACAGAAACAGATGATAATTCCAAACTTCTTGCTGCTACTAAGCTATTTTAGCTTCTCTGGCTGTCAAAGCCAAGTCAAACACACCTAAATTAAAATGCCTATTTGCGGTGTCTCGAAAGACAACAGAAAGATTAATGTATTTTGTTTTCTCTCCTGATTTTTTGGTAATACTTTTTCATTTTTCATATGCTGGATCAAAATCCCCAAATAGAAGCAAACGCCCTCACTAAGCTGCAGAGTTGTGTTACTGTTGGGTTTTGCTACAGCAGGGGGAGAAGAACAAGAACCATAACCCTTCCATATTGGAAAAGTTGATTAAATTGGCCATTTCCTTGCTTTCACTGTACAATTTTTTACACACTTACACACAAATAAATAAATAAATAGATAATACATACACACACACCTCATCACTTCAAATGTATCTTTGGATGCCACCAGTAATTTCAAAAACCTACATCAGTGCCTTTACTTTTTTCCCTTCCTTAATAACTCGCATAAAACACACAAGAATTGCTGGGCAACTTCTGCAACCCAGCCAGCCCCAGGTGGACCTGAGCTGCATTTGCCTGGTGTGACCTCCATCCCTTAAGCCCTGTTTTTGGTGTAAGGGCACGAGGAAACTTCAGCTCAGTAGGACCACAACGCACTGAAACTGGCCTGTTGATCTGTGGCCACAAACAAGCCACAAATAAAAGTCACAAGTGATTAACGTCCCACGTTCTTCCCCAGACATTCAACCTATTAAAACAGAGATGTTTTAATCTGGACAAGGTTTTTGCAACTCTAAGGGAGAATTCTCACTTCCCTTGCAGGTAGAGCCCCAGTATAACATGTAGGACACAACTTCTCGATGCAGCATCTTCCAATAACACATGGGGAGGTCTAACAAACAACTAAAGAGAACATTGCAACATCTCCAGCGAGGACTGGACACTGGAACTGCTTTCCACTCCATACTCCCTGCAGCAACAATGCAACTTCCCAACCAGGAGATTCAGTTCCACTGATTCATTTTCACCCTCCCCTTGAGCACAGCCCCAAGTATAGAGACAGAAGCTCTTGAACACGAGCCCAGCCCAAAAAAATTCAAGGGAAAATGTTTAGCTCTTGCTATGGCCATCTCAAATCCCACTCTCCATAGCTGTTCCCTCTGTGACAGGTAACAGTCAACAGGTTTTGGGCTGTTTGCTGCCACACACCACACACTTGTACATCCACCTAAATGAAGCCACTGTGGACCAATTATGGAAACTCTTGTTATTCCATTTGGACTTCCTCATCTGGGGATTTGATTTTTGATTTGTTTTCCTCTGAGGTTTTTTTGGAAGCACTAGTGGGATGAAGTTTAAATTAAATTGGGACCATCAGCATCCCAAAGACAACTATTCAGCAGCACACATTTAATATTGATTTAACATGATTATGTGGGCTGTTTGTAACCGCAGCTGTCTAACTAATGCCACTTAGACACAAAGTACTTTATATATTCATTACCAAGAATGTTAGAACATGAACCAAACCAAAACGCAGCTACATAATCCACGCAAATATTTAGCTCTGAAAGCTACAGGAAAGTTTAAGAATTACAGCTGGAATTGTCAATTAACAGAGACAGCTGAGGTGGATCGTTCTGTGAATTGCACACACTGTGTAAGTGCCACTGAATAAATAATTACAATACTATAGAACATCCCAAGCAAGGGACGAACCAACCACTATGCCACCCAAAAGGAATCACTAACAAAATAAACTGCAACAATGCCAGTTGACTTTGAGGATGGCCTTATATTCCTGGCCTCTTCCAGATCAGGGTGCAGTTCCAATATCTCGCTGAACTTTGGAAAACAGGAATGCCTTTATGAGGGCACAACATGGTTGTTTCCAAAATACCTTTTATAGCTATAACTAGCAATCCGGGGGGGTGGAAGAGAAGGAGGTATAGACTTCTAATCCTACCAAATACAGGATAATTGGGAAAGTCGGCACCAGTCCCTGCTGGGGTTTGCGACCAGGGCCCTCCTCAGGACACAGCAAAGTCCAACCACGTTTGCTTATTTCAACAGCACTGAGCGCAACATCCACTTGACTTAAATAAATAAAAAACACGGTGGGTGGCAAATAAAACAGGATTGTGCAAGAGAATTTGGCATCAACGAGCTATCAACAGCATCCATACGAGTATGTCAGGGCACGGGGGGGGGCTCTGTGAGAACTCATGGCCACGAGGACTCGCTGAGGGAAGAGCGTGGGCGTCGTTTCATGTGTGTTTTACCTGAGGTAGGGCCGCGCGGCGTTCAGGGGCGGTGGCACCCGCCAGCACCCAGCACGCTGCTCTGAGGAGGGCTGAGGCCATTCCTTGGCACAGCACTACCGCCTGGGGACAGCCCGAGCTGCAGATACAGCCCCGTCCCTGAGGCACAGCCCACACAGAGCCGTGAGGGGCCAGCGCCACGCCGGGCCCGCCAAGATGGCGGCGCGGCCTCACAGCCCCGCCCCCCGCTGAGCGCGGCCGCTGGGCGGCGCTAACGGCGCGAGGGACCAGGCTGAGGGGAGCGGGATGAGGGATGAGGGGAGCGGGATGAGGGATGCGGGATCGGGGGAGGACGGGCCGGGCTGTGCCCGCCGAGCCTGGCGGCATTCCCAGCTGCCAGGCGGCGAGTGGAGCCGGCGCTGCCGACCGCGTTGATCCCGCAGCGCGGGGCGCTGGCGGCTCGCCCCGGGAGGCAGCTCCGTGCCCGCAGCCGTCCCGCTCCGGGCACGGTCACGTCCGGTGTCTGTTGGCTGGTGGGTCCGCCAGGGCTCGGGGAAAAACACTAAAAGATTCCCAATGTTCCTCCTGGCAGGCAGGCTGTGAGGAAGGCTTTTCCAGGCGCAGTCAGTGGCACAGCCGGAGGGCGGTGATGGCAGCGCGGGGAGCGGCCCCTTCGGCTCAGCGCCATCGAACGGGTCAAGCCCGGGCTGCGGCAGGAAAGGTCAGGAACACTTCTCAAAGGTTTTGTAAAATTGAGAGCGCTGATGTCATGCAAACAGAACACGTCCTCTGCACCCCGTGCTCTCAGCACCTCAGTGTTGGGGATGTCACGGCCGTGTCAGCGTTCCCCGGCTGTGACTCTTATCCGTGTTCCTTAAGGCGTTTGATGCTTTTGCCGAGGTAAAACAAATCTCCAGGTTCTGGATGGCTGATGGCTGCACTGGGGATGAGGTCTGTCAAGCCATCAGTAACATCCTTCCAGATAATCAATGTGCCAAAAGATTTTTCTGCGCAGTTATCTTTTTGAAGCATTCTGAAGGTTTCTAAGGGTCTCACTGGTTAAAGCTCCAAATCAAAGTTCCCAGCCCTTAAAATGTCACCAAATATTCAAAAGAGTAATTTTAAAGCCTAATGGTCCACGAAAACCATTTTTAGGCTAAATATATATGTTGTTGCCATTGATAAATTTTCTGCTACGCAGTAACTTAGTGTGAATTTGGTATTCACTTAAAAGTTTTTACCTTCACTACCACGAGGCAGGTTCTGTTGATGAGCAGCACAGTTACCACTGAGCCTGTAAAATAAACAATCTAATGGGACCACTAAGACTTGCTGATACTCCATTTTAGTCAATGTTAATAAAAATTAATGTGTAACTTAAGTTACAGCCGTAAAATCCATTATGTTCCCCAAGTAGAGAATCCACTTTGCTCAAGCACAAGTGTTAACAATTCATTTTTAACTCAACTATCACATTCTGGTACCATAGTTTTCTTGTTGTTCACGTCCTTTTAGGTATTCCACAGAAATGTGTTTTCAGTTATATCAGAAAGATTTTGTATTAGATGTCATGCATTCTTTGGTAGCACGGGCAGTGCCAAATTAAGAAATGCCTGACTGTTGAATGTGGTGTAGAGCTTCAGCAAAGTGCTTAACACATCAGAAATATTCATTATAGTGATTCCCAGTTAGGGTAGGAATAACTAAAAAACTTCCCAGCTGCATATTTTAGAAATAGTTACTCATATTAGTCATTCCTGTGGACTGTGCACCAAGGCTACATCTCTTACAGGGTCTGAGTACCCTCTGCATGCCCAGAAAATTCACAATCAGCTCATCCCTGTGTTGGTGAGCTTGAATAACCAGTGTGTCAGCTGGGAATCGGATGGGATAAGGGAAGTGGCTCCAACACTGCCAGGATTACAGTTCTCACCCACATTGTACAGCCAGCTCAGCTGAATCGAGGCTTTCCTGCAAGGTCTAGAAACTACACAGTCTTTATCTGCACAAACGACAAAATTCCTCAAGGGTGTTACCAGCTGAAGTGGAACAGGGAAAGACAAATGGAACATTCATAATATATTAACACTCAGCGTTGCAGCTCAACAGCAACACCAGATTCAAGTGCTGTTGTGGAAAGAACTTAACACCAGAGAAAGAACTGGCCCTGGTGCTCTGACACCATGTGCTGTTATTCAGCAGAGTCTCTTTCCTTCTACTAAAGAAATAAATAAAAAAATAAAACTAAAAAGAAGGAGAACAAGATGTCCTCATTGAGTTTTCCAGCAGGAGAAAGTACACAGCCAACAGTGTTACCAGGTATTTCTGGTAAAGCTGGGGGGATTGGCTGGGCAGTTATCACACCCTTGCTCTGTGCTCCTCCTGTCCATGAATCCTAGACTTTTGTGGTGCTTCGGTGTGGAAAATCCTCACTGCTGGGGCCAGGTCTGTATCAGAGCTGCCATTTGCCCTTTCTGTTTCTCCCTTCTTCACTTTCCCATGTGAAAAGCCAGTGAGCTCCTCACACACAACACAAGATCACATCCAATTTCTTTTTCTCTTCTCTCTCAAACACGCTCTTTTCAGAACCAACAATGGGGGAAATACTCCTACAGACAAATGACATTACAATGCAGCGTCTTCCAAGTCCTTAGAGATAAAGTTTATTTCACCCAAGGCATCCCCTCTCACCACTCAGCTCACTTTAGAAAACAAGAAAAAAAAACACATTTACCATTTCACCCTTTCCCCTTTCTCTGTCAGTGAAATCATAAGTATTATTGCACCAGTGTTTCTCCACTTCAAGATCAAATTGGCAACATAAACTCTCTCAAACAAAAGGAACAAAACCCAGAGCAGTCAATGGGCACTCTCATCTCACACCACTAGTGGGCAATTAGCAAAGAGAAACAGAAGGATGAACAAGATCAGACTTTCACTAAGTAAACAAAGCTTATCTGTAAAATAGAATTATTGCTGAATGTAGTTCAAAGTATCAATAGAAATTGTGTGTTCCATTTGGTCTTTCATTCACTAAGCACATTGATCTCTGAAAACATGATTCTGACTAATGAGCTGTGTTAAGTGGCTCTTGGATTTTTGTTTTGTTGCTGTGTGAAAGATCGGGGCTCACAGAAGCTGATGAAAGAAACAAAAGCTTCAGTGCTTCTGCACTCAGATGTCAGCTTCTCAACCTAATCTCTGGAACAATTCTCAGTTTATTTATTTACTTAAAGACTACAAATCCTGTTTAAGAGCTTGCCTGAAGTAGGCTGTCATTTCAAATGGAAGAATCAGGGATGCTGAGCTCCCAAATGGGGGGTCTCTATAAAGTACTCTTTGAAAATACTCTGAAAAATACCAATAAAGCACTTCCAACCATTCAAGTATTAACTCAACAGTGCATCATTTACTTGCTCTAAGAAAGCAAAAAGCACATGAAGATGCAAAAACAATTGCTGCAGCTTTTCTTGGAACTTTCACTGTAAACAGTTGTGGTTATGTTTTACCAATTTAACTGGGTCCATCCAGGTGTTGAAAAATAAGTACAATACATAATTCACCTTTCAAAATAGAGCACAAAATACAGTTTTCTTCCAAAACTTCCAAAACATCATCCAATGTACCAAATTCAAGACTATCAGCAATGGTTCTTACAACAAACCATCCAGCTCACTGTAGAATAGGTACCCTTCTTTCAAAAAGTTTCAAGACACTTTGTATATTTGGCTGAATAAAATTAATCTTTTCAAAACAGTCTTTTGTTGCTTGGCAGAACAGAGGCACTATTTAAAAGTGAGGTGAATGCAGCAGACACAGAGAAACAGCAGCTCCATCACAGGGCAAACCAGTGGATGCTTTGATAGGAAATCATCTGAATTCGGTGACTTCTCGAGGACTCTGCAATCTGATGGCAAATAAACAGCTTAAGAGGCAACTTGGGAACACAACACGAGTTTTCTTGCCCACCTGAAAGGCAAATTACACTTCCTTTCTCCAACTGCAACAGTCATAACTTCACCTTTGTACCGGGGAACATGGAAGAGCTGCTTAGCTTGTATTTTTGGCAGTGCTCCTCTTCAAAAAAAAAAATCACTCAGCACACATTGACTGTGCTCCACAAAAACCAAGGGGAAGCTTTGTAAATCCCTGGAAATGTTCCACTGGGAGACTCTAAAGCCGCTTGCTTTGGGTACGATGAACAAATTGTCTTACAACAGCCGACACTGTTCACACGGTTGGCAGGGAGGGGTTTTAATCTCCTCAGCTGAAGACAGTAGTTGCATCCTTTTAGCTCCAATAAAAATACTAGAACTCCCAATTATTCCTGGATAGGAAATTTCCAATTTCTAGCCACATCTGTTTAAAATTTCCTTTTCCTAATCCATGTGAGAGCTGCTTTCACGACGCTACAAAGAGCGATGGAGAAAGTCATTCAGCGCTTTGCAATGAAAAACAAACAAAAAACCCCACACAGAACCCAGAGAAATGAGGGAGAAACTGCTAAGCACGAGGAAACAAATGCAATTCAGCACAAATTGGGGAATATAGTAGCCTTGAATACACAGCACTCCACACACCCCAACTCCTCATTACTTACCAATCATAAAACTACGCCAGAACAAAGACTTGCCACGATAGTTCCCTTTTAGAGGTCAAAAATTAAGTTGTGAGCGATCTATTTATTTATTTCCACACTGGCTGCCTTGCTGAGAATGAGTGTGCAGTAGGTGCATTTATTTTTTCACCCTTGCCCAAACCACTGGTGATAGATCAGGCAGTGTTCAGTCAAATTCCAAGTGAGTGTCCGTGTGGAGCTGCAGCTGCAGCCCCAGCCCCGCTCACTTCTCGGGGCTCCTGTGAGCATTAATGACCCTCTGTCGCTTCACCCGGTTCATGGCCCTGTTTTCTTCATACTGGAAGACAGATAAGGAAATGAACAGATCAGCTGTTGTCATTAGACAGACACAGCAAATCTAAAAGACTTTGTTATCCAGGAACAATATATACCACTGATGCATTAGACAGAGAGCTCTGGTTAGTATCTACATACAGGTTCATTTTTACTTTGAAATTTACATCTACTCCATTAAAATAAAATGTTCCCAAGTTTGAGGTTATTAAGCTAAAGGGTATTAGAACACTTTAATAAAGAAGATTCAGTTAATCTTAGGAAGGAACTTAATTATACAGCGGTTTTACGTCCAACTCTTCACACGTGGGCTGGGCCAAAAGTTGCACTGGTGCTACTTTAGAGCACAGGTCAGGCTCTGTTCCTTTTAAAATACTGATTAATGTGTGTCTGCCTTCTGGAGCACGGATTTGTCATCACAGACTGGGTCTACTTTTGATCCTGGACATCAATTATACGCACAGATAAAGAGTATACCGAGATGAAAGGAACAAAGGCAAATTTGGATTGACTGAGGGTAAGGCATTTGGGTTTTTTTTTTAATGGTTTAAACAAGAAGAACAACAGAGACAGGACTCCAGGATTCCACTTAACATGTAAAATGGAATCAAGAAAGCTTTCACAGGTTAGATGTATGTGTAAGACCACCAATGCTTTCAAGTCTGCCCCTGCACCAGCAGAAGCTTGAAGAGCCTTTCTTTCACTGCAACCAAAAAGGAAACATTGTCATGGCTAAAAGAAATGAAAAATTAAAAATCAATGCATGACTTGGTATATATTTTACGAGAAGCAAATTATTCTTGTCCTTAAGTTAGAGCATATGTTTGTCAACCAGTATCATGACTAAAACCCAAGAAACCCACAACTACCCAATTCTCTATACAGTGCAATAAACTACTAAGGAAATTGATTTTGGAAAGGATTTGCAGTTTTTCATCCATTATACTGATTGGTCTATAACTGAGATAACGACCTGAAACATTACTTAACATTTACAGAATGCTTAACTTTTTCCCATGCCAATATTTAATTTTTCAATAACTCACCCGTGTTTTTACGTAGAATGAGAACAGTGGATCTTTAAAAGCTACATTCAATACTTGTGAACAGCCTTTCAGGGGCTTCCTAGTAATGGCATATCAGTGTAGCCCCATTTTGAGAAGGCAGATAATTATACTCATCAAGAACCCCTTTAATGTAAAGGTTTCAGTGGAAGAAAAATAAGATTGACAAGATTACATGGAGAGAAACTTTTTACGGTTGTGAAATTTATGCCAAAATCAGAAGGTGCCATTTCAAGTCCAGAGGTGTGTGAAAAGTCACAGTTCTGCATTCTGAACGTAGGCCTGACAACCATGAATATAAAGATCAGTGGACACTCCTCTGAAAAACCTGCCCATTAAGACAATAAATCCACTTAAACTCCTGGAATCTTCATTCCTTCGTATCTGCAGATGTAGTACAGCAATATTTTCATCCAGGGCCTAACTCAGCAACTCATTAAGTAGTTTCAGTCACTACCACTGACTTCAGCTGTAGGTGTCACTCATGCAGAAGTGACCATTACTGCTTCATATCCTACTCTGTGCAATTACCAGTGCTCAAAAAAAATCAGAAAAAAGCCCAGAAGCCATCTGTGAAGTGGCAGTTCCTGTCTGCAGTATTTGCTGTGGTAAAATGCCTGTTTGCCTGTTTTTGTGTATCAAAAAATACACCATTCTGTTTGTTAAAGCCAGATTTTACTTAACAAATTTAGCCAAAAAAAAAGGTCTCAAATGCCCACAGCTGAATGTGGTTACTTTTATTGATTTGTGCTACTTAGTAAAAAGTACCTCTAGTCCTGCCCCATTTTTTATTAAGCACTGAACTCTATAAACTGTGTATTTGTTTCTTACCTCTTTCCTTAAGCATTTCCGCATCTCACGGTCGATGTCGTTGCAATGGCCAAAAAATTTCAAGATGTTGTGCTGATGAGTCAGGGAGAAAACCAAAATTACAATTCAAAGGTTGCTTCTTCTGAAACTCTAAATTTCTTGCATTTTTCAATGTATCCTGGTCTTCTTTTCCTTTCCTTTTTTTTTTTTTTATGAAAAGTGATGTTTGGTAACTTTTTTTCCCGACCAGCCAAAAGTTCAGAGCTACTCCTGACCCTCACTTGAGCCACCCCCACCTTGCTGAAGGTTGAAGGTATCCCCCCTGTTGTACAACCAGACTAAACAAGGGCACCTGAGCTCAAGCTATTAATGTAGAACATGCATTTTACGGATCTAAGAAGTCAGTCTGACAACTCTCACACAACCTTGAATGACGGACTAAAAATAAATATTCTGAACTCCAGGTTGAGATAAAAAGGCAACGTTCTCCCTGCTTTAGTTTTTGTTATTTCTTCACAACTAGGCAGTCAGAGGACTCTCTGCTCCATCGTACCAACCACCTGAGGAATGGGTTGTTGTTCCAGAAATTGCAGGCACTGGGCTTAATTGCCTGAAACATTAGAATCAGTATAAAAAAACAGGGTATTAAATTTCTCCAGATCTTGAGGTTAATAAATAAGAGGCAATTAGCACCTTTATGACACAGCTCATCTGTGGGCCTTACACATCTTTAAGTGTTCCTTAGTTTCTGCAAAACTGCAGGTCTCGTCCTCATGGGCATTCCCAGCATATTCACCAGAAAAATCTGTTCTCCTCTGAAGGATCTCCTGAAGCAATTCCATATTATCAGCCATCAAATCACTCCCAGAGTGCCTGTTCTAGGACTGCTCTGTCAGAGGATGCTTCCTGCCATGCCACAGAACCCCACGATGGAATGTGGCAGCAGAGCATCCAAGTGCTTTGGAAGATCTGAAGGAGTGGAGGTTTTAGTAGATATTTGCAGCTACACAATCACTGGAGACAACTCGGCCAATCTTGTGCACAACTAATGAATTTAAAAAAAAACACCAGGAGGAACAAAAGAGATGAAAATGAAATTACTTTTGTATGCTGGGAAGACCTCCATGCATTTCCACAGCTGAGGAGCAGCGGGTGGATTTATACAGGAGGTGCAGGGACACTAGTAAGGATTCAAATGGGCCAAGATTCCAGCCCACAGAACATCACTGGAAGCAGGAGTGGGTTAATAAAGATTATGACAAACACTTAACTCTAGCAGTGCTATAATTAGCTTGTTTACACCTCTCTGCTTTATAAAGGGCATCAGGTGACTCTGAAGCAGTTGCATGAAATAAATGGTCACCTCAGTGCACACTGATCTGGCTTTTAAAACGTTTTCATTTCAGCTAATACAGATTTAATTTTGTATTCTGCTCCCATACCTGCATGTTAAATCTCAAGGTGAGTGCTCACATTTCAAGCCAACTCCACTCTGACTATGCAACTGTTTCATCTGTGTTTATTTAACCAGATTCCTAAGATGTCACTTCTTGGCTCAGATTATGAGGGAAAAAGAAAAGGAATCAGTTTCTTAAAAATAGTTATTACACCTATTCCAGTGGTACAATTGCAAGACAATATGCATTTCTTTCAGCTGCAGCCTATAAAAATTAAGTCTATTTAAAGCACATACTTGGCAACAGAGTGGAGTTATTAAAGAAATCAAAATAGTGACATCAAATAGGAATCCCATTAACCTCTCCTCACTAGATGCAAAACCTGATATGCAGGGAAGGTTCTAGATTAGGAATAAGGTAAATCAAATTGGCTGTTGTGAAAATACACATACAGGACACCCAATTAAAAAAAATAATGTTTTTCATCCCTCAGAAATAGTAATTTAAATTGTAGATGAAGGTTCCCAGGATATTTTGGCATTGTAAGAAAAAAGCAAGTAGTCACCAATAACTCATTAAGATCACTGAGTTCAGATTTCATTGACTGCAATTTAAAAAGAATATTTCAGTGCATTCCCCTTGAATTTCAGATGAAAAAGTATTGCTTCCTTTCAAGTGAGGGTGAAAGGAGCCATCCTCACCCTTCCTGTTCCGAGACTGCCTCCCAAATATCCAGCTGAGCATGAGACTGACAAAAGTGATTCCTCTTCATGTGAAGACCAACTTCAAACAAAGCCAAGAGAATATAACCCTGTGCGTGGCTATTATTGCTGCTGCTGGTCCCTTCCTCAGTCACACTGGCAAAGGATTCCTTGGAATACCTGCTGCCAAGGAATTCAAGTGCCCCCAGAACAAGTTCTGTTCTCAAGGCAGGCTGATCAGCTACATTACACAACAAGCCCATGATACCTGCATCTTGACATGCATTTAAAGCAAATGTAGAAGAGGAGTCTTTTATTATACTACAACATTAATGTTGTTACCAAAAAAACTAAAAAAGGAAAGAAAGAGCCTCTGCAATCTCTCAAATTACCTAAAACATTTTTAAGTAAATCAAAATCTTAGAATTTACGGATAACTGCATTAGAAAAAATTATCAACATCGTATCTGAACATGGAGGTGAAAATATTTTAGATTGTGTGTAAGGATTGGTGTAAATCACATTTTGGAAATGCCACGACCCTACAAAAAGAGGGCACGTGAAGTTGTTTTAATTACTGTTTTCTTGAGGGGCACACAGTACTAAAAGGTGCAGAAGTTATTTCAGCCCTTAAAGTAGGTCCCTATGTATCGAGCTGGAGCACAGGAAATTTGAAGGTATGCTGTATTTCTTAAAAAAATCCCTGGCAAGGTTTTACACAGTCATCAGATCCCTCTTCAGTGAAAACACTCCAGCTCCATTTCATGGCTGTTCTGCCTAGAGGAGGGTTTGCTCTTCATGATCATGTAATATTCTCACTAATTTATCTGACACTCATTTCCCCAACCCACCCACTCTTTTCTCTGCTCAGCACTCCTTACCTCCTTGTGACACTTCTTGAGCAGACTGATAATTAGGTTACACTCTTCAGTGTGCAGATGAGGAGACAGGTCTGGATGCATCTTTAGTTAGGGATGATTTCAGTAGCACAGGGGACAAGAACCCGAGAAAATTTCCACCTGCCAACACTAAAATGGGAAAGTATCACTAGAAAGCTTGACTTAACACACATTATCAGCAGTATTTTAACAAAATGTATTTTAGATCAAAATGCAGCTTAATACGTATAATTTATATTACACTGTAAAGTTATTAAATCCAGCACATGTCTGATCTTCCACACAGCCCAAACGTTAAAAGTCAACTAGAAGTTTATAATCTTGGCTATCATGGACACAAGCACACAGTTGGGATTTTCATTTTCAGGGACTCTCTAGCAGCATTAATCTTTCTTGAACTGCAGATTATCTTTTCACTTCCCTACTTCAATTTTCTGCTTTCTCGCTTTAAGAAAGTGAAGTGAATGTGATTTTCTTTCTACCTTCTACAGAGTTGAAGTAGAACAGGAAGCACAATGCACTTCCATTACAGCACTCTGAGAACTGGCACCTTTTTTATCTACAGGCTTTTTAATAAGCCCTAATCCAAACACTGGTGATGTTTTAAAAACCAGTTCTTAATCAGTTCATCAAAAGAGTTATGATTTTTTTTTTTAATTATGCACAATTGGAATGTCCCTTCTGGTAACTCCATGTTGTTTGTTTGCTTAATATTTTGTCATTCCCTCTTCTCCCAAGGAGATCACCTTTCCTGCTGCAAAACATCAGGCAAACACCACTACAGCTTGTACTGAACAGCCATCACTGTCTTAAACCTCCAGCTGAACAGATCAGGCAAATACAAACAGATAGTGGTCAGATATTACAATTGCAAAATCCCCCCCATTCAGCTGCAGTGCTGGCAGCAATAATCCACACTGCTGTTTTTAGGATGCTCAAGGAAATATGTTCAGCTTGAAGAGGTGCATACACTAAAGTACCCACTACTTCCCACCATGTGCTCAGCTTAACAGGAGTTAAGATTTCCACAAGCAAACTAAATTTTAACATTCCAGACATTTAAAAGCCTCTTGAGAACCACGAGAATCACGCTCCACATAGTGTTGTGAACATACATAGTGATTTCTTCCAAAAATCTTCCCCCATCCTATCTGGAAGTCTAATGTCACACCACACTTACTCCTAGCACAGAAGTTGTTGGAGACTGTACAAGTTCCTTAAGCATTCTATCTGACAAATTAACAAATGAACCTTTGGAATTATGACAGCAGGAGCACGACTGGAACAGCAAAGTGATTAAGAACCCTGCTGTGTTATTGCCACCAGCTTTTGACTGCACGCCACACAAAGTCAATATGTTTTAAATTTATCAGTGGAGGTTTCTGATAGCAGTGGAGTTAGTGCTCCCTGGGGAGGGTGACCTGCTCAGTGGCTGTTGCTTTACTGGAACACGTGTGAACCCAGATGATTATTAAAGCTCTTCATCATTCAGCCTCCTCAAAGAGCCACCCGAGGGGGCTGTCTGGGAGGGAGGAAGCAGGAGCAGCGTCCCAGGGAAACAGGGAATGTGCACATCAGCACAGGCCAGAAAGTCAAACAGAGCACTTGAAGGAAAGACTTGGTGAGCTGTGCACGTCAGCAATGAAAACCTTCCAACAACTCAAAAGCATCTTCCAACGGCCCCTCCTGGTAGGACAGAAGCTACAGATCAAAGGGCCCAGCTTTGCTTCAGGTGCCACAGAACACAAACATTGCTACGAACACTCAAAACAACACCCACCAGGCGGCAGCAGAACCGAGCAAAGCAGAACGTGGACTCGCAGCAGGGAAAGGGGAACAAACCCGGAATTCCTCTAAAGAGCCACTCTCCACGCTTAACATTCATTTTTGCACTTCATGTCACTGTCTAACTTGAGCCAAACCAAACATCTGGGGTCTTAAATTCTCAGTTATATAGTACTGTTCTGTTTGGCATTGGGAAAAAAATACTTACAATCCAAACGACTTTGTTTACTCAAATCGTTGGTGTTTTCTGTGAGACTGTACAAAGTTTTAGCATAAAAAAGGATTCAGCTCCACACCCAATGGTATCACTGATGTCACTTCAGCAGAACTTCTGCATTCCCAGGGTTACCTTTTATACACAAAGGATTTTTGGTGACAAGCTTTGAATACTTGGATCAGTCATTCAGTGAAACGAGAAATCACAGTTGATGCACGCAATCTCAAAACAGAAGGGATCTCTTTAATAAACCACTTTTAGCCAAGTCTTACAAGAATTAGTCATAACCTCTTGAATTTCAGTCTCTAAAACTACTCTAAAACCCTACTATTTTTAAAAAACTTTGATTAACGAGGTTCAGACCACTTTCTGCTAACATTTCAACATCCCTGACAGCAACAGAATGAGCTCACCTGCCACTTTTAGTAGTAAGTATCTGATCAAACTACATCATACCTGATTTCACACCTAGTAAAGCAAGAAGGTGTTGGTCCTAATGAATAAAGCAGGTTGAACACCAGCTTGAATATCAACCCATTTCTACAGTTTTATTTCTAAGATGAAGGGACTGAGTAAAGCACAAGAAGGCATTAAGGTTGTGTTCACATAACAAACATCAGCATAATTACAGGACAATTATTCTGACATACAGCCAGTGCTACTGCACAGTATAACACTGTATCACAATTACTGAAGGTGTCTCTTCCTATTCCTGCTATGCCTTGAAGACAATATGCAGTCAAGAATGACAAGACCCAACCAGCATAAAAGTAAAGCATCATCCAGTGGGAGACAGATGTCCCTGTCCATGGCAGGGGGTTGGAACGAGATGATCGCTAAGGTCCCTTCCATCACAAACCATTCTATAAGGACAAGGTGCTGTCACCCAATTCCTGTTTTGCCAGCTGCTCTTCTACTTTGGCTGCACCCACGACACCGGGCTTCGTTTCATCCCTGTTTCACGAATTTCCCAAAGATCACCATAACCCCAGTGCTGCCAGCAGGATCTCCCCGCTTACTGTTGAAACAGCTGGGGAAGAAAAGAGAGCAAGAAAATCACAATTCCCTGCTGGAAAACACAGGCTCTGACCCCTCGGGCAGCCAGAGCCCCTGACGAAAGGCAGAAGATTAAACACTGTCCGAGTGACACGGCTGTGCCACGGGGTGGCTGCGAGGGGCCGGCTCTGTTACCAGGGTAAGGCGGGGGGTCCCGGTCCCCTCGAACCCGCGCTGTCCGCAGCTCCTCACTGCTCCCGGCAGGCCTTCACCCAGCGGCGGGACACACACATAGACACAGGGACAGCAGCTGACAGCACCCACAGCGGCGAGACCCGCGGTCCCCTCACAGCCGCCCTTCCAGAGCCCTCCCTGAGCCCCGCGGGGAGACGCGCAGCGAGCGGAGCGTCCCAGAACGCGGACCTCCCAAGGTCAGGCGGTGGGGAAGGGAAGAGCGCGACACGGGGAAGGAAGGAAGGAGGATTTCCCTACACACCTTCTTTCCCCTCAGGGTTCCCTGAGGCCCCGCCCGAGGCCGCCCCTCACTCTCTCCCCGCGGCGCGGGGCAGGCTCAGGGGCAGGCGCGGTGTTGTGAGGCGGCCCCGGCCGGAAGCCGCCTCAGTCAGGAGGGCGCGCGCAGCGCCGGGGCGGGCGGCGCTGTGATTGGGCGGCCGGGGCCCGGCGCGGGCTCTGATTGGCTGGTTCGAAAGGCGGGCGGCGCGCGGCGCGGCCCGGCCCGAACCCGCAGGGCGGGAGCGCTGAGGGGCGGCCGCTCCGCTCGGTCCTGCCGCTCCCGCTGCTTCGGCCGCTCCGCTCGGCTCCGCCGCTCCGCTTAGTTCTGCTGCTCCGCTGGGTTCCGCTGCTCTGGCTGCTCCGCTCGGTTCGGCTGCTCCCGCCGCTCCGGCTGCTCCTCTCGGTGCTGCCGCTCCGCTCGGCCTGGGGCGCTCTGCACGCCCGTGCCCGCCGTCTGAGGGCACTCACCGGACCGGACAGGCAGGAACAGCCCTGGGTGAGTCCCAATGCCCCGTCTCTCGCCTCGCACCAGGCCTTGGGCAGGGAGGAGAAGTTCTGAGGGCGGGAGTGAGGGCACTTGGTTTGCTCAGAGGGGGAAACTCATCGCGGTTTTCGGCTTCCCCGTGAGGAGCAGAGGAGGGGCAGGCACTGATCTCTGCTTTGTGGTAACCTGTGACAGAGCCGAGGGAATGGCTGGAGCTGTGTCAGGAGAAGTTTAGGTTGGATACCAGGAAAAGGTTCCTCCCCCAGAGGGTGGTCGGGCACTGAACAGGCTCCTCAGGGCAGCGATCACATCACCAACCCTGACAGAGCTCCAGGAGAGCTTGGACAACGCTCTCGGGTACTTGGTACAGTCCTTGGGGTGTCCCGTGCAGGGACAGGAGTTGGACTCGATGAGCTTTGGGGGTCCTTTCCAACTCAGAATATTCTCTAGTTCAGTGGTTCTATGAAAGTTGTTGCAGAAGCATTTGAACTCACTGTTGTTGATGTCTGCCTGAGCCTGTGGTAGTGCCATATTTAGGACTCACACCAACCTGCTGCCACTCGTGCCAAGGTCAGCTTTGTGCACCTTCAGAAGGATCAAATCCCCCGAGCCTGCCCATGCCTTGGTCTTTAACTTCCTTAACCATTCAGCTTTCCAGGTGGCTCCATCATGGACGAAACTGTGGCTGAGTACATCCGCAGGACTGTGCTGAAAATCCCCCGGGATGAAATCAAGATGATGCTGCAGAAGTGGGGCTTTCTCTCTGAGGCACAGCTGCAGACTCTCAACTTCCATCAGCTAAAGGATAACATTTCCCAAGAAGTCGTTCAGCTCTGTGAGGTAAATCCTTCCCTTTGGGAACTGTCAGTGACAGACAGGATGCATGGTGAAGCACCATCAAAAAAAAATCATCTTTGGCCCTAAAACAGCATCAAATGGCAGTTTGTAGTCTGGAAAATGCAAAGCTGAGCTGGTAATACCATCAGTTTTGTCTGGTTTATAGGAGTGTAGAACTGCCCCATACTAAGTATGAAAATACATATTTTGAGCTCTAAATTACACAAGTTGGATAAAAGCTCAGTGTGTTCCACCTTTGAAAAATGAGTGCACCCTGGGACCAGGGGTGGTGTCTTTGAGCAGAGTGGACGTGCTGGGGGCTCCAGTGCAATGGAATTTAAACCCCCAATACTCAGAGTTTTCACATGCTGAGCAGTGGGATTGAGCATTGTGGACCTGCAGTTCACCATGCACTGTTGTTCTTTCTAGGAGAACTCTGCAGACATAAAGCAAGCAGCTGTCCTAGATGTAATTTGTAAGTAAAAAATTAATTAAAATAGCTTTTTTTTTTTTTTTAGTAACTTGATAATGCCCTTAGTTACATAGTGATTACTGTGGGGCAGCACTTGGTGTAAGCAGATCACATTTGAGATGAATTTCACTGTAGATGACCTTGTTTAAGAAAAGCTCAAAATCAACAAAAGCACTTTTGCTTCTTCTGAGGCCTCAATAGATGGGAAGTGTTGGAACCCACATCCAGCACACAGTTATAAACAGAGATACAGGTTTGTCTCCAGTGTGCACCAAACCCTAAAGCCAGGAATTCCAAGCTCCAACAGGGAGTGACAGGCAAACCTATCAACAAATGCTCCAGTTGGAACTCTTAACTCCAATATTAATTCCCATCTCTTTTCATAAAAAACCTGGTTTATGTTTGCTATGAGCAGTAGTTGAAGAATGCTGAATAAATTATATTGCATTAGCAGGAGTAATCTTTTTTTAAAGTAACCTGCCTGTAAAAGTATTGTAAAATTCTTTGTTCCTTTAATTACTGTTTGACAATACATTATGTTATTGAGCAATTCTGCCTTTCCTAGACAACCACATCTACCAAAACAAAAGAATGTGGAGTGTTTACCAGATGAGAAAAACAGGTAAAATCTCTTTCCTTGCTTCCTTTCCTTCCTTCCCACAGTTCTCAGCAGCTTAGTGCTGTGCTGCCTCATATCCTACATTTTAAATATATAGTCTCACATAGATTTCTTCTGTAGAGATATTTTGAACATTTTACTGCAGTTTAGCCCAAATTTTTCAATGGAGATATCTTTATTGTTTTTAGAATACTTTAAGTTCTCAAGCGATTATTAGAAATTAGTGACTACTAATTAAATATTAACCTTTTCTCTATATAGCAATAATGAGGGGCAGACTTGACACACACTTTATATAAGGTTATGCAACTTCAGCTTTTTCTGCTTCATTTTCTTGGAGCAAAACTAAAAACAACTCTGAACTAGTTCTTTTACAAACAATTCTAATTTCTGGGTTGACTTTTCCCCTCACGTAACAGGAGAAGAACTGGAATATTTTGACTTAACAGACTTCAAAAAGAAATTTAAAAGGAGACTTCGGTCAGCCTTGAAAAACGTAAGAATGAATCCATTCTAAGTTTTGTTGCACAGCTCTGGTGTCAATATGTTGTTTTCATAACCTTTCCTCACAGTTGGTGTCAAAAATTAAGTGGAGTTATTCATTTGGGAGTGATAGGAACCGCATGTGAAATAGCAAAAATGTACTGCATATCTGTTCTAGCAACTTCACAGTTATGCTGGAAGGGATTAAAATGTGAGTTTGTCTTAAAATGGGACTGACTGCAAGAAAGTGGTGGTGTCTTCTTATCAAATCTTGGCTGTATTTGAGGGCACAGTAAGTTGGCATTTCTTTGCCTGTTACTCAATAATAACACACAACAAAAACCTTCTCAAACAGGATGGAGGGAGTTTGAAGTAGCCATTAAGCAGGACAAAGGAGTTCAGTTATAATTTAGATTAGTAACAACATTGTATTCATTTCTTTTTAATGCTGGCTTTGAAGTGGCATTTTGTGATGGCTCTGAGAACTTGGCTCTGGTGTTTCTTTACAAGATGACTGAAAAAACACTCTCAGTAGCAAGCAGCAGTTTCTAAACTGCAGAAATGAGCATGCTAAGGAAAAAATTGGAAGGGAATGCTCTCATTTCACTTTTTTACTAAACAGTTTGCAGAAGCCTTTTCTTCCTTTAGTTCACCAGCTTCATGTAGGCAAGATAATAGAAAATGTCTCTGGCTGATTCCCTGTGTCACTCCCTGACACCCAGAGCATTCCCACTGACAGCAAACACAAATCAGGCTCACACTTCACATCACTCTCTTATAAGAAAAGCCTGCAATATTTTTGGTTTTAAAAAAGGTTTCTCAAAACCTTCAAGAAGTATTGTTGGCCCAGCAATTTCAATACTTTATGCCCTACTTGTGCCTCAGACAAAAAGTGAATTGTTGTTTTGTTTGTTTGTTTTTAAAGGAAGCTTTTCCACTCCAAAGTCACCCAGATTGAGTCAAGGTAAAAAGAAGTAAAAAAGGAGCAAATCTACAAGAATAACAAAGGGAATCTTCAGCCTTCTGACTGTGAATTCTTGAGCAGAGATAAATATTATATTTGGGTCTAAAATCACAAGTTGATCAAAAGTTTAGTTTCTCCAAAAATGGACATATTGGAATTATTGCCACTATCCCTCCATCTAAACAGACATCTCTGTGTGTTGATATTTTCCCAAAGGAGAAATCAAGGCTTTTGTAATAAGCTGGTTTTATTGTCACCCTTCACAAGGAAATGTACATTGACAGGAGGAAAAGTAATACTAGATTTCAAAAGGTGATTGTTCTTTTTATCCCAACTTGTGAGGTTATTGTTTTTCAGTGGAAATTCGATTCCAATACAACTTAGTGGGTTTTGTTTCTTCTTCAAGCAGTGGGGCACTAAGTGATGGTTGGGGTTAAGAGAGAAGCAAATCTTTGTGGACACCAAAACGTGTGGGTAAATCAGAGCTTTCCTTTTCCTCTCAGGTCACCATCACCTTCAGGGAATATGAGGACAATGCCATCTGGATTCGAGTTGCCTGGGGCACACCCTACAGGCAGCCCAACCAGTACAAGCCCAGCTACGTCGTGTACCACTCGCAGACTCCCTACGCCTTCATCTCTGCCTCGGTGCTCAAGAGCAACCTGCCCCTGCTGTGCCAGGTACACAGCAAAGCTGCTGGCACCCTCATTTCACCATGGCCAGCCACAGCTGTGTGAGCTTTAAGAGGATGGGAACAGATTCTTCACTGAACACAATTTACTACATTACTCATTTGTGGGGTTTTTTTTTATCCCTCATGATAAAAATGGGGCAAACCCCAAATCTTTGGATCGGTGCCTCGTGGATAAATTCAGTTCATGGGGATTTTTACGGATCCTGAATTGTTCTGTTTCTTAGCAAAGTGTAAGGCAGTATTTGATTAAATTGTCTTGTAGAAGTTTACGAATATTACACCAACAGGATTAAGTTGAAGAACTAAACACATGAGCTCACCAGGGAGTGCTCTTCATTAGTTTTAAAACTCATTTTCTGTTAACTTGTGATCAGTGTCGGTAGTCTTCTTTTTTTCCTCTATTTAGCAAACTTCTGCAGTAGTAATCTAAATATTTTATTACTCTGCTTGTTTATTTTTCATCTGATAAGGCTATGGGGCTTATCTTGTTAATCCTGTGAATGCTTTTAAATATTAACATGAGCTTAATAAGAGTCTATGCAAGATTTTTTGTCAGATATGAGAATCCTGCTGGTTAAGGGGCAGTTTCTTCCCTTAAAACAAGAACATCACAATGTCTAGAAATACTGTATTTTTGACATATTATAAGCACAGTGGTAATTAAGAATGATGTTAAACCAATTTCAATTTTTATTTAAAGGCCCTGATTGTTGCTTCCAATTACCATGACATCCGTGAAATGGAGCTTCGAAGTCATTCATTAAACTCCCTTAAAGATATTGTGTTTAAGAGATATAGCCAGGTGAGCCACTTCACAAGTAAACCCTAAGATAAGTCTTGCTTTTTGTTTCAGGCCTAGTTCTCACCCCTTAGAAAGGGGGAAAATTCACCTTTTCCAAGAGACCATCAAGTTAAAATAATATTGAACTACTGAGGTGGACAGCCTTTCTCCAAGGTAACAATGGGCGTGTGATCACTTGGTATCCCACCTGCTCTTCGTTATTGTTATTCCTGGTGGCTAAAAATTATAGGAGCAATTCGGTTTTAGGATTTTTTAGCATCATTCCCTGGGCTTCTCAGAGCCAGGAGTTGAAGGCTGTTAAAATGGGCACTTAGTCTGCTTGTCCATGTAAAACTTTTAAATAGGGAACTGTTAACAAATATCATAGGACAGACGTTTTTTTTTCCTCAAAATTAGTTTGGCCTTCTGACTTCTAGTCCTGGTCACAAATTGGAGGAATACTCATTTTGAGAAGCAAAAAGAAATCTATAAAGTTCTTTTCAGCTACAGCTTCTAAAAGTGAACTTAAAATATTTTTTTTTTTCTCTCCATTTAGAACTTCCAAACTTACTGTCCAAAACCTCTCCAAGGAAGGGCTGTAGAACCAAAAAACGGTAAGTATATTTGAAGTGTCATTGCTGCTGGCTTGTGCCATGAGATCTGTAAGAGGATGTAATTTACACGTCTCACATTCCCACTCCACTATCCATTCCTTGTTCCATAACTGGCTGCACTGGGAGAAGTCAGCAATGCCCCATGACTGGCACTGTGCACAGGAAACCAAAAACACTCAGTGCCCAGTAGCTCACATTAGATTGTGATTTTCTCTTGGCAAGCACTGAAAATGTAATTATTTGATAACTACCTTATCAAAGAAAAAAAGATGGTGATGAATTTGTGAAAATTATTATCTTCAACTTTTCCCTGGGGTGATCTGAGCAGAAGAACAGCACTGCAGCAGCTGCCAAAGTTGTCTTTCTGTTTTCTCTTCTCTACTCCTTTGCCCTGCAGTGGATTTAAGGATAATTAATGAAAAGAGAAGTGAGAAAGAAAGAATACACAGACTGAACCAGGAAGCTTTCGGTGATGGTCCCCAACCAATACTCCAATTTGCACAATACAAGGTAATAAAAGCAACCAATTTGGATTGGGTTTTTTTTATAATTTTCATGTAGAGGTAGTTGAGCTAAATTTCAAATTGAAGAAATACTATGCTTTTTTAAACTTTCAGGAGGACACTTTAACATAAATTAGTTAAAAGTCTCTCTAACAAACAGATTTGCATTGAGATTTGGTCAGTCTTAGCTCACGTTTCAGCCTGGCAAACTCAGCATTTTGACTTGTTTTTGGAACAAAGGTAGACTTGGACCAGCAGTGTTTTGGAGCAGGAGCAATGAGGGTTATTTGAAGCACATGCAAAGCTCATTCTCCGTATAACACCATAATTAACTTGAGTGATGCACTGATTTTAGCTGATGATCAGATACATTGACAATTTGAAGAGATACTTCATGTTTTACAGTATTACTGAACAAGCTGCCTCTTCAGCAGAAAACTGCCACAGGGTGGCACCCTCTGATTTTATTACAACATTCCTCCTGCTGGAATCATGTTCATTACAAATGAGAAACAGTCTTATTGCATATTACATTTAACTAAGAACATATAAATGAAATATATTCATTGCTTATACTCCCTGCTTAAATTTTGTGTTTAACAGCTTGAGACAATGTTTAAAAGTAGTCCTGAAATGGATGTTTTGGATAAAAAAGAACCATTCAGATGTCTGGTCAAGTTTTCTAGTCCACATCTTTTAGAATCACTGAAATCCTTGGCACCAGCAGGTAAGTGTCCCAACTCTATAAAATGGAGGGGAAATCCACTTTTGTTTTGTGTTTTTGCTTTTGTTTGTTTGTTTTTAATTTAAATATCTTGCATAACCTTATGGTTTGTTTGGAAACTGATAGAAGTGTAGTAGAACAAAGATGTTACCACTTTAAAAACTTAGATCTAAATACATAACAGTTCATTCTTAAAATGACTAGTTTGTCTATGGAGACTCAAGCTGTAGTTTTAGGTTTGTGGTTTAGTTTTGTAACACTTGTGAAAGGTAAATAACAGCTGAGTACAAGCTATAATCATTTGTGTCTTTCTCTCCAGGTATGGCTGATGCACCACTTTCACCACTCCTTACATGTATCCCACAAAAAGCTAGAAATTATTTTAGAATAAGAGAGAAAAGAGGTTTATTTCCTGAAAGTTTTGTAAGCCCTTAACTGAAAACCGAGTCATAGAGAAAAATGCAATTTTTTTATTACTGGTATTAATCTCAATCATCATAAACTTTAAAACAGACCTTAAAGAAATAACTTATTCTTTGGTAATACCTTACATTTTTTTCCAAGTTATGGCTTCTTTGAATTATTCTCCCCACAGTTGCCTTTGACAGAAATTAGCCCTTCCCTTAACTAATAAAAGCCTCAATTACAAAGTTTAAACAGAGAGATCGTGGTTATTTTAAATGTAAATGTAAGGACTACTCCTAACTGTATTTTTAACAGTATTTGTGGAGTTAAAGCTTAATGAAGATGCAATAACAGAGCTGTAGCTGCTCAGTTTGCTCTCAGAGCTGCAGGTGACTCTGATATTTTTGGTGGCCCTTCTTATTGTGACTGCAGTTGAGAATGTCCCATTCAGATGGGTGGGACTGCAGGCCAGGCAGCTCTTTATCCAAGGAGGGGAAGTTTGTATTCCAAGACCATTACAGGGAACAGGGAAGAAGGGACTCTTGGAATGTGGATGCCAGTAAATACTTAAGAAAAATCTATCTTTGCTATTGATGTCTTAGGAAACTTTGTCTTGGAGGAATACAATGAAACAGGCAATGTTTTGTTTACACCCATTTTAAATAATATTTCATCCTTCTGAAATCCTTGCATGTTGCCACTTTTTTGTGCTCGGGGACAAAGATTGCAGGATCAAGGTGGCAACAGTCACTAATGCAAACAGCTTTGCATTGGAGTTCCTTAGAGTTGGTAAACTTTGGGAATTGTGTAGATAGTTGCTGCATTGGTTTTTTTTGAGATGAAGTTGATCCCAAGATTCAGTTCTTGAGTACAAGTGTTTCTCTTTAATTCTGTTACCTGGACAGTTTTGTGTGTTCTTTGTGTAATGTGGAATTTCCAATTCATTTTGGATACCTCAGTGCTCAGAGATAGCCTTATTTTGAGAGGTTGTATGGGCATGTTTTTGTTTTCAAACTGTAAATAAACATGTAAATTAAATCTTCTCATACAAGTTTGTTTGGCCTCGCTTAGAAATATAACTTCTCACATACTGATGTTTGGTTTTTTTTTTTCTCTGTAACTCACACTTTAAAAGAGGTTAGTTTAGGACTCTCTGCTTGTGATAGGGTTTTTAGGAATTCCACCTGCGTGATTTAAATCTTAGTTTGACAAAGTAGTTCATGTTAGGATTCTGAAAGAACTCCAGGTTTTGTGTGATAGACATTAAGAGCTGGCCATTAATGTGTCTCACTCACCCTCCCAGAGCCTTCCAGGATTCAAGTCCATTAAGATTCCAGTGTGCATTTCACTCTCTGCAACTTGTTCTTCCTAATGCTCTCTCCCAAATAACTTAAATGCCTGAGATGACAATGATTTACCATAAAGGTAAAGTTCCCAAATGGTCTAAAACACTGTGAGTGCCTGGCCTACTGCCTGTGCTTGCCTCTTGTTTCTGGGAAAGGCAGGCTCCATCCCCTTTTTAACAACCAAAACATTGGTATCTCTGATTTTCAGAGATGTGTTTTATCTCTAACTTTCTGTAAGCAGGGATATTACAGGATCTATGCAGCACTTCCAGGCAAGGAGGTGAGTATTTATTAATTTTTCAGAAAACACGTCTGCAACTCCCGCGTTCCTTCTTGCTGAGCAGGTGTCCCTATGGAGAAGGTAAGGCAAGGGGGGAACGTGGAGACCAAACTTGTCTTCCTCACTCCAGCTAGGTCTCTTCCAGTAAGTTGGAAGTTTGGGGTTGGACTAGATGACCTCTGTTCTGTGATAATCCCAAGCAGCAGCTGTGGGGAGAGGGGCTGTGGGATGGACACACAGCCTGGGAGCTCTGTGTATGGCACAACCCTTCCCCAGTAAATGGCGCACGTATTGTCCTTGAACTTGACAAATTACAGGGGAAAAACCACAGTGTTGTGTCATTGGTTCCAACATCAGTGAATCACAGAATAGTCTGAATGAGGGGGGGATCCACAACAATCAGTCACTCGTGGCCCTGCACAGGACATGCCCAAGAATCCCACCCTGTGCCTCAGAGCCTTGTCCAAGCTCTCTTGGAGCTCTGTCAGCCTTGGGGCCATGACCACTGCCCGGGGGAGCCTGTTCAGTGCCCGACCACCCTTTGGGAGAAGAACCTTTTCCTAATATCCACCTCAACCTTCCCTGACCCACCTCCCGGCCCTTCCCTGGGATCCGAGTGCCATAGGGGGGATCAGTGCCTGTCCCTCCGCTTGCCTGTGCACCCCAATACCCGCAGCCCCTCCGTGGTGCAGCGGGGACGCCTCAGCCGGTTGCGCTGACGGGCTGTGCCGTTCCGAGGCCCGGCACGCGCGGTTTTCCATGTATTTCCCTGTGTTTCCATGTGTTTGTCTCCCTCTGTTCCCGCTCCGCAGCCCGGCGTGTTCTCCACTCAGGGCCCCCCCCCGCTTTGCCCGCAGCCGCCGCCGGGGGGCGCTGACGAGCGGGGGGGCGGGGCCACGCCACGTGCCTCATGAATATTCTGCATCGGCTGCGCTGATTGGCCGCGGGGCCCGGAAGGGGCGCGGGGGGCCGAGCGGTGACAGCAACATGGCGGCGGCGGCGGCAGCCGGGCGGCGTGGCGGGGGCTTGGGGCGGCCCCCCGCGCCCGGGCGGGACGAGCCGCCCGCCGCCGAGCTGGTGCGGCCCTCGGTCACCGAGCTGTCCCAAGTGCGGACCAACATCCTGTGCACCGTGCCGGGCTGCGGGAAGGTGCTGCCCAACAGCCCGGCCCTCAACATGCACCTCAGCAAGGCGCACCCGCTGCAGGTACCGCCGGGAGGCCGCGCCGCCCCCGCCCGCTCGGCACCCGCGGGGCCGCCCCTCGGCCTGGCTGCGCGGCTCCCTCAGCGCCGGGGGCGGCCCCGGGGCCTGCGGCCGGCCCGGGGGCGGGTCCGGGGGGCGGCGGTGGCTGTGGCTGTGCCGGGGTTTGGTTCGCAGTGAGACTCGGGGTGGGGGGTGATTCCCCACCCTGAGGAGAACTGGGATTGTTCAGCCTGGAGGACAGGAGGGTTTGCGGTGACCTAATTGGGCCTTCCAATACCTGGAGGGAACTCAGAAGAAAGATGGGGCACGACTGTTTACAGGAGCATGGAGTGACAGGACAAGGGGAATGGGCTCAAACTGAGAGTAGGCTTAGATTAAATATCAGGAAAAAATCCTTCCCTGTGAGGGTGGGGAGTCCCTGGCACAGGTTTCCCAGAGAAGCTGTGGCTGCCCCATCCCTAGAAGTGTCCAAGGCCAGGTTGGATGGGGCTTGGAACAACCTGGGCTAGTGGAAGGTGTCCCTGCCCATGGCAGGGGGTGGAATGAGACGGGCTTTGAGGTCCCTTCCAAACCAAACCATTCTGTGATTCCAGATGGGAATAACAAAGTGTTTCTCGTTGTCTCTCGTTTAAATCTCCCCTGTGGGAAAGGCCCCAGCAGGTGTGTGTGTGCATGGCCTGACCAGTCGTGTTGAGGATTCCTCTAAAATTACTTACAGAAAATAACGAATTTTAAGCATTTTTATAAACATACCCCAGGCAGTTAAAAAGTTCTTCAGGACTCAGCTTCTGTTGTTTCACTTGCTTATCCCTTATCTTTCTGCAGTAAGACTTTACAGCACCATTTATGAGGTGCTGTGCAAACAGGCAGCATTTCCTACTCTTATCAGCTGGCAATCCACCTTCATCCCAGCGCCCAGGGCTCTTAGGTGGAGTTTTTGTGGTTTTTTTTTTTTAAATGTCTGAGCCAAAAAAAAAAGAAAAACAACCCAGATGGATGCCATTTTGGAAAGAAGCCCTCATTTCCATAATACTCCTGAGAAAACACAGCATGTGCTCGTGGGGGAGGAGAGCCACAGCTCAGCAGGCACAGATTCCAGGAGGATATCCTTGCTCTTCCCAAAATCACAGTGCCAAGCCTGCCAGGACAGATCCTTCTGCTGCAAAACTTCAACTGCAGCGTTGGTGGCTGCGTCCTGAAAGTGCAGCCTGGGCAGGGAACAATGAACAGCCGGGTGGTGTGAGGTGGTGAATGGCAGGGCCAAGGGAGGGCTCCTGGTGCTGGTGGGTGATGAAGCAGAGGAAGCAGCGATCAGTGCACTTTGCTGGCTGCTATCTGTGAGATGTTTTCATTTCTGAAGCGTTTGCTGCCGTGCACTGACAGCTTTCAGTGCGGGTTATGTGTCGGTGTCAGGGGAGGTGCAGCAGGAGCTGAAAGTGTTCTCTGAGGTCAGCAGAGGCACTTTGGTGGTGAGCTGATGCTCTGGCAGTGCAGTGCAGCTGGGGGGTTACATAACCCAGGGGATGAGGGATGAGGAGATGCTGCTTTCTCACCCAGCCTCTGTTCTCCAGCTCCTGTGCCCTGTGGAATCACAACCCGCTTCCTACACCTCATTACTGGATCTTGGGGCAGCTTGGAATAAATACTGAAACATGGGTGCAGTACAAGGTTATAGTATTGGGAGGTGATAACAAACAGTTTGAATGGTCCTGGTTTGTAACAGAAATAACTTTTGATGGGGAAAACTTGCAAAAGCAATTTGGTCATACAGGGATGAGCATTTGGGGTAGTGCTGCTGTGAGAGGGGCAGTCCTAAAACACGTCAGAGGGATGTTCTCTGTCAGTGCTGGGGAGTAAAAATCTGATTTAAATAAGTTAAAATGAACCCAGAAAAGGTGTAGAAAAGAACTGCTCAGGATGATGAATGGCAAGTGTGTCTGACAAAGGGGAAATAGAATTTGGCTTGCTCAGCCTAACAAAAGAAGATATGATGAAGTGTTGATATCTAAGTTTCTATTTTCTGGTTTTGTGACTTAATTAAGCCAATTAAAAAAAAATAAATTAGACCACTGGGTATAAAATGACACAATATATTAGACTGGAATTTTTCATTTTATTTTGTTGGTCTTTTGTCTGTATTATTTTATGGGGAGAAGGGGAAGACTTCTGTGTAGTTTAAATGAAGCTGGGAGAGTTGAGGTAAAGGTGAGGATTCTGTGGATTCCTGGGATAGCAGGAAGGCTGGAGTCAGTGGAGAATGTCTGAAATATGACTGACCAGGTGGGGGTTGAGAAGGTGCAACATTAATCATCAGTCCAGGAGGATTTGGGAGAGGTCAAAACAAGATTACTGTCCATATAGGGTTTCTTATATATGTAGAGCATCTCTCAACTTGCCACCACAAATTTGTTGTGCTCTGTGCCACCAAAGTGTGTTCCAGCTGTTAAAAAAAGCACCTCACTGATGTTTATAAAGCTTTTAAACATTTTGTTATTCTGTAATTTGATATTTCAGTAGTTTTAAATAACCTGACTCTGGTTGAGCTGTTAAGTGCCTGAACATGTTTGCCATATTGCCCTCTCATTTGTTGGGTTGTGACATTAAATGTAACACACTTAATAACTTTTTACTTAGGAATAAGTAACTCCAGTTGCCACTTGGTTGTATTGATTTCATCTGCAGTGGGAGAGGCCAAACATAAAGGCAAATGTGGTTTTTTTTTTTTCCTCCTGAAGACTTCAAGCCTGACATCGAACCAAAGTGTTTCTGTGTAAACTCAGGGTTAAAAAGTGTAATTGGGGCTGGAACACCGAGATTTGTTTGAGTCATGTTCCTGTTTTGGGCAGTGGCTGTGGGAGGCACAACAACAATCACAGTGATGATTCAGCAGAGATAAAACAGGCCTGTTTATGAATGGGCTGTCCATGGGGAAAACTGCTGTGCATAAAGATGCTTAGAAGGTTAAAATGTTACAGGAAAACTCCCTTTTTATGGCCTTATTCCATGTTTTCTTGATGAAATGGCAGCTGATTATTTTGGTGAGAGGCTCTAATCGTTGCTACCACGAGTATGGGCTGTCACTACCAACAATGAACGTGCAGCAGTGGCAGCAATAGCAGTGTTGGGGGTGTGGAGACATAACTGAAATATTGTTTGAAGGGATTGCATTTTACACTGAGTAAACAGAGAGGTGATTTGGGGGAAAACCAAATAATCATTGAAATATCCCCCTCCTCAGCTTTCGGAACGTAAAGAAGTGACTCAGAACAGCGTTGTTGGGTTTTGACTGATCTTTTTAATTTTGTGCTCAGACACACAGATGCCTGGTGCTTCCACTGAGACCCTTTCAGATAGGGTATGTCTAGAGGTTCACACCTTGTCTGCTTTCCACAGCTGTCCCCTCCGTGGCAAGAGGTTCTGTGTGGTTGTGGACATTAATGTGTCCTTTTTATATGTATTTTTGAGGTCCTCTGAGCAAGTTGTGTTGCTTTCTTCTGTTTTTTGCACGTGAGGATCAGTGAGACAGATCACATGGAAACCCCAGGTGGAGTGGTCCCTTAGTGTTTGGAGGTTCAGAGTTTGCATACCAGTTGTTTCACAGGTGTGACATTTGGTTTATGATGTAAATTAAAAGGCAGAGCATGCTTGGCATTTTCCATTTTATTTGCATTTTAGTACCATGAGTAGTGGCAACAGAATTCCAACATCACAGAAGTGTTGTGTTACACAGTGGAGCCTCAACTACTGTGCTACTAACAAGTAACACCAGTCTAGTGTAGTATCTGTATGGACAACTTTTTTGGGGATCAAAAAAATACAAAATGTGAGTTTAATTGGCTTGGAGTGTCTTGGTAAAAGTGAGCAGTGCAGAACCACCACTCCCTAGAGCTTGTGATTGCAATTGGTACTTTGGGTGGGACATTTGCAAAGTGGCATCCACAGGGGAAAAGCTGCATTTGAACATTCAAATAGCTTAGGAAAGTGCCTTCAGCTCCCTGAGGTGTGTTCTGAATATTGTCTGTAAAATCCCAACCCCTAGAATCGTCAACTTCTCACCTGCTTCTTTTTCAGGATGGAAAACTTAATGCACCAATAAGGAAGGGTTTGAAAACTTCCCAGAAATTCTACTGCTGTCCTATTGAAGGCTGCCCTAGAGGACCAAACAGACCATTTTCCCAGTTTTCTCTTGTAAAACAGGTATTCCTGAAGTATTTTCACACTGGTTTAGTCCTGACTGTCTCTACTCCACTTTTGCACTCAGATATCATCAGAGCCTCTCAGCATGTCTGCAGAACTTAGAGAACTCCTGATGTGCATGTGGTTAATGGATTTGCCTGTTTGCATGTTGGTATTAGAGGATTTGAGCCTTTTGATCAGGCAGCTGCCAGTATGTTCTGCTGACCTGGAAGACAACCCCTGTCCCCAAATTAAAATAGAGGGAGAAAGATCAAAAATGGGGGAAGGAATCACAGTAGCAACCAATGAAGGTTTCAGATGTGGCTGATGCTTTTAACTGCTTTTTTTAAGTGGGCGAGAATGAAGAGTTTCTCTCTGCTTTATTATCAAAATGCATTTATTTATTAGTTACCTGTTTCAGAAAAGGTGTAAGGTTTGTTTTCTGAGTGAGTGAGCAAAAAGAGCTGGTGCTGCTGGTGGTTACCAGCGACGAGCTGGGGAGACTGTAGGGTTTGAGTGGCTGTGCTCTGCAGCAAGATTGAGCTATAGATTTATTAATCTGTTTCCACAGGAAGCTTTCAGTGGCTTTAAGTGGGTTAAATATTTATCTGTGGTTTAAGATACATCTAGCCAACTTTTAATTCTTTCTGTAGTTTTCTTTAAACTTGTAACTTATTAATAGTAAGACTTTAAAGAAGATTGCTACTCCTCAGTGTTGCTGAACAACTAAAAAATTCCAACTAAACATGATTTTCTTGTGTTTTTAATCTACACTGCAGCTAATGTTTGCTTTCCCTTGTGTGTTCTAGCACTTTATGAAAATGCATGCCGAGAAGAAGCACAAATGTGACAAATGCAGTAACTCCTACGGTACAGAGTGGTATCTGAAACGCCACATAGAGGTCTGTGGCAAGACTTTCCAGTGTACTTGTGGGTGCCCCTATGCCAGCAGAACAGCGCTGCTGTCTCACATTTACAGAACTGGCCACGAAATCCCTGCAGAGCACAGGTACCAGTGAAGCAGTTCTGTCATGGTAATGTTCTGTGTCTCCCATGTCCTGCCTTTCTGTCTCCTTCCCGCTGGTTCCACGGAAAATGGCTCACAGTGTGTTTAGCTGGGGAGCAGTTTACAGTTTGCTCTGCTGCTTTTAGGAGTGGGTGTTTTGTTGAAGGCAGTGGTGATCTGTGCAGTCAGTAAGATCAGGTTTCCCTGTGGATCAAACGAAAAGCACTGATGACACTGCACTGCCTGGCGTGAGTGCTGATGGCACTTGTTGCGTCTGCTTTTGCAGTTCCTTGAGAGCAGAGATGATTTGTAAGTGTTTCTAGCTAGTAAAGTAGGGGTGGAATGCAATTCAGGTTTTTTTCTTTTATAGTTTAGTTGTCTTTGCAGTTATTAATGGATTCATTTTTTACCACCTCTCTTTGTATGTTTAGTTTCACAGTTGTTTTAACATGTGTATATATTTCATAAAGGGCACTCTGCTTTCTGAGGCCTGGACTGTCTTTCTGGGAGGTTCAGCTGCTGCAAAATTAAGTTTTGTGTGAAGGAATGCTAATTGTGTGTCCAGTTTCCAGACCTTTACCTGTACACTGATTTTAAGAGCCCTGTCCCTTCAATGCTCAGTCTGAGTTATCGTCAAAGTAACACGTTAAATCTTCAACTCAGAGTGCTTAATGTGCAACAGGAAGAAACCATCTAAACCCTCCACCTCCATTTAGAAATAGGTCTCCATAAAAGAGGTAGCCCTTTCTGTTTTTTTTTTAACTGAGTGAGGGATGACATTTAACAAAACTGAACTTCATGGTTATCTTCTCATATCCACCCTCATCTGTGACTTCAGGTTGTATTTTCAGAGCAGTGACGCAAAAGAATGGAAGGCAGATGTTCTGTGCTTGAAAGAAGTATAAATTATTGATCTCCTGTTCACAGGGACCCTCCCAGTAAGAAAAGGAAAATGGAAACCTCTGCTCATAATCAGCAGCTGGCAGAGAAAGCAAACGAGGTGTTCATCAGCACTCACAGTGCTGCTCCTGGCACTCAGGAACTGGAGTCCTCTGAAGTGAAAGCGGTGGCCTCTCTTGAAGGCTCCCACAGCTCCAACTTCACAAACCAAATGCAGCCCAAGTGCACCCCGAAGATGCTTTTGCCCAAGCCCAAGGTGGCGTTGGTTAAAGTGCCCGTGATGCAGGTCGCTCACCTGCCTGTTTATGTGTCTGCAACGGACCCTTCTGTCAAACCTGCTGTGGTGGCTGTGGATAATCGAGGTTCAGTTGTAAGTACTGTTCATCTGTTGCCTCAGTCCATAGGAATTCTGATTCCAGCCCTGGAGGCAGAAACCCTGGTGTTCAAAGACAGTATGCCTGTTTCCAAAGTGACAGGGGCTGGTGAGCGGGAGCCAGTGAGTACCGGTGTGCAGGTGGAGCTGGACAAGGTTCCATCCAGTGACACAGGGCAAGAGATGGGCAACGTTGGTCACAAGAACAAAATTTCTTCCATAAATATACAGACTGACTTATCTTATATTTCCCAGAACTTTGTCCCAGCTGCAGCCTGGACTCCCAGCTCCTGTGTGTCCTCTTGCTCTCAGACAGATCTGTCCTTCGGTTCCCAGGTTTCCTTGCCCATCAGTGTACAGACACAGACACTGCTGCCTGCTTCCAAACTGACATCATCCATAGCTGCTCAGACTGATGCTTTCAGCCAGGGGTGTTTCCCAACGTGTGGCATTTCCAGAGAGACTCAAACCAGTAGGTCACAGGACTGTATCAGCGGAAGAGTTCAGATGGACCAGGCTGTCATGTGCAGTGACATCTTCGACAATGTTCCTCCATCGTACAATGTTTCTACTCACATGGAACTTCCAGAAAACAATTTAATGCCTGCAAATATAGATCAAACCTTGCTGCAAAGAACTAATTGCAAGAGCCTGAATCAGGACACGGTGAAGTCTGAATCCCTGATCGGCTTCAATTCACAGACTAATATACTTCCACCTCAAAATACAACAGATAATCAAACCCAGACAATGGACCTGCTAAGTGATCTGGAAAACATCTTTTCGGGAAACATGTCTGGCCAGACACTGGATAATCGTGGCCTTTTGTCCGAGACAAGTTCTAATGCTGACACACATCTGCCATCTGCTCCCTCCCAGAGCACGGGCATAGACTTCGACATTGAAGAGTTCTTTTCAGCATCCAATATCCAAACCCAGACTGAAGAGAGTGAGCTCGGTACCCTGAACTCTGAGCCGGTTTTGGAGTCACTGGACATTGAAACTCAGACTGATTTCCTATTCTCAGATAGTGCCACTCAATCCTACAACTGCCGAGGCAGTTCTAACTTCTTGGGTTTGGAGATGTTTGACACACAGACCCAGACAGACCTGAATTTCTTTTTGGACAGCACTACCCACCTGCCTTTAGGAAGCATTCTGAAGCAGTCCAGTTTCTCCATGAGCACTGACTCATCTGATACAGAGACCCAGACAGAAGTGTATATGATGGCTACTAAAACCACACCTGCCCAGAACATTGAAAGCAAAGTCCAGCTCAGCAGTGCTGAGACACAGACTATGGACAGCTGCTTCGAGAACCTGGGCAGTTTGTTCCTCACCAGCAACGAGACACAGACAGCAATGGATGATTTCCTGCTGGCTGACTTAGCCTGGAACACCATGGAGTCCCAGTTCAGCTCCGTGGAGACCCAGACCTGTGAAGAGCTGTGCTCCTTGTTCCAGAGCTCTGACAAGCCCAGCCACTGAGTGCTACGTGATGGTTTGAGTTTAACTTATTGGGGTGGGAGAGAATGGCTTTACCAAGTGATCCACTTTGCATCACTGAATGTAGTTGTCACGAGCAGTTGACCTAAGAGATTTTTCGTGCTGAAGGTACTCATTGAATATGTAACTTTACATAAACTATGTGTGTATAAATGGGGATGGGGGGGGAGGGAGGGGACTGTAACATCTTGATGTACATTTGAACCTTAAAAATTATGTGGTGCCTATGTTTTCTCCTCAAACTTCTTTACAAAGCTGTTACTGCTTTCATTTCAATGGAAGAACTTTTCCAAGTTGTTCTCTCTCTCTCTCTCTCTCTCTCTCTCTCTCTCTCTCTCTTCCTGGCTTACATGCAGGGTTCCCATGTGCTGGACCAAAACCCTGACCTGTTCAGTTGAGATGCTTCCCTGAACTTACGGGGGAGGATTCTATTTTTAGTGTAAGCTACTTCTGTTTACTTTTTTTAGGAGCTTGTGTTTTAAATCCGGCGTGAACATAATAAGCCGTATTGTCTTCTTTTACTTTCTGCCTCCACAGCTCTTTCTCCTGCGTAAGCTGGCACTTCCCAAATACCTGTCCTACACATTAGACACAGAGAGATTCTCAAGTCTTTGAACATATTTATTATTTAAAATATCTAGAAAGCAGTACCTTTTTTTTTTTTTCTTTTTTCTCTCCCTGAGTGGCACTGATGCCCTTTGAAGGGTAGGAAAAGAACTTGGAGTTCATAGTTCTAGGCAAAATAATTAGTCTGTTGTCCTTTTAGCTGAGGTAATAAATGGGACTAACGTTTTTTGAGAGTCTCCAGGGGGGGATTTGCTTAAATTATTTCTGTCTGTAAGATACAAATGTTACAATGTGTGTGCCTCTGAGACTGGAATCATTTGTTTTCGCTGAAGTTCTCTTAGCTTTACTGAGATACAAGTTGGGAAATGTTACAGTGGTTTATAGCTCTTACTACCTTCACAGAAATCTTTAAAAATGGGAAATTAAATTCCTTAAAACACCCACTCACCTCGACTCCTGTTTTTGGACTTCCTGCTTCCAAAAACAATTGGAATCCACACACACAGCAGAGCTGGGAAATCAGCTCCCAGAAGCCCTTTCAGAACAGCTCTATCTTGCTTTTTGCACGTTGATTTGCAGCCCTCAGTTCCTGCAGCTTGTAGAGTTTCCCTGAGTGCAGTCAAACTCACACAACCTGATTTGTCAGAGAAGAAACACAAAGACCTCTTGGAATCCTTTTTTTAATGTTTATGTTGCCCCCTCATGCCACTGTTTGCGGTGTTTTCCGTTCGTGTGAGAATGCATAACTCGTGAATGTACGTTGGAACATGGCCTTAAGTAGCTTTTTTATCTCTTACTCTGATATCTGTGAAATGTAGGCCTCAGGTTTTGTCCTGGACAGGTTTTAGCTTCTGTAACCTGAAAGGAAAGAGAAACCTCTTCGTGTCAAATCCCTGGGCCTCTAACAGAGTTTACTGCTCTGCTGTCAGTGGAGAAGTGCTGGCTGTGTTTTTGCTGTGCAGCCCATCAGCAGCTGGATGTCCAAGCCTTAGGTTCTGAGGACTCCCTATGCTTTGTGTTGCACATTCTCAGCTCCAGGATGTGGGAGTTGAGTTACTCATCCATTGCAGGCAGTTTGTTTTGGTTGAAAATGAGCAATACCTTTCTTCTTTTCCTATTTTTTGCCTCTTCCTAACACGCTTTAAATTGCCATGGTTAACATGCTAATATGGTGAGCGTCTACTGGAAATCATTTCTTTAGATTAACCCTGAAACTCACATTTTTCCTCCTGAAATCCCAGCTGTGTTGCCTGTTTAATTTTTCAGCATTTCTAGGTACGAGTTCAGGCACTTCCAGGCTTTGGCTGGAGGAACTGGAGAAAGGAATCTTGCAGTTCCCCAGGAGCACAGTAATTCTGTGGGGAAAGTCCCCCCAGGTTTCACAGTGTCTCCAATTCTGAGCTGAAAGGTGGGATATATTAAAAAAAAAAAAGGAAGGGATCACTTGTAATCTTGTTTCTTGTGAAGATACGACTGTTTTGTATTTACCTGCCTACTCTGAAATCGGGAAATAAGACAACAAAATTAGGTTAATTTATTTTGTGGTTTTTTATGTTGCATCTCTACATTTCAAAGTGTTTTTCTTTCTCCTTTCTTCCCCTGGATGGAATATAACACTTCTTCATACCCAGACTTTTGTGTTTCCCACAGAAGTGCAGGAAAGAGAAGGAGTTACCATGAATCTGGTTGGGGAAAGGTATTTTCCTCAACTGGCAGAAACGAGGAACTTCTTTACCTCTGGATTTAGAAAGTCAGTCTTTTTTTCTGCAAGAGAAGGAATCTGAGGTGCTGAAGAGCAGAACTGCAGAGAGGTTTGAGTTGTAGCCATCTGAGAGACCAGCTGGCATTTAAAGTACTTTGAAACTAATTTACAAATTAGAGTGATAATTGCCATGTTCTTATGATGTAAGCCATAGGGGACTTCCAGAAAAAAAAAAAAATACAGGTTTATGTGGACAACTTTACAGTGTAATCATTACCCAATTATTGTACTTTGTAATTATTTATAAGTATTTATGAGCTTTGTGTGTTTTACTAGAACATGCACATCAGAATGGTGTCACTCATCCTCTGGGTTTAAAATAGTTTGAACTTAATTTGGTGAACACAGTGCTACAAGATGAAACCATTTACTGAAACTGCAGTACTAAGAAGTAATTAAATCTGTCTGCACTGTCTTAGGGAAGTGGCTCGTTCGGACCAAAATTAACGTTTTTCTTCACAAATTTGGTTCTCCATAAGTTATTCCTAGCAGTCACAAACAGGTCTGGATCCTGTGTTGCTGGCCTAAGTCACTCAGTTTGGATTTATGAAGTATTTTTGTGAAAATGTGGAGACTGCCACCAGACTTCACAGTTTGGTGACTCCCACGGTAAACGTCGTGAAACCCGATCTGAAATGCTGAACATTGTGATTTCCTCCCATCTGAACAAGTTCTTGGAAAGAGCTGATTTTCTGTTTTCACCGTTATTGTTAAAAATAAACTTCACTCAGAAGTATTTCTTGGTAGAACTAAAATGATAATTATCTCCCTTTCTCTGCAGTTTGATTTGGTCTTTGAGGCATTGTCTCTGTTGTAAGTTTTGCTCAGCAGCGACTCCTTTCCTTCCTCTCCTCTGTATCCTCTGCTGCCATTAGAGCTGCTCTTCACAAAGTAACATCAGGTTCTCCACAGCCTTTTAGCACAGTTGTGTGTCTGGAAGGGATGCAAATGTTCCTTGTGCTTGCTCTGTGCATTTCCTGCTCAATTCCATTGGGATTGCTGGATCTTGACCTGGGTGCCTGTGTAACTCTATTCTAAAACTGAATTAGTGGGTTTGTAGTTTGGTTTGAGTTTATTTTATAAAGATTCAAACAAAGGAAACAGCAAATTTGGGACTTGCGTTCTATGAGAGCCTGAGCACAAACAAGCTGAAAAATGAAAGGTCTGTGTTGTTGCCTTCCATATTTGTTTGTCACAATGCTAAAAGTTTGTATGACAGGAGATGTTTCTTCTACTTGTGGCTTTATTTGCATCTGTTTCTGCTAATACACCTGTAAATACTTTCTGCTGGGGGTAGGGAGTCCCCCCTCTTTGTGTTGGCCTAGAAAAATTGGTAGTTTTAAGTCAGAGTTTGCTAATGCTACACATTCTTAGCTATGCAAAGCTGCTTGTGTCTAGAAAATGTTAACTTCCAAAGGGTATTGAAAGCATTAAAAAAAAAAAATGTATATATACTTGCAGCTGTAAATTAAACAGCTGGAAAACAAGCCTTGTGAGACCTCATCTAGTTCTGAACAATCCAGCCAGTGTCTGTAAATTAATGTGTGTAAGTAACTGCTTACAGATTTTGATTCCAAGGCTCATACACAGCCATTTTTTTTTTCTGTTGACAACAAGAGGCTGAATTTCCCTGTTTGTCACACAGACCTTGATTGTGTGTGAGGGGCAAGAGAACAAAGAATGCCTTCCCCTGTGCTCAGTCCTTCTGCTGCTGGCACGTGCTCGTAGCTGAATTGATTTTCCTGAGAGGCCGGGTAGAAATGTGAGTGTTGGCAGGATTGGGGTCTTAAAGGGTTAGGAGATTTTATTTTTTAGTATCCTTTCAAACGTAGGCTAAGTCAATAGAACTGATACTGAATCAACAGAGGGTGCTCAACTTGCAAAAAGAAACATGTTCCTGAAATGACAGCTTTGGTGAACCAAATGTACTTGCCTCTGTTGTTGAGGTTGTACAGCTTCCTTTGCTTTAATGTATTTCTGACTCGTGCTGGTTTTTTAAACGTGATCTTAATGTACAATTTACCGTTCCAAATACATTCACACCAAAACGTTGGAAACATTCTGGGCCTTGCAAGCTTCTCTCATTCCTTTTTGGTTGAAGGTGCTGCTATGATGTGTCCTGGTAGAACTGGGCCTCCTGTGAACACTGAGAGGATGTTGAGTGGTAGCAATCTGCAGTGCAAGGTGCAAACGTGCGTCCTCCCTTTGGTTGGTTGGGTTTTTTTAAGAGCTGGTGTGATTTTTTTTCCGTGTGTGCTGGAAGGACTTTGCTGCTTTAGGACATGCCTGAATTCTCCTGTTTAAAATGCCGTTGCTGTGCAATGAGCAGAAGCCAGGGAGGTGAATGTGTGAGGGAATGGTTGTGTCTGTGTGAGTGGCTCTTCCCTTCGAGTGCAGATGGCACCAGACAGCCCGGATCGCCAGGAGCTCCTGAAGGAACTGCCGAGCTGAATAACAGAATTCCCTGTATTTGGGATCCTTTCTCATCTGCTGGCTTTACAGAACCTTCAACAAGGTAACAGATGACTTGTGCTGATGCAAACTGTGCGTTTCACAACAGCCAGTGCCTTGCAGGCCTGGCTCCAGCACCTGCACGCAGAGCTACAGTGGCAGCACTTCCATCTGCAGGTACTTGCAGGTGCATCTGTGGCAAAGCTAGATATGAAAGCCATATTTCTACAGCCTAAAGAATTCAGCAGCTGATTAGGATCTCGCTGAAACTTGGGATTGTTTTGAATGGATGAGTAATAAACCTCATGGGTGAGTCTTTCCCCAGGCATGTGTGAGCTGATCTCAGCAAGGCTGAGAAATGTCCTTAAAATATTTTTCTTTTCATCACCAGTGGGATTTTTTTATTTACTGGACAAATTTAGTTTCCAAAGGATGTTCATGTTTAATTCTCGCTGTTTAAGCCAGTAAACTTGCAATGAGCAGACAAAGTCAAGGATTCATTTCTTAGACGTATTCTACAAGTGACAATCCCAAAGAAGGAATGTTGTCCTAGTAACTGTGAAACTTTTAAATATGTTATTGCATGCAGAGAAAACCTTGTGCCAAAATACTGTTTCATATTTCCCTCTGTTGGAAACTGAAGTGTTACACAAAGCTACCAGTAAGTTATTCACAGGTATTGAAACGTTTTGTTCACAAATGAAGCACTTATTTAGTCCTGTAAATTATACATATTTTGGAATAAAGTTAACTTCAATCAGTTTTTGCCTTCTGTTTTAATGGCCATGGTCTCCTGCCTGCAGAGGCCTGGGGGGATTCACTGCTTGTTGGCAGAATAGCACCCATTGCTCCTTGACATCTTTTGAATTGGTAGAGGTTTTGTAAATTAAAGCTATCACAACGTCAGTGCTCGATCTCTAGAGGTGGCAAAAAGGTTCTCCCATCTCAAACCTCTCATCAGCACGTGCAAAATGCAATCTTTAATTGCCTTGTGTGTGCAGTGGAATGAAAACCTCTGCCAGGTGCCTCACCTCTACAACAGACTCTCAGGACAGGATTCCTTTGCCTTACTGTCCCCCCTCCGGCAGTTTTTAAGATCTCCACTGTCATAACATCAAGGAGAAACTCAGCTGCGTTGGGATGGTTACTTTTCAAAGTATCCTGTAAAATTACAGTCCTCTCTAATGGCTTATGCTATTTTGAAATATGTTTTATGTAACAGCATATTGTTTGGTTTGAATATGGGTGATACTTTTCTTCCTGTACAGTTCCCATGCTTAGCAATGATCCCACCATTTTCTGTTAGCTGCAGGATATAAAATGCTGATTTCTGTTGTTCCCTGCAAACCTTGTGGATGTGACTCAGAGGAGGTGAATGAGCAGTAGCTCCTTGAGTGGAAGTTCATCTGCAGTGTTCCATCAGCTGTAGCCATGAGTGAGGCATTCCCAGATGGATAACAGCAGGCTGCGTTCAGTCCTGTCGTGCCCCCAAGGTAAGCATTTACACACAGCAGCATTCAGGTGTTTGCACATAAATATCTACAAACTAAATTCCTATTCAGAGCATTTAAAATTGTGGAACAGTCAGATGTGTGAGATCCTTTTAGGACTAACAGCCCTATTCCCCTCCCAGGGATGCTTCTGCTGGAGTTTGTGTTTATGAACTACTTTCTTGCCTGCTGCTGCTGAGAACTGTTTATTCTGCTGGCAGTGAGAGTGTCCCTGCCTGGTTTGGGTTTAGTTCCTGGATTTCCTTCACTTGGAGAAGTTGCCTGCTGGCAAGCTGATTGCTTTCCCTCAGAACAATGGAATTAGAGGCACATTTTCCTTCTGGCTCCAGGATTTGACAGCTAGTCCTCTGGATTCAGTCCTCTGAAAGTTTGGACCTTAAAACAATAGGAGAAAAATGTTGATTTAACTTTCAGGTGTTCCACCATTGTATTTTTTAATTGCTGTCAACAGTTCACTTGTTGTGTTTTGGCACCTTGGATGCAGGAAGCACTTCTGGCTGCTCCAGCCCTTAACTTTGTTTCCTTTCCTTGCACGGGAATGGTGTTTTTCCTGAGAGGACTCACACGAAAACAAGAAGCTGCCGTTTCCTGTGCTAGAAAAACCCAGTGTGTTCAAGGGCACACCTCTTGGTTAAGATGATTCAAGTGTTGTGGGTTTGTTTCTTTATGTTCTTAGGCCTTTACTCAGCAGCTTTTCTGGCCTCTTGCCACAGGTCCTGGACAAATAATCTGTGAGGGTGGTTCATAGGAATGTTGTCTTCCATCAGGTTGTAGTAAAACCTCTGTCTAATCTGTCTGATTTGACACTGAAAAACCACATTGATGCACATACTTATTGGCAAACAAATCTAAAAAGATGTTGACTTCCTGCGTCTGTTTTAAAGTGGAAGCCACGTGCCGTCAGGAGCTTTGCACAGGTATGATCTTCCCCTATCCCAAATTTTTATCAAAGCATCACAAGAAGGGGAGAGTCATTGCAGTGAATCCCTGTTCAGAATGCTGAGTTGAGTTGCAGTTACCTGTGTGTGTCTATGGAAAGTGCTGGTTTAGTTTGTGTTTTGTTTAACACAAAAGCAAAAGAGAACTTGATCTGAAATTCCCTTATTTGGTATGAGATGAAATGAGAATAAGTGGCCACCAGAATGCACAGAATACATATTAAACAGAAACAAGCAAAGAGCACATTAACAGGATTTAAAGAATGAATCTACTTAGAATGAGTAAGAAAAAATTACTTTGGCAGTGCCACCACTGTCTGATTCGCAGGTCATTTCCATTTCTTTTGGGTGACAAATGAGCAAGGAATGCATGCAAGTGTTTATCTGAGGCTCAGTAGGATTTAGCAGTGTTAAAGTTTATAATATCATTAAACACCTTGCAGAGTAGGCATGGATTTAAGAATATTCCCAAAATTAGGCATTGCTCCAGTGCTGAGCAGCATCAAACACCTGATTACTGTGCTAGGCCAGCCACAGTGTCCTTCAGAGGGAATCTGAAGGGAGAGGTTGCACTTCATCCCCAGAACAAGCTATTTAAAGCTCTAATGAATCTCTCTTATGGTCAGGAAGAAACTAAACCTACATGTAAGTAGTTGGCATTCATCAGCTTATAATCCTATTAATAGCATCTACAAAACTACAGATATCCCCCATGCCCACAAGGAAATTTTATTGGTGTTCTCACAGTCTAACAAGCTTTAAACCAGCATGAAATTAAATATAGAAATGTTAGGTCAGTGTAGACAGCACTGCAGCTCCCCAGCGTGGATGACTGGGAAGGGAGGGAGCCCAGGGAGCAGTGGAACCTCCCACATTTTTGATTCATTCCTGACGTTATCAGTGAAAAGGTCCTGGATATCACCATGTTTTTACCTTGTTTTTTGATTTATACGTAGAATCTGCACCCAGGCATGAGGACTGTTCTTTTTTAAAAGCAATCTGAAACAGTTGCACTGCTTCAATCTGACGGGGCAGCACAGTGCCAGTGGGACTGCTCAGGGCCTTCCTGCAGGAATGAGCCCTCTGTGTGGCCTGAGAGAAACAGTGGCTCAGGAATTTCTGGTTTGTGCCCCTTCCCTTCATCACTCCCAATGCCAGCTCCTTCTTCACTCTCCTGCTCTGCTGCTCCAGCACTGAGTGCAGGAAGCAATCTCAGCTCAAGTACCACTGAGCATCTTCTGAGAGAGGAAAGCTTTTGTGTTCCTCCAAGGGAGGCTTTGAAGTGTCCTCGGGAGTGGCACCTTCCACGGGTGGGAGCGCTTCTGGAAGACTTGAAGTCTCAGAGTGGTTTGGACCAAACACATTCATTTCTTTCTGCCTTACAGCTGCTGGATTTTGCACCTCTGGAAGATGCCACATGCAGTGTTTTTATTGGTGCATTCCCTATTTCACCCTGGAAGGTGTGAACGGTGCAGCTTGTTGTGTATCTCCCATTTTAGTGCCACGTGTGGTGGGATAACATTTAAACTTCCTAGGCTGGGTTGAAATTCTTCCTTGTGTGGAGCTGTGTCAGCTCTGCCACCTCCACTTTCCTTGCCATCGGGTTATGATTGATTTCTTGTGTTCTTGGCTCCTTGACCCGGGTGGTTGCCGGGAGATTGCGACGTGTCTGAGCCAACCTGGCCCTCGTTGGGAGCTCCATTTGCCTGGCACTGCTCAGCCTTGTTTTTGCAGCTGGAAGCTGGCAAGTGAATCAGGTCTATCCCGAGGTAATCAGGTTAATCTGACCTCTGGTGTGTGGTCACTTGTGGACACTGCTCCTGCCCTCCACACCTTCTCTTCACCAGGGGTGTAAAAGTGACAGGGAAAAACGTCCCTAAATCTGAAGGATTTCTGGGAGGAATCTAAATAATCACAGGGAATCACTGCCTGACCAATAGGGCTTAGCAATGAAAAAATATTAAAATCAAATATGCAAGGAGCTTATTTTTATGTCCAAAATAATTACCTGGGACTACTGAGACCATTTGCAGTTGATAGAAAGCTCTGTGGTTATTTTATAACATGGCATGAAGACTGAGCCACAAGGACTCTTACCAGGAGATGGGATCTGGGGACATCCTCCAGTGCATTTATTCAGATATTTGCATAAAAAGCTGTGTCAAAAGTTCTAGGACTGAAAGAGTCCCAGTCTCCTGCTGGATGTAACTTAATCCTTGTTAAAAAATTCAACCCTTCTAAAAAGAGCAGAACTAATTATATAAGAAAAATACTTTAAATGTTCTTTATCGTTTTCTTCACAGAAAGGAGATGTATCTCTTTGGGTGTTTTTCTTTTCCACTGTGTTAATTGTTGTTTGGTGGGTTTTTTTTTTTTAGCTTATGCTCTTCAGAAGTCTTAAGCCAATCACTTAGGAGTCAACAGAGACAGTTAATGCTTAACCAATAAATTGTGTGTGAGCTTCATCATAGTGTAAGGCAGATTCACAGAGGTCATAAACGCAGGTAAACTCTTCCAACTCTATTTTCTTGTTCAGACTGTACCTTCATTTGCATCCCCAACCAAAAATAAGCAAAGAACAACAAAACAAAAACCCCAGAAACCAAAAACCACAAGGCACCTTTTCCAAGGGTCCCATCTCAGTTTAGCAGAACTTGCAGCCCTTTTGGAAATGAATCACTGATCTTTGTGTGACATCAAATGTCCTTGAGGCAACTCTGTGAATCACACAACTTTCATCTTAATAGATAAAGAGTGTATAACCTGGTTAGGGGAAGATAATATTTGATACAGAAATCAATCCCATTGTTCTTCAACAGAATAGTTCATTTTTATATTTATACACCTCAGGCATATTCCCTAATTCTAATGTGGCACTTCTAGAGATGTGACTAAGATACTTTCTTAGGGAAATAAGCAAAGTCTGAGTTAATCTTCAATGGGAAACGGAGTGGGAAGGTATTTTTAAATTACAAATGTGCAGAGCAGCTGCCTCACGCGAGGCTCACAGACTGTCAGTGTAAATACCATTGTCAGGTTCATGCAGTCACATAAGATTATTGAATTTGGGGGTGATGTTCTCGTGCAACACCTCCACAGTTCATCAGCTTCAGAGGAGCTGCACAGACACAAATGAGAGTAGAGCTTGACCTTTCCGATGCCTGACTGAGTCACCGCTTCACCTCCCGAGCTGACGTAACCGTAATGCACCTCGCCTTTACATCCATTTTATCTGCCTGCCATTCTCAGAGCTAAATATAAACCTGTTCTGGAAAGTTAAAGTGGACATGTGACAGTGGCCACTTTGGATAAGCCCCAGCGCTCAGACACTCTGCCCTGTTAATGGTTCCAGCGTGGTTGTGCCTGATGCTCCCCAGAGGCCGTGTTTGCTTTCTCCTGGATCACCTGGACTCCAGACAATCAGTAAATGCAGCAGGGAAAAAAAAAAAAAAAAGCTCCAGGTTCACTGTCTGCTGCAGTTCTTTGCCTTTTCCTTTGCAAACAATTTAAATCTCAACAGAAGAGGGGACCAAATGTCTCAGCTCAGTTAGCTGGAAAATCTCAGGCATCAGGCGGGTTTTCAGGTGCATCTGGCACGGCACAAATGTCGGGGGCACTCGGTGTGCGGAGGCGAACGAGAGGCTGCCTCTCACGTTTTTGATGTCAGCTGGATGATGCACAGACAGGTCACCAAAGTGTTATTAGGACAATGTTAATTAGGACAAACCTTTATCCCGTGACCGTGCTGTTCCAATCTGCGAAGGGAGAGGAATCCACAGGAATGAAAACAATGCCTGGGCACCGTTTCCTAAGCCTGTCAACATTAATTGTGATTTAAGACCTTGTGCTCCTCTTACCCTACAACAGAGCAACAGCACCAGCTCTAGAATGTAAATGATGAGGTCTCTGTTCCTGCTGGCAACCTCCAAAATTATCTTGTCATGAAAATACTGTTTTCCAGCAAGAAGATAATAGGTATTTCTTTAAAGGGGGTGGCTAGGTCGGCACTAATGATTTCTGTGTCAGCTCTGTCACTGGCAGTATCATTTAGAAAAGAGCCTTGGCTGATGTCCTTAACACAACACTATAAATGCAGAGACAGATTAGACTTTGAAACTTAACGTGTTCGAAATTTTGGGAGCTAAATTAGGATGGAGAGGGGGTGGTGTGAGGCTGCTGCCACTGCATGCATTAAACCCCAGTCTGTGTGTGGTGCTGCTCGTTCACTTCCATGGATTGAAGCATTTGCTGTCTACAATTGTTTACAGGAGGCAAACCCCAAAGGACTTCCTTTTGCAAATGGGGTCTGGTGCTTCCCCTTTTCGACTTGTGCCACAGTTTGCACATCACAGGAGGATGCACAAGGCTGCAGGTTATTTGAGGGAACGTGTGTGAGTGCATTTGTTAAATTTCCGTCCTCAAAACCTTCATTTACTGTGTCTGTCCTAAATTTATCAGAGGGGGAAGAGCAGCCCAGTAGCAAGGACACCCTCAGCAGTGAAAGGTGTGGGTAAGAGTTCCAACAGCTTCACCCCTGGCAAGTGAGCAGGAGTAAAAAGAAAGCAGCTGCATCCCCAGATTCGGTGAGACATGTTGGGAATGTTCAGATCGAGAGGAAAAAAAAAAAAGTGAGAAATACATTTGTTTAATACATTTGTTACAGATTCTGGGGGCATTTCCACAGTGACAGTGCTCAACAGAGACAAGGCTGGGGTGTCCCTGTGTGTGCCAGAACTTGAGGTGTCTGCAGGAAACAGCAGGTGAAAATGCGAGCACCCCCAGGACTGGGGGTGAGTTGATGTTCTGGATGTTTTAAGTACCATTTAATTCTGATTTTTAAAACCTGTAAATGGCTTGGTTCCACTCTTACTCCACAAGGGTCACCTGTGGAATCATTCACAGCAGACATGCCTTGATATCAAGTCTCTTTCTACCCTTTCCCCCCACTATTCCCACACACCCACAGTGCTCTCATTCTCTTGCAAGGTTAAAGAACTGTTGGTTTTCACCTGACTATGGCAAGAGCAGAACTCACTGGCATTTCTGACCTGTGTTCTCATCATGTCAGTCAGTTTCTGTGGCTGTCCATCTGCATCTCATGTTGCCTTGACCTGGCTAGTCCAAAGCTTATTGTGTTGCTTTGGGTTTTTTTTTTTCCCTTTCTTTTCACTGTATTTTCTCTTTTTTTTTTTTATGCTACTCTTTTCTTTATGTCTTTTGAGGACTCTGTATTTTAAATGTGGTTACATGAACTACATCAGCTGCAATCACCAGTGAAGAAAGAAGTTGGGGTTTTTTTGTTCCATGAAATAGTACCGTGGTTGTGGGAGGAAAGAGGAGGCCTGGGAAAGGCAAAAAGCAGGAGTATTACACAAGTTTATCATAAGAAGAAGTTAGGCAACTACCAGAAGAGGGAAGTTTTAAGTACTAAGACACCCCAGAAATGAAATTATTCTGAAGTCTTGTTCCCCATCCATTCCACAAAGACACCCAAACCTGACCGAGTGTGGAATTGGGTTTAAACCAATTTAGTTTATTAGTTCTGATAGTTCCACAATGGTGTAAAAATGCCAAGGCTTTGCATATTCATGAAAAAAAAGAAAGTTCTTACTCTTTACTCGTTTAAAAGTGAAATCAGCAAAAACAAGTGATAATTCCTTAGAAAATGCTATGACAGAGAGAAATTAATCTAAAAATGATTCAGAAGGATGTGGCCTGAAAACCTGTTTGAACAATTATTTGGGTCTGTTCTTTTTCTCCCCAAATTAGTGTGAGTAGGTGAAAACCAACCATGAGTTTCTGTTGTTTTCCTGAAATACTCATGTCTGTGAGGGATGGTGTTAAAGGACAAATGAGGCAATTTTAAGATCCTGGGCTAATGAATTCAGATGTAATTATTTATGCTATTAGTATTTGATTTTTCAAAACCTATGAGCAGCCTGTGAATGTGAGATGATGGCAGGACAAAGCTTAATGGTGTCAAATTTAACACTGATGAGCATAATTTTTTTATTCCCTGCTTATGAACCATCTGTCATTAAAAAGATTTGGAACCCAGCAGCAATAATCTAGGACTTATTTTCCTACTTATTAGTAAAGGAATGAAAGCTGATAGTTCCAATATGAGGCAGCGAATAATTCTTCCCTGTGTTCTACTGGCTTTTTAACACTTGGCCCTTATCGGGTTTACTTGTCCCGTTCTTAATCTCATCAGCCGCATTTCCACTGCCCAGACTGCCAAAGGAACACCAAGTGCCGCAGATAAAATGCTCGAGGTGTAAAAAGCTCCTGCTCAGAAGCTAAATCAGAATCACATGTCAACACAGTTCAGGCTCAGGCTCTGGCAGGATGGCTGGATCATTGTTTTTAATGCAATTTACTAATTAAAAACGAGTCCCAGATTACGGAAAGTCTGGAATGAAGCGGCTTACTAAAATGGTGGTTTAGCGCCTTGAACTGGCCGCACCCGGAGTCTGCTCGTCATGAGGATGTAATTCGGCTGAATATCGCTCGGCGATGGCCAAACGCTCCTCTGACAGGACCCACCGGGGTTTTCGTGTCACCCCCGTGTTCGAGCGCCGGGGGCGATGCGCGGCAGGACTGCGGCAGGTGTGTTTTATTCGGCAGATGTACAGTAAACGCATTACAGCAGATTAGCTGGATTTCTTCCTTTAAATGTACACTGCGAGATCCAACTCGCCAGCCAGCTGTTTCTTATCGGCCCGTGTAATCTCCCCCAGCCCGGCTTTGCCTCTTCCTCCCTCGGCTATTTCTGTAGCGGGTCGGGCGAGCGAGAGCGCCGCTATGAATTTTAATGTTTCCACCGGGGAATCCCTCCCGCCTCCTCTTTTTGGATGAGATCCTCGAGGAAAGACCCAGAACGCAGCGAGGAGGCGGAGGAGGAAGAGGAGGAGAGGGGCCGGCGTAGCCGCGGTACTGGGGGGCGCGGGCAGGGGGAGCCGCGGGGTGTGATCCGGGCAGGGGTGGGAGCCATGGGCAGGGAAGGATGGCTCGGGGCGTGTGTCGCTGCCTGACCGCGGCACGGCAGCAGCGGCAGCAGCCGGAGCAGCGCGGCCCCGCCGCCGCCCCCGCACGGATGCGCCCGCCGGCATCCCCCGCGGCCGGCCGAGACCTGCACAGCGCCGAGGTGATCCCGCCGGCTCCGGGCGACCGGCAGAGCCCGCGGACCGGGCGCTGAAGCCGCCTCGCCACACGCAGGAGAGGAGCAGCCGCGGGTGCCCCATGGATAAGGCGGGCTCGCTGCACAGCTCGGTGCCCGCCCCGCCGCCCCGGCTCTACCTGCCCCGCAACTTCAGCTGCAGCGCCTGCCTCTATGGCAGCCTGGCCGAGCAGTGCCGGGCGGGCTGCAGCCCCGACGGCGACGCCGCGCCCACGCCCGTGGTGCGGGAGGCGGCGGGCGAGAAGCCGCCGCAGGCGCGGGGCCGGGAGCCCACGCTGCCCGCCGTGCCCCCCAGCCCCACGCAGCGCCGCCGCGCCAAGTCGCTGCCCACGCCCGGCGACCGCAGCCTGCGCCCCGCGCTGCAGCAAAGCCCGTCGCGCCGCAAGACCGTGCGGTTCGCCGACTCCCTGGGGCTGGAGCTCACCTCCGTGCACCTCTTCTGCGAGGCCGACCTGCCGCGGGTGCCGCTGCCCGCGCCGCCCACGCCGCGCCCCGCGGACCTGCTCAAGACCAGGAAGCCGCCGGCGCTGGGGGACCTGGAGCCGGTGCTGTTCGGGCCTCCGCTGCCGCTGCTGGAGCCGCTGTTCCCGCCGCAGCCCGGAGCCAGCCCGGGCTTCGTGGAGCGGGTGCGGCAGCACAAGGTGAGGCTCGAGTGGGTGCGGGCGGAGCCCGCGGGGCTGCGCGGAGCCGTGCGCGTCCTCAACCTCGCCTACGAGAAGGTGGTGTCGGTGCGGTACACGCTCAATGGCTGGGCCAGCTGCGCGGACGCTCCCGCCTCGTATCAGCCCCCCGGGCCGCCCGACGGCATCACCGACCGCTTCGCCTTCCTGGTGCCCTTGGGCGCTGCCGCCGCCGAGGCCACGCTCGAGTTCGCCGTCCGGTACCGCGTGGCCGGCGCCGAGTACTGGGACAACAACGAGGGCAAGAACTACCGGCTGCGGGGCCGGCAGCGCGTCCCGCCCGGCTCCGGCCTCCCGCAGGACCCCGACAGCTCCGCCTGGATCCACTTCATCTGAGCCGGGGGGCCGGGGGGACTCGCCCGCCGCCTCCCCGGGAGCCGCTGAGGGCTTTCCCCGAGTTCAGTTTACAGCGGGGTGATTTGGATTTTCGCTGGCGATGCCGGGGGACCCTCGCTCGCCTCACGGGCGGGTTCCCCTCAGCACCCCAAAGCGGCATCTGCCGGGGGGGCTCGGGGGACGTGCGGGATTGAGCGGCCAGGATCGGGCTCCGTGGACGCACATGCTTCCAGGGATCCATGGATGCACATGCTTCCAGGTGCCGGAGGGGCTGCTGTGGCCGCAGCAGGTGACACGGAGGGCAGGGGCACAGGGCATCCCTCCAGCCGTTCTATTTGCCTAATCCTGCTCAAGCAAAGCCCGGCTCCGGCGAGGGGCACGATCCGCGCTCACCTCCCGTGTCAGTGTTGGGGTTCAGGGCCTGACAGCGCAGGGCTGAGGGACAGAAAACTGTTTGCAACCCAAAACGGCGAGAGCAGGGATGCCCTGAGGTGTAGCTGTTTCATCATGCTGTAAAAATGTTCGGTTTAAAGCAAAGTTTTTTGTTGGTTATTTCTGTTTTGTTTTGTTTTTAATTTTGACCCCTGTTTCGTATATTTAAACATACTTAGAAAAAAAACAGCATCACATTCTAATGGGAATTTAACTCACCGGGAGACTTTAAAAAGAAAGCATTTTGGTGTAGAACTCACGTGGCATGTTGGTGGAAAGGTTTGGCAGGGTCTGGTGTCACTCTGTAGGATTGGGCCCCTAAAGCTGCTCGTGTTCAGGTCAGCAGGATTGCACTGAGGGAACCAGAGAGACAGCAGGAATTGAATCCATAATTCCGGTCTGCATCACAAGCAACACCTTCCTTTTTATTCCTGTTGATGGTTTAATTGAATTTTTTGAGGAGTATCAGTGCAGGAACCTCCTTTCTGAAAAATTAAGTGCTCCACATTTTTCCTAATACTTTCAGTAAATGGCAGATTTCACAAGCCTGGCAAAGTTTAGTGAGACAAATCAAAGCAAGCTGTCCCTTGCCATAGGAAAATACATCAATAAAAATCTCAGAGCGGGCTGACTTCTGCCTTCGAAGGTATGTTTTAAGTATGTTTTTAAATTGTATTAGCGGCAAACGTAGCATTTTCCTTTTTAAACTTGGGTTTTTGGGAGTTCAGCTGAGTGCAGGTTGTGCTGGTGCCAAATCTGGGTGCTCATTTTCCAGGATTGAGGGGGGTGTGTGTGTGTTTGCAGGAGAGGGACCTCTGCAAATACGACTTCTGAGAGTGGCAAAACCAATGTCAGCGAGATTTTCTGGTTATGAAGGGCTGTGAGGTCAGGCCTTTGGGGTCTTGGATCTTCTGTACGTTGTTGATGAATGAAATGTGATTTTTAACTTCAATTTTATGTTCCTTGAAAGAGTTAAGTGTCCCAAGCAGCTTGAACAATGAATGGAGTAATGAGTTCTCACAGAACCTTTTGACTTCAGTGGGAATTGAGAGCACTTTTGTCTCCTGAGGGTTTGGTTCAGTCAGAATAATTAAACTTTTGAATTCGGGGAAAAAAAGGAGGTCTGGGAAGTTGATGGGAAGAGAGTATTTAATTTAATTTCTCTGGATCGCTGTCTTTGATTTAATGGAAGTAATAGCAGGACTGCTTTCTGTAGCACTGGTAACTTTGTTTTAATTTCCCAGGCAGTTTTCTAATCCCTGTGTTTTTAATGAAAGAGAATATAAGAGAACTGTACTGTCAGCATCTCCTGGGTATTTCACATTTTAGAATATTAGGATCCCCATCTTGCAATACAGTAATCCTGTAAGTTGCTAGAACACGTATATAAAGCTAGAATTGCACAATTAGGGTCTTCAAACGCTCCTGATTTAAGCATATTAAGTGGTGTATTTGATTAGGAAAGAAAAAAAGCCCAAGTGTCTTTTAGTTGAAATGATATTTTTTATAAGAGCCTTAATACTGGAGAGAAGGAAAAGGACTTGTCTCCATTTGAAAGCACTTTGAAATCTGTAGAAATACAGCAAAGCATCTTTTATTTATGTGTTAGAGCTTTCCAGAGCACTTTTTGCTTGGCCTTTTTCACCCAAAGAGTGAACCAACAGCTGGATGGTTGGACTGATGAAAATGCTGGGAGAAAAAAGCAGTTTCTGTGCATTTTAGAGCAACTGATGCTGCAGCTTTGCTTATGAAGTTTTAACAAGATTCCTGTTTACTGTTTCAATGGCTTTAGAAACAAAAGCAGGGCTAAAAACCACTTTTAACAGTGAATAATTCCAGAACTCCAAAATTGTTTCCCAGTGAGTGGCAGTTCTCACTGTCATTTGATTTATGCAGCATCTGCAGGTCTCTAAAAATGCTCTAAAGGTCTCAAAAAAAGTTTGAAAAACAATCTCTTTCTAACACCTGTGGCTTAAACTCTTTCGGTTTGGGATACCTGAGTGGATGCTCGTGCACCAAGTACAGCAGGAGGTGGTTCTACTACCCTTTATTTTTTATCATGATTTAGGTTGCTCTTTGGTTGAAGTTTTGCAGGCAGGATTGGGCTGTGGCTTTTACAACCCTGCTCAGATGTCACTGCTCTTTTATGTATGGCCTTTGCCACACACAGATCTGAATATTAAAAATGTTCTGTAAAACAATCCCCTGAGCTTTCAAGCAGCTCAGCCTGATCAAAACCTGAATTCTGTGAGTAACTTTAGGGGCTTGGACTTGAGCAGAGATTATGGATAACGTACATTCAAGTCCAGTGACAGCCATGGCCTCCTGGAAGCATTTAGGAACAGCTCCTTTTCCAAGCTGGAAAGGTGGGGCTGCACCAGCCAGCTTTGACTTCAGAATGCTCTTGATGAGGTCCATGGGAGGAGATTGAGGTGTTTTAATAGAAATTATCAGTGGTATCTGCCAAAGCTGCACCACTTCAATCCCACATTTGCACTTCTGTCACATGAATTTATTTCCAACAAGACTCACTCAGATTTCCAACCACGTCTTTCGGGTTGAGTGTTTTGCCCATTCCCGGAGTTTCCAACCCGTTTGGATTTCAACCTGATGCCACCTACGTGTGGCTTGAAGGAAGCACTGTGATAAATAGAGATGAAATGAAAATATTTATGATATTTATATAATATTTACATAAACAATCACTTTGAGGAGGAAAAAACTACGTTGGAGGGGGTCATTTTTAAGCTGGCAGGACACCCATCCTTTTAACGGGAGCACGAGCAAAACCTCTTTTTAAAATCGTGTTTCCAAAGAGTGCTGTTTGACAGAGAGAACTTCCACAAGCAGAGAAAAGTTATCTCAAGGTTTCTCAAGCCAACCTTCTTCTGGAAACGTGTCACCTGTTGGTGTTTTTATTGGCATGGGTGGAGCTGGTGGCACCTCCATTTCCGAGCAATCCCCGAATGTTTGAGGCAAGGCCGTAAGATTGAAGCACGTGGCCCGAGGATTAAGTGAATTATTCCCTGCTCCTGTCTCTGCAGATGTGAAAGTGTGTGTGGCATTTCTGGTGCAGAGCTGCAGCGTCATGAACCGTGCCGTGTCGTTGTTTGTGCACTGCAATGTCCATTTACACGGCGTAAATGGACAGGCCCGTTTGCTGCTTCCCCCTTGGGCTGGCAGGTTTGCCCAGGTGATTCCATGCCTTTCGTGGCACTGTTTGGGAAATTTACCCTGATTATTAGAGATCCTGAAAGGGATCAGAACTATTGACTATAAATGGAATTTCAGCTGGCTAAGCATATTATTTATGAGCAGAAAAACTGAGTAAGTGTACATAATTTTAGGTAAATTAATTTATTTTTTGGGTTTTTTTTTTTAGCTTTTACAACTCTTTGCTGTGAATGTGTGCGCCCCAGAATCTCAGAAAACAACAGAATAGGTGCACACTCTTTGTTGTTTCAGTAGATGTGAGGGGGGAAATGGATCACTTGAATGAACAAATGTCTGCTCATGCAGAAGCATCACCCCTTTGCAGACATGAAGTGTGTTTCCATAGAGCCAACAGGCAAGCAGCTGCTAATTTTAATAAAAAGTAGCCTACAGAAGCACTCAGAAGCTGATATTTAACGTATTATTGAGTATATATTAAAATTTCGACGTGCCTTTCAGCATTTCCTAGGAAGAAATCTCACGTGTTCCTTTGCTCTCCCACCAGAGGTCCAATAAGGACTTTGTCATTAAAATGAAATTTATACTAAAATATAAGAATCTACTTGAATTCCTGCCACACTTTCAGCTGTGCCAGAAATCCTGAATCTGTAGCAGCTGGAAGAATTTGATTATATTTTCCCATTTTACAATGAAAGAAATGTCAGTCAGAAATACGTCTTCCTGATACACCTCTACAATTGTCTGGTTAATTAAGAAAAAAAACCACCTGTGACTACAGTTAATATAACAAAATATATTATTGAATGAATGAAGGTATTCCTGAGCACTGAAATGAAGGGTTTTCTTCTTAAGGCAAGCAGTAAATATAGTCAATATTGTTGTAAAATGGATCCCTCAGCCTCATGTGGAGCTGGTCAGTGTTTTGTTTAAAATGGGAGGTGGTGGAATATTGCAAAACGAAACAAGTTCAGAACACACCTGATTCGAAGGAAGGTTTTCTCAGGTTTGGCTTATTAGGAGAGAATTGCCCCAAAATAAATAAGATTTCTTCCCTGCACCCCTGTATGGACTTGAATGGAGGTTCTTCCATGGTCAAAGTGGACGCTGAGCTATAAAACCATTGGCTATTGCTTGGATTCTTTCTTTATCCAACCTATAAAAAAATATGACTTTTTACTTCACAGAGAGAATTTTTTAAATTTTTTTCATGGGAATATCCTCTTCATTCAGCTCTACTGTTGAGAGAGGTCTGATTTTTAATTTTATGCCACATAAGAAGATTATTTCACATTATATTTTCGGAGGGGGAAGGCAGGAAAACTCGTTTTCCTCGCAGTTTTAGTTTTATAACACGAAACAGTAGCATGCAGCCTGAAAATTGCTTGAAATAACATATGCACTAGTGATTCCAAAGAGTATAGCTGGCAAGTATAGCTGTGTGAGATGTGCTTTTTTTAAAAAAAAAAAACAACCTATGTGCTTTGGTCTAGTCAGGCAGGGAGAAAGTCCTAATCTACAGTGCAAGCGTATCAATGCCAGGGATTTCTTTCTATGCAATTCTATGGTGCACCTGGTTTTTTTTTTTTAGGTGACTGGTGTAGTGGATGTTATCAGTGTGTTGTGTGTAGAATATTCTGTTAAAAGTGTCATTAAGGAAATTGTGTGTCTTAAATGGTGTTAAGAACTTTAGGCTTTTTTTTGTTTGTTTTTTTTTTT
>NW_020955555.1:560754-563574 GCF_003031625.1 Empidonax traillii
AAAAAAAAAAAAAAAGAGAAGGAATAGTTTTACATTGATCTTTAGTCTTGGATTAATTTTTCTTTTTTTTTTTTTCACTCTTAAATGGGCAAAATAGGACTCTGGTAATTCATCAGATGATTAATCAGAATTACTGTAGATAGTCTTATTAATAGCAAGTGTTGAAATGTCTGAAGTATTCAGACAGTTTTGCTGCTATTAGTGATGATGATAACAAACCCTATTTCCTGCTGTCTCTCTCTGGGTGTTTCTTGGAGTCTCCCCACAGTTTTTGGTGTGCCCAGAGAGCTGAGGCCCTCTCAGAACATCCAGGAGTTGCCAAGATCACTTATTTCTGTCACTTTTTCCTGATCCAGACCCGTGCAGTGAGGAAGGGGAGTGGGTGATGGCTGCACAACAGAGGTACTCTGGAGTCTAAGAAGTGCAGACTCATCCTCCTGCCTCGTGGATTGACTTTCATGGCCTGAGAAAGGTACAAGTGCTGCACTTCCACTAAAATGCATCTCTAAGCAAAATACATTCAACAGCATCAATAATTAAATGCCATAAACAAATAACAAGTAAAACAGCCTAATAGCAAAGGATGTAGGGTGCTTGTACTGCATTAAGATAGATCAGGTCTGGAGTGACTGAATTGTGCTTTGTCAGGAAGAGAGAAACATCAATTGTGAGGCAAAGAAACCCATCCAGATACCACAGACTCAGCTCTCTGCCAAGGACTGTCCTTAGACCCTGTCTGAACAGTGTGGGCTGCTCTCAAAATTTGGCTCTGCCATCTGCAGCATATCTTGCTGGGAATTCATGCTGATGGATATTGCTAGAGAGTCTTTTACTGCGGTCTCACATCCCAGGTCCTGCTCCCTGGGAACAGCTTGCCAAAGGATGTTGTTTGCCATGAGTTCAGCCACATGCTGGTGGGTACCATAAAAGGAGGTTTGAGTGAATTCCTTTGTTCCATGGAGTGCTGTGAGAAGCGTGTTTTAAACGCTTCCAGTGAAGCAAGAGGTGCTTAATGTTTCTCCTGACCTTGCAGTAGCCCCGGACAGGTGAGTGAGCCCGAGGCTGAGGTGTCACTGCAGCCCCAGGGACCAGGCTGGGCTTTCCCTGCCCCATCTGTAGCGATGTGAGTGCCACCCTGTGGTGAATTCACGCGGCAATTTCCCTTTTTAATTGCAGTTATTTAGATAAGCACAGGTCTCCATTCATGACCTGAAGCATTCCACCCACGGGTGGCATCCTGTTGTTAATTAATTCTGCCACATTCCCGAGGTCTATAATATTTATATTTCATATAATATTTAAGTTCTAAACTCAGAGTCAAGACTTAGGAGGTCAGAGATAAAGGGGTTATTTTGTAAGAAATCATCTCCTTTGATAATTTTCTGTAGGAGCACACACTGGTGAACACACATTTGATGTTTTCCCCTATGAGTTAAACAAAGGAGTTTAGAGTTGTATCAAAGACCAGAATTACTACACATTCACTCCTGGTTTTACTTTGATAAAGGACTTCATTATATGTTCCTGTCAGCAGGTTCTGCATTCCTGCTCTTGCAGTCTGGCTCCAACCAGTGCAGGCTTGGCATAACCCACACAAGAAAAGCACCTCAGTATCCTTCCTGTTTTAAGAGGAATTCTGTTTCAGATGTGTTTTTTCAGTTGTAATTTACCCACACTCACGTACTTAAACTGCTAATACAGTTTAAATGGGCAAAGTTTAAGGAAGAGACCAGATTTGCCAGTTTTTACTGTTCTCCAGGTCCCTTAGGGCATTACAGAAATTACTATTTTACTGATCAAAATGAAAGAATACAAGTCTTTTTGAGGGGAAATGGTATAAAAATGCATTACAGTGCTCTGGACTAACCTTTAAAGGGAGAGCTTCAAGGGTCATGTATTACATGGCAATGAATGATGGGCTTCCTAAAGCTGTGGAAAAAAAAAAAGGTGGAAGAAACAGTATCAGATAGAAACATTTTCCTGCATTCCAACCTCCATTTGCCTGAACTTACTGTGTTGGAAACAAACTTTCTCTTTCCCTTCCAAAGTGCCCAGGGGGGTGGAAGATCCCAACTGAGGCAGGGAGTCTGTAAAAGGCCAGGATCAAGCTCCCAGCTCTCCGGGCCCTGGATGTTGTCACAATAAATACTGCATGATACTGTGAATAATTGATAAGCACCGAGGGGTTTTAAAACATTTACACCAGTTTTACAAGAGCCTTTTGTTTAATCAACCACTGCTGAGTCAGAATTCCCAGGGACCAGTCAAAGCCCCTCTTTCCCCTTAGTCACTCTGCAGTTTAACTCCTGTGGAGATGATGGAACTGGATAACTGGATTCTCCCTTGGCAGGGCTTTGATCTGTGATTTGTGGGGGGAAAAATTTAAAGAAAAAAAAAAACAACCAAAACCAAAAACCAAACAACCACCAAACAATTACTTTGACATTCCTTCAGATCAGAAAAGAAATCCTCTTTTTATACATTAGAGAGGTTTCTCTATGACCAGCACTGTATTTCTGCCTTTTACAAGGGCTGTGGTTCACATCCTTTTAGAAGAAGGAACTTTCAAAGGACCATGGATTTTGCCTTAGTTATCTGCTATGAATTAAGCATTCCTCTGGTTCCTTTTAGATAAACTGTTTTGTGCTTAGCTGCTAACAACCATTTTTAAACTGTGGAAAGAAGTTTTAGACCAAAGCTCTGCAATATTATCCATCTTTACCTGAAGTGCAGGTGTCACATCAAGTTTGAGTGCACAGTTGTGGGCTTGTTAAACATTAAGCCCAAGGGAATCAGCTGCTTTAGTTTACTGGTTTGCAA
>NW_020955556.1:0-113062 GCF_003031625.1 Empidonax traillii
TCAGTGGCCCGGGAGCGGGGGCCCCCCGCAGGGATCTGTGTCCCGCTGGCATTCCCGAGATGTGGATTTTGGTTCAAAGTAGCATCTAGTTGGGGGATTCTTTGCTCCTGAATCTGAATTCCTACTCCCTTCTTGTCCAGAGACAAGGCACTGTAGTGCTGTGTATCCAGTCTGTCTTGATCCAGAGTTAAGTTCTCTGTATGTCCCTCTCACTTTTGTGGTTCTTTCATGAAGCTACAGAAGATTACCCTTGGCTGCTGAGCTATAAGGGTATGTATTATTAAAATCAGATCATCATTACAGAAATAGATGTGTGGGTTTTAGATGCCATTGTCTGATGAAAGCTTCCTCACAAACCAGAGAAGGCAGAATGGATTATGTGATTGCTCATTTTCTTAGTGGGAAGTGCCAAAATAATTTTTAAAAAGATTACTCAGTTTGGTCTTTGCCAGGAGCAACCGTTCTGTTGATTCTCAGCTTTCACTGAGTACTGCTGGTACCTGAAACTGACCCAGTGTCTGCAATGCAAGCCTGATCACAAACCTCTATTCAAGTCTATGTCACACAGAGTGCTCCTGCACAAAGTGGCTTTTCAGCAGCTTACCTCATCTGAGTGGGGTGCTGTCATGGTATAATTGGTCTATCATAGATGTAAAATCATTTAGAGCTACTGCCTAAGCATCTTGAACAGTGTCCTGATGCGCATACAACTTCACAAGGCAAGAAACAGGAGGAGGGGTCAGCACGATTTTTAAATAGGCCAGACATATTAATTAACAGAGTCTTCCTTTCTTCGGTAATGTGAGGTTTTAAAAACAACTAATGGAAGTACTTCTAATGTTATCTTCTAAGCCATTCTAATATTTCTATTCCATGTAGTTAAAACCTTAATTGTCATCCTGGATATTTTTTCCAGCATTTTCACTTTATCTGGGAAACTTTAGGCAAACTAGAAGATACCTATTTGTTCTTCTGACTAGCTTTGAATGTTGGAGTTCCTGTTATCAGAAGGTTATATTATTATTCAGACTATGTTTGTAAACCTGCTAAACTTTACTTTGCTCAGGTTTCTTGAACCTAAGGGTTAGGTTTCAGAAAATGGAAAATAAATTTTATTCTCTATGTGCCTAGAATGCCCAAAGGCGCATTCCCAGGAACAGGTCCTGTCTGCTCAGGAAGATTTTGTGGGACACATCCATTCAACCTGGTGGCTACTAAATTGTTTTGTCAATGGGCAAAATAGTGAAAATAGAAGTCTTCAGGGTCTTTTGAATGAATGTATCTTTACATACACAAGTACCATAAAGAAAAGTTTTAACAGTAACTCGTGTTTCTTGTGTTATCTGGTTAGTGTCTGGATAGTTCACAGGCAAACCCAGAGGGTTTTTTCTCAGATTCAGTGAACACTGAAGTAGAGAATGGTGAGTTAGAATAGATAAACTTCAGAAAAAATCAACCTAATTACTGTTCCAGGTTAAAATTTGGGGATATCTGGAGGAATCTAGGTAAGCACTTGAGCTTTATAGCACTGGTTTGAACTGTTTGAATTTTACTTCCTGGTAACTGGAAGTCCCTGTATTATTTTTATCTGTGAGACACGGATTTTTCCCACACAATTGGCTTTGCTTGCCACTGAATCCTGGCTGTAGCAGCTCACTGGCTGTCTCACACACTTTAGATCAGGCGGGGAAGGCTGTTTTAGGCAAACATGGAAAAACAAATGTTGAGCTGACATCATTGTATATGCTGGAAAAATATGAAAAGCACAAATTATACCAGCTTTGTTTAATTAAAGCTTCTAGGCAGATATGTTTAGCAGCTTCCAACCTTCCCAGTTTATACTGGTCATATTTTAATTTTTAACAAATTAAAATGGACACTGCAGCATCCTGAAATCACCCTTTGTCTTACTTCTGAGACTTGACTAGAGCCAAAGATATGCAGGTGGCTCTGACAGCTGCACTCACAGCAATAGATTCTAGTCTTGTGCCGATAGAAACTAGGTTAATCCACTGCTTCTGGCACTGTGGGTTGCAAGACACTTTGAAAATACAATTGTGCACTGAAAAGCTCTCTTTCCTTTCCTACTGTTAAAATATTTTAAGTGAAATTTTCTTCTCCATTGTAAGGAATTATTAATGCTAATACTTACTTTTATTTTTGTAATGCACAGTATTTCAAAACCTGAATTTGCCAAAATAAATAATTGCTTAAGTGTTGCTGTTTCTGTTTTTCTGGGGGAAGATGAAATAAAACTACACTTGCAAATATATGGAATTGTTAGATATATTTCTATTGAGAAAAATACAATCACTTCAATAAACTCAGCCTTTTAAGTGTTGATTTTAGGGTTTTTTATTTCCTTTATTAGAACGGTAAATGGCTAGCACAACTGATGGGCAATGTAGGCTTCTAAGCAAAGATCTCTTCAGTATTTTTAAAAGGTAAATTACAAGAAGATATGCGACTAAATTGAAATGGGAAAATGTTTCTATCTTTGCTTTGCCATTTGCTTGTGATACGTTCAGTGAACCTTGTGAATCCCCAAACATTTGCTGTGTGTAACAGACTATAAACTTGTCTAATGGTTGGGCTTGCATTGCCTCTGGTCTGGAATGAATGACTTCAGATGAGATATGCTTAATATAAGTGCTAGACATTTATCAATTGAAAGTGGGCAAAATCCACATAGCACACAGTAAATTAAACATTTATGATCTGTACACTTGGGTGCAAAATGTTAAGATTACAATGAGGAAACATGAGAGAGATCAGCAGCTTGAAAGCCAAAAAGTTGTTCCATTCCCTGGGGCTTGAATTGTAAAAATAAACTAGCAGATCTCAATTACTTCATATAATCTCAATTTACTGTCTACCTTGCTTTTTTTTTTTTTTTTTTTTTGTTAAATGTTTTCATGAAAGTAGATGTTTCCTCCCACCTGTCTGTATGCTAGAAGGAAGCATTTCATCTCCTGGTACTGCAGATTACATTTTTAAATGCATTAATGCGACCTCATTCTAAAAACTACATAAAGTTTTTTTTAATTAATATTCCTTGTTCAAACAAAAGAATTTGTAAGTATGTGTAACGTATGGCCTGAGCCCTTTGTTGCCTGCGCCGATTTGATGCAATTCTTATATTGAGGTAAATTAGTAGGGCAATTCTTATACTGAGGTAAAATTCTTCCTTTGTTTTTGTTTCTTGATTTATAGCAGTAGATGAGGACAATGAGATTCCCAAACGCTGTTTATGTAAGTGAAAGAGCCTAGATCTCTATTTTTGCTTCCTTATTTTGGTGGAAGTAGTGATTCGTACTTTCGAAAAGGAAAAGTAGAATCTTCTCACATCTAAAAATGAGGAAAGTATTAGGGTATTAGGCAAGTTAGGTATTTATTTTGAGATCTGAAGAATTGGGTAAGTTTGTTTCCACTCAGAGTGAAGGTAGTTTCAGATTAGAACGCACGAATAACAAAAAGGCAAAATAACAGGCACATTAATGGGCACTGATTAAACTTGCTGAGAGACACATGAATTATTCAAACATTATTAACTTTCTGACACAGCTTAAGTTGCCTTAAATTAAATTTGCATGAATGGTTTAGACCCCCGTAGAATAGAATGTTTGGTTGTGATAACAGAGTAGAAGGAAATTTAAGCCAAAGGTGAAATCTTAACTGATGAGAGTTGATGAAATTCCTTATCTGTGTTGACAGTGCAAATTCCTGGTGTACTTTGGGTCACCCTAATGGCACCAACCATTTCCACAGTAATTAAATCACTCCCCAACACTTCTCTTTCTGAAATTGAGGGTATAGGCTGTATGTGTAAGGGCCCCAGGGGTGGGAGAACCCCAACACTGAAAGGAGAACAAGGGAAGTGGAGACAGAGTATTTTACATACTTTTTTTAAATACATATGTGCACATATTGCTGGTTTTTATTAACTAGATTTTCTCCACAAATCAGATTCACTTATTATAGTGGAATTTTCACCTAATAAGATGTTCAAGTTCTCTGTACAAGTGGAGGAAAAATTTAATAGCTGTATACATCTTGGGAGATGGAGGACTCGGGCAGCTGTTAATTAATCCAAAACAATGTTGAAAATGTGTGGGTTGGTTTTTTGAGATAGATTAGTTCAATGAAGAATGCTTAATGTGTTTATTGGAATTGATGAGCTCTTGTATAGGATAAGCATAGATGTTATTTCTCAGTAAAAATACGCCCCTTATTAGTACCTGTTATACACAAGGAAAGCAGGTGAGCTGATTCAGCAGATGCAAAGAAAACTGAAAACTATGGGAAACCAAATATTTTCTCTAAAGTATGTTCTGCACTGAAAACTGACGTGGCATTGAGGCTTGCATGTTGTATTTGTTGGCACTGAGTGAAAATGTAACACATGCAAACAGTGAGAGGGAGTTATCTTCTAACTAGGTTGTGATCTCAGAAGTAAATTTTGTTGTAGGTTTTGAAACACTTGTAGAGAAACACTCATAGAGCAAAAAACATTTGCAAAATCTACAGAAGGAAACAATGGCTTCATGTGTAAAAAATTTACATTTCTTGTATTTGGAGAAACATTTTGATGATAAACTGCAGATTTAAATATGAAAATATCCTGTCATTTTGATAATCTCTTAGATAATCCCTTGTACAGTTTCCCAAAGGCTGTAAGCACAACTTTGAGAGCTCTTCTTTTTCCTTTAGATGACTATTTAAATGATTTTGGAACCAAATTCTCTTCTGGTCTCTGTTTCTAGAACTAGGCTATCTGCTGTCTGAGAACCAAAGAATTAAACAGGGCATGTCTCCCTCAGACATTATTAGACTTGTCCTTAAATTAAAACTAAAAAACCCGTTCCACTTTCTTCGTTCCTATGAAATTGCTAAAACTGTTCAAGAGCTTTGTGTCTGATTGCCTAGACAGAAATATCTCTAGGGCAGTTCTTGTTATTAACTTATTTTCCCTTGTGGAAATTAAATATTTTGTTTTAGCAATATGACTGGGTTTCACTTGTCAAATGAATAGAAGTGATTTTGTTATGGAATGGTTTTATGTTAAAATGCACAAGTGTGAGCTGCCAAGTCTTACCAGACGCAGCTGTGGTGTGCTCCAGTGTGAGCTGGGCTCACTGCATGCACTGAACCCTCTGGATGGACTTCAGCTACCAAGCACTGACAGGTTATTGGGAATGAATGTGCTCTGCTCAGATCGCTACAGTCAGTTGTTCCACTGAAGCATGGATCTCTTTGGGACTTGCATAAATGGTTCCGATCAGAAATCCACCTTGAGTTTACAATATGAACTTATTTCAGGTATTAATTTTGTGCACTCACACTTTCCAGAGTCTGTCTGGGAAGTTCACTCCTTTTTCATTGCTTAGGCTGATAGTTCAAGACTTAAAAGAAAACCATTTGTACTTTTTATAACAAAGCTGAAACTCTGGACAGTATCACCTACATTGGAGCAAAGATTAAGTTCACCCTTGGTATTGAATGTAACTTCAAATTGAAGTTTGTTTACGTGGGAGATGAATTCTTTTTTGGTCTCCTGGATACCTCACTGAGGAAAAGAAAGGGCAAAATTTTGAGTAAGAAAAGAAAAGAGGAAGAGTGAGAGGAAGAGGGTTCTATCATCTTATTTTCCCAGGCTAGATCTTGCAATGAGGTGGAAAAGGCAGTCTTGTCTTCTATGGGTTTTTGTAGAAATACACAGAAGTGCAGTTACTACCATCAATATGCAATGTACCGAAGTTAAGTTATGAAAGAATGTGTCTACAAACTTGCATTAAGGGTTTAGAAGGCTTTATTTTTTGACACAAAATTGTGATGCTGAAGTTTCAGAAAAGTTCAAAAAATGTCAGGAAATAAGGAAATAATAATTTTTCCCCTGCTTGGATATTTAAGATCAATTATTAAATAACTCAGTAAAATATTCACATGCTTCAAGGTACTTTAATTGGATTTACTTTAATGTACTTTAATGTTACTGAGAAGGACACTTAAAACTTTCAGTAGATTGCAAGTTTCTAGGAGCTGTGATCTTACTTAACATACACTTTTTACTAATTTCAAAGTACTATAAAATAATGATAGGCTGTCATCAATTGTGTTGCCGTCAGCTGCATTTCTTGAGGATTCAGTGAAAAGGCATTTAAAACCTTGTAGTACTGTTGCACATGCCCTATATAAAGTGCAAAGTGATGGGGATAACTCTTAAGACTGTACTTTACTGCTGATCACAGAAAAGAAATCTGGCTTTTATCATGTTTTCCTTCAGGTAACTGATTTTTAGTTACAGCCTTACCTTAAAGGAGTTCCACCATTCAAGCTCAACATGTAAGTTTTCATGATTCTCCTACTGGCCAGAATTAATGTTTAGACTAAAATCAAACCTTTTTTTTTGATTTTGCAAGTCAGCCCTTTTATAAATACTTTGGATGAGTCTCTGTTCCTCAAATACAGATATCTTACCTCAGGCAGTCCCTGCTGTGCATCTGCAAGAAAACATTACTGCTTTGAAGTCCCAAAAACTGTGTATCCAGCTTTTTTGTTGTTACCCCCTTTTCAAGAGTTTTGCATAGTTCTTTTGCATACTTGAAGCTATTTAAGTATGCAAGTTAAACTCTACACAGTGAGAAGAAGAACGTGCTTGACATGAGGAAGGGCTGAAGTTTGTATTCTGCAAATAAATTAGAAATTAATCAGTAGAATGGATTGTTTAGATTTTCAGTCTTGTGTCCATCCATTTGGCCTTTCCCACTCAGATCAGTCAACCTAAATGTGCTTTTTGTGGTAATGGGTTGGTGGAGACCTTCGTCATGCTCTCTGAATAGACTTCATCTGTCTGAAGAGCTCAGTAAATAATGTGTTCTTGGCAGTAGTTTCGGACCAATAATCAGTGATGAACGTCTTCCAGTTCAGGAAGAGAATTTTTTTTTTCAGAAGAGGTTGATAATGAATAGTAACTTTAGGGAATTCATGGCATGAAGGGAAAATATGCTCAGTTCAGGAGGGTTGTTTGTATAAGTGAAAGTATTATTCTAAGTCATTATTCTCTTATTGTGTTAAGTCTTTTAACAGTTACATATGTTAAGAAGCTGGAGTAGGACTTGGCACATGGAGTCTTAAAACCTAAAAGGGAAGGAGGAGCACAGGATTTGATTTTTTCAGAAGTTAGGGACTTTACTCCTGGCTTTCCCTTCTCTAGGACACTCTCACTCCATAACTGCATGGGCTCTTATCTGCTCAAATGCATTTCTTTTTATTTGTTGCCCAGTTGAATGCAGGCATAAGCCTGGAAGTTGATCTCTGGAAGGCTGAAAATTGTATAGAAGTTCAAAGGCTTGCAACATCAGGGCAGGGGGTAACAACTTTTCTGTCTGCCTTTATAGACATCTGGCATAAGATTTAACTTTCTGCTTTTCTTCTATTTCAGAAATGAAATCTATCTTAGATACCTTAGTTGGAAAAGGAAATTCAAATGCAAATTTGTGTAACTTGTTATAAAACTCTGAGTTTGTGTCATAAGTATAACAGCATTAGAGAAAATAAAGAAGAGAACTTAAAACACTTTGATTCCAAAGAGGGAACTAGGAAATCTGGAAAAGAATATATGAACTTGTATGAAATTGGGTTTATTATATTAAATGAGAAAGCAGTTTGGAAGCACCAAAACACAAATTACAATGTTCCTTCTAGTGATTTTATGTCCTTTAAAGAAAACTAACAACTCATTTTACTCCATTGTGCAAAGTATTTGTTACATCAGGGGAACAACCACAAGGAACTAAAGTTAACCTATGAATTTGCTGACAGCTTTGGTTTTATTACTGAGAGGATAATAAAAGAAGAGGAAGACAGTGATTTATTAAGGTAGATTTGAGAGGTAAAATTGGGTCCAGAAACTAATGTAATTCATCAAATCAATCTACATATATGATTCTAATTGTATATGAACCATATTCAGCTGCAGCTCAGTCTAGCTGAGTAGAAGTAGTGCACACGTTTTGGGAAAAGGAAGTGCAAACATCTAAAAACTGTTAGCACAATATGACTAAGTATTTACACAGGAAAATGTATTTAGTAGTGTGCAACTGGAGAGGAGAATGCGTAACAACTGATTTCATATCCTTGGGTGTGCAGAAAACCTGTCTAGCAAATGTAGGTTAGGGATGTCTAGAGTCAATATCAGCCTTCAATATTATGACTTTACCAAACATATTGCAATCTCACATATTTATGAATTTTGAGCTTCAAAACAATTAGGAATTCTCACTCAAATGTGGTGCATTTTGAGTTGATCATTATATTCCTTATACAGTCCAGATTCATATGTCTGGTAAAAATTTGTTTGCACTATGAACCTATAATTTTAGACAAGGTATTGTGCCTGTGGCATAGCTGGGCTCTGAATCAGAAATGTCTTTCTCCTTAACCACAAAGCTGCTGTTTTAGCTCATTGTGTTTACGGGGGGAAGGGGGCGTGAGGGTGGTGGTAGGAAGGAATCCTGTATTCTGTGTTTTATGGCCTGCTTTTAGATGATATTTTTCTATTTTAAGTATGTTTTTGCTCCCAGTAGGATTTTTTTAAAATTCTTTTTGAAGATTGAATATATTTTTATCTAACTTTTTCCTTATCCACCTGACAGCTCTAGCTTTTTAAGCATTGTTTTCTAAAGTTGAAATGATTGTGAAGCATTTTTAAAATTTTGTATAGTATTCTATTGTTTGGGATTTGTATGCCAAATCAATGAGCTATGAATACAGAGCCTTTTACTTAACCACTTCAGAAACAGCAGTGTCCTTTGGGCCCTGGGTTACAAAATGACAGTTATTAAATTTAAGAGCTAGAGGCTTTCCTTTTACTGTCAGAGAGGACTTTGCTGATTACTGAGATTGTGAAGATTCTTTTTTTTATTTCACACTTGATTAGTGGAGAACTCCCAATATCTTTCTCCTCCATGTGAGCCCTATAAGCTTTTAAACTAAGATGTTCTAACTTAGATTTGGCTTGATAAAGATCTCTGAGAAGTTGAGTACAAGCGCTGTAGATGAGTGAGAAATCACCACTATCTGGGAACAGGTGAAAACTTGCTCTAGTTCATTTGGTCTTGGAGAGGATAAGAGCTGAATCCTGCAGTGACACAGAGGAATAATCTGTAGAGCTTTCTTGGCTTCATTGTCAATGAGATCATACGACTGGGACCTGGCTGTTTGCTTTTACTTTTACAGGTGGCTGAAATAAGCACATGCTATTACTACTTTTATACACATGCATGCACACATACACAATGTATATTTACCATGCTTCAATAAAACATTGAATATAACAAACAGTGGCAATGAAAATTACATATTCTTATAAACACTTTTATTTTAAACTACATTTTGTGCCGTGATGCAGCAGAGACATCTACAACATAATCAGCTTCGTAAGAGAAGAAAGTAATTTCTTAGAATGATCCTAGGGCCCTTTGTTAATGTCAAGCATAATTTGAGATGACTGATTTGATTGCTGCTCTTTTCCGGCAAGAGGTCTCGACAAATGAAACTGCTTGCCTGGATAATTTAGGCTTATATGATTGCCAGCAAGCTAATGATGCTAACACAGCTGAGATAAAATCTCTGCTTTATACTGGAGGTTAAAAAAAAAAAAAAAAAAGAGGGGGAAGAAATCCACTTAAACACCTGCAGTATGGACTTTGTCATAACAGGAAAGAGCTGTTTGCCAGTCCCAGGATGGAAAGTGTCTTGCGTGTATTATGAGACATGTTTCAGACAATCAGCCTTTATAGATCGCTAGGACACTATTTTATGTTTTTGCAGACAAGTGATCCATTCTATTCTACTTTCTGCCCTCGTCAAAACAAATTCTTAAAATATAAATGTTTTAAGGTGGTTAATTTTCTTTAAAAAAGAGGAGCAAGGTGAAACTCCACAGATATTTACACTAAATTTAGTATTTTGCAGTGATTTTTCAGACTGAAGAAAATTTTAGAAAATGTATATATGAATTGCAGTACTTTTGCTCAGACCATTTTTTTTCTGGCATGGGTACTTAGGAGAAGGAGTGGTTCTGGTGCACATATTGATTATGGATGTCACATACAGTTCTGTGTGGGAGTAACTAAGTGGGAAAAAAGTATATCAAGACATAGAACTGAGTCTATTCCTTAGGTGCACTACTTAATGAAGAAATATTACAGACCTTGAGGGGTGGGGAAAAGAAACCTAAACATTGTTATTATATTTGGCATTTAAAATGCTTCAGAGGCCAATCTGTCACTTAATTCCAGGTCACTCTGTACCTTGTTACTTATCCTTCTTTTGATTTCCTATTCGTTTTGAGGGATTTTTTTTCGTGACTCCATCAACCTACCAACTGTAAGCAAGTTTGCAAATTACCAGCGTTCAAAACAGAATCATTTATAATGAATTGTCTTTGCAGACTTCAAAGCTGTCTGTGATGAGTTTTCTTCACTTCTCCAGGTGCTTTGATTGAAGACTTGCAATTTTGAGGAAAAACGGCACCTCATTCTGAGCAGAAATATATCATTAGGAGTTAGGCAAGTCAGAGGTATATTAGTAGCTAAAATAATCAATGAGTAATGTAGTTCTATCTCTACCTAATTCTGTGGATATACAGTGATATATCAGCTTTGGAGCTGATCAGGCCATGTTATTTAGACCCTTCACTGTAGTTTATTTTAATCTTCCTGTAATTCTTCCCTTTATTGTCAAATCCTACTGTCTTACATATTGTGAAAGTCTGGAATGCTTTTTGGCTGCTTAAGCTCCCTGGCCTCGTGAATGTGAGGGCTGGCATGAGGCAGGGGAGACAGACTGGCCAAAGGCTAGGAGATGACAGTACTGTCTCTTTCAACTCAGTGCAGACTTTCAATTGACAATATTATTGCAGCTTGTGGGTGCCATTTGTGGAAATCTAGTTTGGGTACAGTGCTTACTGAAGAAATTATTCCCTTACCTAGATCCCTTGTTCTCATTCGCATGCTGCAGTCTGACTACAACCATCCTGGGGCTGTGCTGTAAAAATAACTCCTCTGTGCAGTCAGTGTTGCTGGCTCCCTCAGCAGGAGTGTCTGCTCCGTCCGCCAGAGCAGGCAAAAGACTTCACTGGATCTGGCTGCTTCAGTGGTGCTCCTCATCTCTTGTCAGGGGAAACAGAACATACACACGTGCCTGTAAGACAAATCCAGCCTGTGTGCTTCCAGGTCTGTCCTCACTGGTCTAGTCACAGATGACCCCTCTGTGTCACAGTGCTGTGTGCTGACACAAACTGTGCTGCTGACTGATGATGTGTCAATTAAATGCAGAAGCATAAGCCGGGTTATAGGACTCCTCTTTCGGAAAGGGAAAATCCAGAGTTAAGGAATGAAGAAAAGTGTAAGTTTCTCTGATTGTTCAGTTATCTTGTATACTCATGGTAGCTAAGTGTAAACTCTTGGAAATAGAGAAATCACTCAGTTTTCTTTAAATAGAAGTTTTTTCAAGTTTTTGATCTGTCTACTACAGTCAACACTAGAATTGAAGTTGTATCATGAGAAATTTGATTCCCAAGTTGAGCATGACTTTTATGTCACGACAGGCTCTGCTTTAGGTGGATAAAGAGTTGAGTATTATGCTTTTTATTTAGTCTGAAATCAGCTTATATTAAGTGTGTTTGTCTTCTCTGCAAGGGAGAAGGAAGAGCGTGATGTACCAGAATTTAATTATTTTGCTCCTTTTCATTTGTAATATCACCAGCAATCGTAGCAAGTAATTCTGAGGCAAATCACAGAAGACATGAGTTGGGAAAGCAAAAGAGGAACAGAAAATAAAGTGGAAAAATAGTTTGAGTGCAATTCTGACACTGAAAAAGCTTCTGTTCTTTTTTTCTGTCTTCATTCTCATAAAGGTTGGCCTCAGTATTTGCTTTTAGGGATGTTTGAATTAGCCCTTTCAGTTTCTGATATTTACTGTTTCTCCAAGAACAAATCCAGCAAGATAAAAATTGTTGTGATGTTAATTTCCTTATGAAAATTACCAGGGATGAATAATTTAAGCAGAGTATACAGCTGAAGGCAGAAGCCTGCTCCATATCCTTGTTGTTGGTCCTATTGACTTATGAGGATGAGGAATTATTTACTGTAGGATTTAATCATATGTCTTTTCAGTTCAAATACGCAAAAATATTGTGCAGTTGCTAGGCCAAAGCCTTGCTCTTTTCATCAAGGAGAAATTGCCAGAGAAATAGGAGAATTACCAGAGAAAATGAGAAGATTATCAGAAGACACAAGTGAGCCCACAGGGAATTACAGTCCTTTGAGACATCTCTGTTGGTCTTGGAGGAGATAGCAAACAGTTGCTATTAGAAAAAAACTTGGTTTGTTGGGGTTTGGGGTTTTTTTGTTTGTTTGTTTGGGTTTTTTTGTTTGCTTGTGGTTTTTTTGGGGGTTTTTTGTTTTGGTTTGGTTGTTTTTTTTTTTTTAGCAGTTGGGCACCTTAGTAAAGGTTTAAAATTATATTTCTAGTATAGTAGAATAATGACTGAGAGTTCCCACAGGGATTTCTTTCTGCTGGGCATCTTATAAATGTGGAAATTGTTCCTGACATGGACTAGAAAATTACCCAGACTCTGCTTTCTTCTTTCTCCTGCACCACATCTTTCTTCACAGATTTGTCAGTTTCTTCATAGTCGTCTTTGTAAGGTGAGGATTTCCAAGGCCAGTTCTTAGCATGTCTCTTTTCCAAATTCAGCTTTCTGTGAATATGGTTGTAGTTTTCATTTTAACAGAAGACTTCAAATCCAATCCCAGCCATATTCCACAAAGTAAATTTCTGTCAAGGCTGGAATGTAAAGAAGAAATGAGAAGTAAAATCAGCTTTACACATATATAAATACAGCTGGACTAATCACTGCAGTGATTGTAAGATTGTTGCAGATGCAGGGCTTAATTACATAAAATACAAGTCTAACGGGATGTAAAGTGTAGATAATGAAGCTCTTTCTGACTCAGCTGTTGAGGTCTTGCTTAGATATCTACCATGGATTCCTTGCTTTTTTTAGGAAATGAAATGTTTTCTCCCATTAAACCCCCTGTTGTTCAGAAATCCGTTTGTTTTCTGAGTCAAAACCCAGTTTATTATTTATTTAATGCTTATTCTGGAGATTGCACAGGTTTGTTTCTTGTAAAGTTTTTTTTCACATTCTCATATCGTGTTTACAAGTATGTTGAGTTGTGTGAAATCAAAGATGTGCTCGTTCTGTTCCACCAACAACTGTTAAGAGTCTGAGGTATAGATCAAAATTCATTAGCTTCCCCTTTTGCGTCTTGGGGAAAGAGCATCTTAGTACATACATATGGAAAGAAACTTCTCTGTAGGAGGCTTAACTGCTGCTTAGCCTGAGTTCTGAGAATAACAGGAGAATCTTGTTTAACATTTACAGTGTTTTTATTCTCTATGGGCATCAACTGCTCAAGTAGAAATATGTCCCTTTCGGCTATTTTAGGGGTATGGACTAGAAGATCTCTGTAAAGTGCCACAAGAGGACATTGTTTCATCTCTTTGACCTGCAGCTTTGCTGGTGGTACTTCTTTCAAATTTTCCCAACAAGGAAAATGGGAACGACGTGAGAATATGAAATTCACAGTGTTGAACAAGAAAGTGAAAAACCTGAAAGAGGATAACAGACCTTGGTGTGTTTTTCAGATCCATCTAGATTCTCTTTTAAATATAAGAAATCTGTGAGCTTGTGACCTTTGATTAACATTTAACTTGAGTGATTTTTAGTTTTCCAGAATTTTTAACTTGTTAAAGTGCAGTTTTGGTTAACAGAAGATATTAGTAGATCTGGAATAGAGGTGTGAATGGAAACTCCTTTCCTTTTGCTGTTCTACCTAGTCAGGATGTGCAAGACTTGGGCTTATGTCACTGCTCTTGATGTGAGAAATATTGACATTGAAGAAGGAAAAAGTAGATTTTGTTCACTCTGCTATAGAACATACTGTGATGGATCACCTTGTGAGAGAGAGAGCTTTCCTCTGTAGTTGCTGACTTCTGAAGGTCTCATGAAGTGTTTCACTTCAGCCTGAGAAGAATCACCCTTTTAATGGTCTATGGGATGCACCACACACACACACACACACACACTCTAAATAGAAGAGTGGCCTGATTAGCTTTGGATTCATGGTGTGAAGTGCTTGGCACTGTTCAAGACTAGCTGTGCCTAAGGAATTCAGGGTTACCTCTCTTAAAGCACAACAGCATTCTGGATGCCAAGTTGAGTTTTTTAGCCTTCTACGGTTAAAATTTTTGTTCCCCCCCTTTGCTTGATTCTGGTTAAATCAAAAATTAAGAGTGAAAGACAAACAAACAAAAGAGCCAGTTACTCAGGATGAAAAAATCATATCTCTATGATGTCTAAAAGGCATGCCCAGAACAACTAGAGGTAAGAAAACTAACCCATATCAGTACATAAACTGTCTTTATTGTAAAATTGCACAGAGAGAGGATGGAGGTGTAAATATATGTATGAAGAATGTGAAGAGTTTATACACATATACAGGCTTTTAAAAAATATTTGTATCTTTACATACAAGTGTGTAAGCATTCCTTTACTGCTTGAAGACACAATAAAAAAAATTCCACATAACAGGCATATAAATGAAAAACAGTTGAAAATTGTGCTGTAATTTAGTTTTCTATTGTGCAATCATAAGTAATTTTATTTGTGAGTAGTCCACTGAAAGCTGGCTTATGTAGTTTTTTCAATTAGCTGTGTTAAGTAATTGTAGAATGAAGCCATATTTTAACAGTCGTAAACACTGCAGTTTGGCTTGCTGAAGGGTTTTGTTTGTTCTATTAGATTTTCCCTTCATGAGTTCAATTTTAGTTATGCCATAAAGCACTCAGTCTGCTTGTAGTACACTTTGGCATGGCTGTGCTGAAGTAGTAATTGCTGTAAAGAAACAAACTCTGTTTCGTTTGGGGGGGGGGGGGGGGGGGCAGAGGGAGTCTATTAAATACCAGTTAAACCTGAGATAACATCAGTTAAATTGCATGATCTAAATGTATGCTGTTTATAATCTGGGACATGATTCTGTATCTTGGCAAGAGAAAAAAATATAAGCAAAAACAAGTCCAGAAAGAAACCAGTTTGGCCCTGTGGCTCCCACCCATCTGATCCAGCCTGCCAGAATGAAGTGGTCCATGCTGTGACCTACTGTGCGAGCTGGACCCAAGCTCTTCTTGCTGCACTGAAACTGTTCTAATAGCTGTTTTAAAAACATTTTTTAATGACAGTTCCAACAAAAGAATATGGGTTAATTATCTGGGGGCTGTGAGGGGGAAGACAACACACAAATACCTAGAAAATAAGTTCCTGAAATGAGAAGCAATAGTTGTTTCTTGTTTAATTTCTTTTCACAGTTTTAGCCATCTTGAAAAACTATACTGGTTGCTTAATTTAAAATGTAGAGGAATTTTAAACAACACTATCTAATCTGCCTTGATTAGTTCCTTGATATCTTTGGGAGTTTGTATGATAGTGAGTGATGCTTCGAAATGTGTGAAAAATATATGGTCTGTAGTAAAAACAAGGATTAAAAAATAGGTGTGAACTCAGCCAATTGCTTTTTGCAATGTCAAGTAGTGCATACGTTTTCAATGTTTAGAAAAATGAAATCAAACCTGTTTCTCCCTTCACAAAATCCTGCAGAAAATTCAGATTTAATGTGTTTCACTGGTATTTTAGTTCTATACTAGTCCAAACCCCTATTGGGTATAGATAAAGTGTGTTTCCTATGTAGAGTGTAATCCTTTCGGCTCTCAGTTTATGAGCTTTAAGGGAGCTCTACTTAATTGTACTGGCTAGAGATCTTGCTTTGTATGCTTTTATCTAGGTGAAGATGCTTTAAACAATCTTTTAGTGGTCTGGTGAAGATAAAGTATTCTCAATGGTGTTTTCTGTCATGATGCTTAGACTGCTTCTCTGACACACTTGTATAAGTGACTTGAAGTAGTCTTCACTGGGAATTGCACATACATCCTTGTGGGTTACTGATTTAAAAAAAATATATAAATTTACTTTTATGTATATATATACTTACATATTTTGAAGAGGAAAAAATAAAGAATAATTGTCAGTAGGAAAGGAAGATGTATCAGTATTTCTTGGACTGTGCACCTGTATTGCATTATTATGTAGGCACTTGAAATCAGTGAATTTTTCCTTTGTTCCTGCAGGTATGGTGCTATCTGTTTTCAAGTGAGTGTTTTTATGGGCATGCCAAGAAATACATAGCATTGCTTATGTTTCTTTGAGTCCAACTTTCAAATACCATCTGCACATGATTTGATTATGTCAGATAATGTTACTGTCCACCATACTACTTGGCATAACAGGATTGGGTTCCAGGTGATGTGTTTGAGGATGGCTTCATTACTGCAGCATATCCTGGAAATCTGCTCATACAAGTCCTTATAATCAGAAATATACCTGGTATTCAGTGAAGTAGAAAACTGTTCGTTCACTCTTTTGTGGTATACTCCTACCTATTGCAACACAAACAGTACAGTTGTTTTCATATGCAAACACTTGAGTCATGACAGGAAAAAAATAAATCGCTGATTAGGAAACTACAGTATCTGTTTGTTAAAATACCTTGTCACAGATATGCAGCTGTTGGTTGCAATTGAAGCACTGATTTTTGACCATGGATATGTGAACTTGGCTTCAGATGCCAAATACTTCCATGTAGAAATCTGTACACCTCTCTCATGTCCCATGCAGAGTCTATCAAGAGCATTGCCAGGATCTTTAATTTTGCACTGTTCCTTCCCACATGAGTAAACCAGCTTGTGATTAAGTAAGGAGATGCTGTCAAGAGTACAGGGAGTTTCTCTTTCTATTTTGATTAAGGCAGAAGACAGGTGGTGTAGCTTAGGGCCAGCTGCCAAGGGGAAACCCTGACCATGAGGAATCCAATTGCAGTCCACCAGGTCTTGATACAGCCCCCTTTGATTGCTGATCTCCCAGTCCCATTTATATTCTCACTCTGATAACTTTCCACTGCTTTTATCTCACTGTACATGTTCTACTTCACTGTTTTGTCTCAGATGTAGATAGGCAGAGGTGTTCCAGGTCAGCAGGCTAGGTCATAGCAGATCCCTGAGGTTCCCTTTGAGATGCCCTGACGGGGAATCCTGACAGGGTGCAATGCAGGATGGACAGGCAGGCTTAGGAGAAGCTTGGGAAGCGTGTAAGGGAGAATCAGTCTTATTACCTCTGTGTGTTGGCTGAGATTTAATGCATAATTGACAATTGTGTGGAAGACATCTGGTTGAGAGAACGTTTCATTTAAAACCTTTTTATGAATGAAATAATCTGACTTGGGATCTGCACTACAGTTCTGAAATAATTTTTTTTTCTGTTTAGTTTTAAATTGAGTTTAGAAGTTACAGATTGCAGAGTGGTTTGGAAGGCAAGTGCTGTGTACTCTAAAGAACTTGAATTCTTTAAATCTTTTTATCTCTAAATGCCTTAGTGTTGTCATGCTTAGCAATGACTGTAGTACTTCATCTTCTAAAGGGTGTTATGGAATGGCATAGGAAACAAATTGGTGCTTTGCTATGAAGGGACACCTGTCCTTGAGCTGGGACTTTCTTGCACATGGCAGGAGTACCAGCAATCAGCATGACGAATGATCACAAGTTTTGAGCAGGCAAGTTCACTGCGGGGTTACCTGGAATCGTAATCTGCAGTCATAATGTCCCTGAGGAATCTGTGTGTGTTTGAGAAGGAGTGGAACTGGTATGGTCTGTGTGTTTGTGGTGGCCTTCAGGGCAAAAACTGAAGGAGGGGAGTGAATGTGGGATTTGCAGATTGAGGCACTAGCTTCATAAAGGTCCATTTCAGTCTTGATTTTAATGGGGGCAAATGTTCTCTTACAGGTCTTAGGTCCATTGGCTTCTTAGACGTCACTGGTCTAAAAATAATGCATATTGGAGCAGTGTAATTGCCTAAGTTATGAGGACAAGGGAAGGGGGGCTGCTGATTCTGTCTACTGAAAACATGCTTACAGGATATAGATCTTCAAGATACCACGAAAGAATGCGCATCTTAATGTGTTATGTTGATTACATTAGCTAAGTGGGGATCATAATGCAAAGGAAGCAAACTATAATCTCACCAGCGATTTTAGCATGACCTCCTGGTCATGCTTCCCTTGTGTTAATCAACAGCCATTAAGTCAATAATATCTGTCGTGATGTAGCTGCAAGACATTAGGCCATTTAGCCAAATATGGTATTTTATTGAACTGAATAATTACAGTCATATTATTAATATTGATATGCTGTAGAAAATTGGCATTTAAAGAAATGAAAGACATTGTTAATCTATATAGATCAGGATTTATGAGCTGAAAAAATCTTTTAAATACACTTGAAGTGGTATTTATGAATAGAAAATACACAAAATGTTCAATTAAGCTGCAGTTATTTTTCGTAGCAAGTCAATAGACTAACCAATTGTTCTTCAGTGCACCAGCATAATAAAATTGCTTCCTTGTGATTCACTGCACTGAATGTCAGGTATATGATTACCCACATCTTATTTCCTACCTACCTGCAAACAAGAGTGTAATTCTGAAAAGATCACCCATTCAAGTGCTTTTATCCTGTTATGCCACAAATTGCTGCATTTTCATCCCATTTTGATAGTTAATTTCGTCTTAGAATATGATTTGCTTTACCTTTTTTCCATGTCAGAAGTCTTGAATTCTGGAAACAAAGGCTGTCTTCCACCAAAATTGCTAAGAAGTGGTATATGTCAAGTTTTACAGTGGAGTGTTTCAGCTTGAAATGAAAGCTGCTATTGATCAGTGACTGTAAGTACTATTTGCCTTGCTGTTAGAAATGAATAATATTTCCAAGTGTCATTGCGAGACTCTGTATCTACAGATTTTCTGCTATGATGGGCAAAGGTAAGCCCTGCAGAGGTGTCCTTGAGAGTGATTGGTAGTCAGCGACACAGGCAAATGAACTTAAGAGATCATGCTTGTTTGTCTTTTATAAACGAAAACTGACATTAGCTCGAAAACCTGTGGCCAACGTGTAAAAGCAATAAATCTGTATTTACATAGAATGAAAGGAGATGGGGTTTATTCATAAATTCATAATCTGTATAGACTGTGTGACTGATAGCCTAGAACTGGCTGAGTGCCTAAATAAATGAGTGGGAAGGACAATTTACCTTCCTGTGGAGTATTCCACAGAAGTGAAAACCTGTCATTTTTTCAGTGTAAGATGACAGGCACCAGGTGATTTTGATTTCTTTGGTTTCTTTTGTTGAGGAAAAGATTGTGGTGTTGAATTTTTTAAAAAGCAGTATTTTTCAGGGACCTTGTTTATTTAATGGCTTCTCCTTTATTGAGATAGTCTGCAAGTTGAAGGGTGAAATGTAGTGAAATATAGTGGCAAAATCTGTATACTTTTACTCAAGCTGGAACAGATATGTTTTCCATTAACACTGTTATGACTCCTCTCAGCCTGGAGACTTTTAATTTACCTTCTTCATCCAGTCGCTGCAATGTGCCTGTCAGTGCTGGGAAATCCCAAGGAGAGAAAGGGAGGTTATTTCAAACCAGTTACTGCACATTTTGCCTTGCAATATTTCTATGCAGCCCACTGCCACTCTTAAAGTTTTATCTTACATTGATGTTGTCCTTAGACAACATTACTGTTTATTAGTAAACGAGATAAATTTCAGAGGAGGAGTCACATCCACATCAACAGCTGGACAGGGACAAGTAAATTAAATATGTGTTGCAGTGGCTGAACTTGGATGTTGCACTTTGCTTTATGCTTCCATGACCATTCCTTGGATGCACCAAGACAGCTGTGATGTTCTTGAGGACTCCCTTTGGAAATGCTGCTCATACATTTGTGCCAGCAGAAACAAAACATGCCCGACTGTTTGGGTTTGTGGTTTTTTTTTGTTTGGGGGTTTTTTGGCTATGTATGAACTAAGACATTTTGATTTGGCCAAACCCAAGAAATTTCTCTTCTCATTGTTTGTAGACTCAGCAAACTACTGTTGAGGTCAGTAAGGTTGTGTCACTTTACGGGGAATTGATTTTTTTGGGGGGATAATGTGCTCAGATCATTCCCACTGACACAAAGGTGTGCCTGTATGTGCCAACTGTAATATCCTGAGTAAGTGTGTACTGTTTAAAGCAGAATGGTTCATCCTAAATTAGGTAAAAATTGGCATAGATCAGTAGAAAATTTAGTCTGCTGGATTGATGCAAAATGCTTGGGTCATTGAATCTGATCTGAGGTCTCCAGGCTCAGTAACATTACCCTGCTCATTGCTTGGTTGGCATGTGGGAAAAACATTGAACATCTGGCTCACAAAATGCTGTACATGAGGTAATGTTGACATTGACCTTCTCTGTATTAGTTGCTGTTATCTTTGGAGCCTTTTTCAGTGGACATACTGAAGTCACTGAGTGGTAGGTCATCTTTGAAAACTCAAATTATTAAGCTGATACTTGTCTCCTTGAATTAGCATTCAATTGATGGGGGAGTGAAAAAAAGGGGAATTATTTAGGATAGAAGAGCAGTATTCTAGAAAGCATTAGGGTCAGTTCTGCTACTTGCAGTTTCTGTTTGTGACATTTTGTACTTGTCGATGATCTTGTAATTAAACATTGTGCAATTTTAAGACAGTACCTATAAAAAGTTATAATTTATAACTTTATAATTTATTCCCTTCTTAACTTATAATTTGAGAAGGGAAACATTATGAGAAATGAATGTCAGATTTTTTTTTTGTTTAAAAATGCATGTACCTAATTTCTGATAACTTAAAAAAACAAATGATGTTGTCAAAATAAGAGATAGATCCAGAAGCTAAGAACGTACCTACACATGTAAAAGGAATATGCCCATAACCTGTTGCAAAACACACTATATCACTTTGGAGGATACATCAGTTTTGCATAATTTTAGAGACAGATAATAGAATATTTTATTTTGCACTTGAAACAATTACTTGCAGTGCCATGTGCCCTATGACATTGTGTACCATTCACACCATCTGTACCCATGATGTGTCAGTACATCAGTGTTCACACTGCAACTTGCTCAAGAATTTATCCCGCTTTCAGGAGTGACAACGAACACACACTCTGTCCTCTGGCAGGAAGAGGACTTTTACATGGGGAGAACTTATCATACTGATGTGATATTAATTATGCAGGAGAAACATGCAGTGCAGAGTTAACATTGTCATTTCTTGGTTTTTCTAACTAATTGTCTTTGCTCTGCCTGAAACTGAGAGAGACGAAAGTTTTGTCAGCTTTTGGCTGTGGTGTCAGCTCGTTGCACTCTGCTGTACTCTTCTCCTGACTACTAGAAAAGAATATCCTTCAGCAGCTTCTGATGATGGTGATCAATACAATAATTTATTTTTCTGTAACCACAGTTGAAGTAGAGAAGAGGAAAAAAAATCCAAGCAAGTTGCTACTAGGGTCCTATATTCCCAAAAGCTGTTTGTCTGTATTATTTGTGTTGTTACATTATTATTTGCTGTTCAGTCCAGCCTCTCATACTAGTCTAAATCATATAAAAAAAGGAAGGAAAAAAAAGCCAATTTCACTTTCAGATGCTGGGAAATACTTAGAACATGCCTAGACAGTCAGATCTCAGTGGACCTGGTTTGAGCAGGGAGTTGGACAAGATGACTCCCAGAAGTCTCTTCTAGCCTGGGCTTCTCGGTGATTCTATGTGGCTCAGCATAAAAGATTAGAGCTGTGAGTAGGTTGGATATTAGGTGCTTTAGGAATGTGAGGGTGATGAGGAGAGATGATTTGGAGGATCTTAGGGACTGGTGTGGAAATTCTACACAGCTGTAAGTCTTTTAAGGAAACCTGTAGGCAGTAGATGCTGCTGGAAGAAATTAACAGCAGACAGCAATTGCTTACAGGTTACAAAGGTTACAAGACTTGTACTTGCCAATCAGTACTTTCTTTAAAGCGTTGATTGACTGTATCTCAATTTTAGGGAGAAAGTGGAGGCTTAGATTTTCAATATTGTTCAATCTGTATTTGAGAAAAGCCCTGCTAGAGCTTGTGAAATGCTTGTGAAACCCTTCTCCTCTGAGGCCAAGGACTGTTGCTTGAACCAGGGTCGGTGAGTGTGTGTGTGCAGCCTGTCCTTCTTTAGCAGCTTAAAGGCAAATCCAAGTGCTGCAATGCAGCAGCTGCTGCTGAGGAATTCCCCCCCCACCCCCCGCCCCCGGTTTCCACAGCTGAGCCAGGCTGTGATGAGCTGGCACGTTCCCTCAGGAGTACTGGAACTTTGATGGGAAGAGTTGGTTGTTGCTGTAGTGGAGTTTGCAGACACTACTACCTTAATGAATGATCCAGTACAATAGGCTGTTTAATATAAAAATGCATATTTCTTAGATTCTCTTCATAAAGAAGCGTTTCATTATTTTTCCTTAGAGTGGCTATTTCCTTCTGCAGTGAGCAGAAACTTCATGGCAGCTTTAGCTGGCATTTATTTTGAAGGACTTTTAAGTCCTTTAAATTTGAAAATAATAGATCAGTACAAGTCTATTATTATCATTCAGTAATTTGGAATGAATAACCTAATGAAGTTTTGGCTTTTGGATATAGAAAGATATGCATATTAGTATGACACTCTGTTCATGAGCTGTGTGCATATTATGTGGATATATTTGCATTTCTGGCACAATATGTTCTAATGGAAAAGACCAGAGCAGCAGCAGTCAATGGACTATTATGTGAAAGTAGACAGGATTTACTCACCAAAAATGTAATTGGTTTTTTCATTACTTCAGCATTTTCAAGATGCAAGACATAACTTCAGATGCTATGCATAGTTAAATTATTTAAATGTATTCCACCTTCCATACTTCAAGGTCACAGTGAGATATTAGCTATTCCTTTTGTTACCATGTAAGTAGCATGGACCACTTATAAAGGAAAACTTCTGTTAGAACAAATGAATACATAACTAGGTGAACTTAAGAAATAGTAATCTAAAATGGTGTGGTGTGTGGCCAGTCTCTTCGCGAACGAAGAACCGGGGAAGGTCTTTCCACCTTCCAGCCTGCGCATTGGATTTTTTTAGGTGAGACACAGTGAGTAATCTAAAATAATTAGTGAAGTAAAGCAGAGCCTGAAGAGAACAAGTCTTTTTGTTTGTTCGTTTGTTTCCAGATGGTTAAAGGTGTTTAAAATGCATTATTTGTGCCATATACTTATGACGCAGTAATTTTGAAATTATTTTTGTAAATCTCATTTGAAAAAACAATGCATTACAAAAAAAAAAAATATTCAAGTGGAACCAAACGTCACCTTGACTAAGGCTGCTCAATGCAGCATGTAGATGGAATGCTCATCTTATTCTGACTAGCAACCTCTTTTTTTTTTTTTTTTTCTTTTGGTCTGGAAAGGGGAAAAAACTCACACTGTCTCATGACTGCGATGCTGAATAGAGCAAAGTTGAAAAACTCTGCAGGATCCTTCATTTTCTTAGCTGTAGGTATGTTTATTGAGGTCATTTATTTCAGGATGGATCTGCATTACTCTTTGACAAACAAGTTTGACATACTCTTTCCTAAAAATCCACTCACCCTTGTAGATGAAGAACTCTGCTTTTTGCTGTGCTAATGTGTCTTCAAATTTGGTAACTTTGAACATTAGTAGAATCTCTTACAGTATATGGTATTTTGAGACACACGTTTATAGACATCAGCAATTATTATTAAATAATGACAGTGCCTACATATGTACAGTTATATATCAAACAGGGTTCATTGCTTATGTACTAACAAGATATGCCTGATACACTGTGGTGTTTTCCAGAAGGTGTGGAAAGGTGTGTGCTTTGATTATTGATAATCAAAGATGTGTGTTTGTGCATTGGTTCCCAAGACAATATGGGTGCTAAACCCAGACTCTCACAAGATGCCTTACAGGAGACGATTGGAAGTGTGGTGTTTAGAGAGAAGATATGTGGAGATCAACCACTCTGGGCAGTTCTGGTTACAGACAATGCAAAGGAAGGCTGCAGACTTTCAGCTCCTTGTTAGTTTTAATGGCTCTATTAAAATGGCTCTATTAAATAATGTGCTGAACTCTCCTCATCCAAAACACATGAAAATGTGTTTCTCCATAAGAAATGCATGTTTATATTCCAGACCATGGAGTACTAGTGCTTCCTCTACGCCTACAGTCTCTGCTTTAATTTTTGGACAGCTAGATGGTGCTGCTTCAATATTTAGTATATTGTTACTTTTAATTTTTTTATGATGTCAAGTCAAAGATACAGATTCAAATGTATTAGAGAGAATGCAAATTTGCTACATGTCCCAGGAGACTTAAAATCCAAGGTAAAGGGTTCATCTTGCCTGCACTTGACCTGCTGTTTTCTTCTGGTGAAGTTGATAAAAACCACAGCCGTAATATGTACATAAAGTGGAAATAAAATGGCCTGATGGAAAAAGATATCACTAAGCTCTGTTAAACATAACTGTTCAGCTGCTCAGAGATATCAAACATATTACATGAACAGCTTCTTAAGTGCATCACAGGACAATACAGAATTTTTTTGCCACTCTATACTAAAGTTATGTATTTAGGTGAAATACAGAATGTTTTTCATTGAAATTCCTCTGTATCAATTGTGTGTTAGTGCTTAGACATTGCTTCATGTTATTTTCCTGTGTCTTTATTTACTAGGAGCAAAAATCACCTCCCTCTTTTTAATGAGCACTAGAGCTGAGAAGTTCAAACTCAGTTTAATATGAAATACTAGTTTATGTTCTGCTAAGAAGTAGTAGGAAATGTTTTGGAACAGACCTAGTGATTTTTTTTAATACTAGTGACCTTGTTCAATAAATATTCATCTATCAGTAGAAAAAAAAGAGCAATTGAAATAAGCTTGATAATCATAATAAACTGGGACAAGAAAGCAATGATGATCTGAAGGAAGTTCTCATTAAAGAGAGTCTCATGGAGAAATCTTCTCGCAGGAGCAAATATGGCAGCAGGCATAGTACTCCTGAACTGTTGTGGTCTGTAATACTGGATATTGTAGAAATGAGCGGAATCAAGCAAACAAAGCTCTTCATAGCTGAGTAACTACTGGAACATAAACTTGTGGAACTGTCAGTCTAAACTCTAGCAGGTACTTATTAAAGATTCTGACTTACTGGTGTAAGATGCAACGTGTTCTCTGTATGACAGGTGTAGCATTAACTGTCCCAAAGGCTACAAAAGGCATATGCTGTCGAAGTGACTGTGCTTGACTGTAGTAGGTGAACATGACATATAAAATTCCTAATGTCTATCTCAAATGCCTAAAAAAAATTTAAATTAAATATTCTAAAGGCAAAAGGGAAATACTTTGATGCAAGTAATATAAAACTTTTTTCAGAAGATCAAAATGACAAATTTTATTGTCACAAGATGCCATTTTTTACATCAAAAAAAAAATTCAAGAAATGCCAACTGCTCTTGTAAGAATTGGCTTTAAAACTGTATGGCTAATAGGAGTGATTGATATGCTGTAAGAGGTATAACCTCTCTTTGATTTGCTGAAAATGTATATTGAGGTGGTGCTGATCTGTGGTGCCACTGAACTCCTACAGCATTTGTTCTCAGCTTGTCAAAATTTTGTTAATTTGCCCAAGGAAAAACTCATGTCAGCTGGAAACCTGTTCTTCTCTTCTTGTGGAAGATTCAAATAGAAAGAGAATGACAACTTTTAGTTAGAAATGAGGTCCCAGTCTAATGACCAGTATTTGCAAAATACTCTTTCTTTTCCTCCTAATTAGCAATTGTAGAGTCAGCACTGCAGAAAGCAACTGGGCAACTTTTGAGTTTTCCGGATGTCTGGGTCATATGCAGTAAATGCTCCCTATGAGTCTTGAATTCCTTAAACCAGTTCTTTCAGTAATTGAAGACAACAAAATCCACTCTAAAACTTCTCCATCAGAAGATACTTCATGATTCATGTCAGGAAAAATCTGTATTTTACTACAGAGATTCTTTCATCTTCTCCTTTTAATAACACCCTTCCTTTCCTGCTGTTAGGTTCTTAAGCAGGTGTCAACAGTACTCAAATTTAATGCCAAGTCAGCTGATATTTTGTATTTAACAACTTCTGACGTTGACCTGCTGCTAAAAGACATTTTAATTAGGAGCTAGAAGATGTGCAATCTTACTATTGTCACACTTTTGTAATATCCTTCCCCTCCAACCAAACAGAGCTCCAACCCCACAGCCCTTTCTGTCTGGGGAACCCCCATGGCGATCAGTATTTTGAGAGAAACTTTCTTGAAGCATCTGTCATAGAGTGTTATGTCCACAGATGCTGGGGTGGATTGTCACCGTAGTGATGTATCTGTCTCAAAGAAACCAGACCTTTGATTTTAGTCATCTTATTCAGTCTTTTCATTTTCTTTTAGTGGTGATGTCTTCCAACCATGCTGTGATTTCTTCCTCTGATTTCTGTTGGGCTTCATTATATTTGGAACTGGAACTCCTTTTACGTAGGCTTTTAAGGCATTTCCAGCCTCAGAAGCAAATACAGTGTGGTGTTTTTGGTTGTCCCCCCCCCCCCCCCCCATCAAGGTGTATTAAAGTTCCTCAGGCCTTACATCAGCAGCTATGATGTGAAGAGGCTATTTTACCCTTAATATTGTGTCAGAATCCAGTCCAGGGTAGCTGTGGTACCCCTGGATCACTAAAAGTTTTTTCCAGAGATGGATCTGGAAGCTGCTGTAAGGCTTTTAGTCAATAATGAGAACTCTGTCACGTGGTAGTTACTTGCAGATACTAATAGTTAGTCTCATGTTATTAATTTAATTTGAATAATTTATTTTTCATCTACTTTTTAATTCATCTATTTGAAAAAAAATGTAAACAAAAGTTACTATTTAGAATTCCTCTTTTATTCTTTGTAGAGCTCAGCCTTTCAAATTCTCAGACATACTTATTCTTCGGCAATCTTGTGAACAGATCTTTCAAGCCCTGTGAGCTGTGCAGAAAATATAAATTTTGGCATGACAGGGAACATAAAAAAGCCTCTGTAACAGATCCAGTGGCATTTTCAAAGTGATCTTTGATTAAGAGGTTAATAGGATTTATGAACTGTACTCCTCTAAATCCTTGTAACAATTCCCATCATAATTACAGCAAATAAATCACGAAAGGTGCAGGGGTTAATTTAGTTTGTGTGAGTATCCAAAAGTTTAAAAGCTTATGCGGGGCATACACACATGTTTTGAAATGGCAGATTTGAACTTAAAATGTTAAGAAATGTTTCTGTAGAGGCTTCTGGCACTTCTACTTTGGGTCAATATTTCTGTCATGCCCTAACTGTATCCCTTCTACTTGGGGTACAAAGTAGGATATGTTTAGATCAAAACAGAACAGAAAACCAAACTTGTGCCACAACCTAACAAAATAAACCTACTCAAAATGCCTGAAAAAAATTCTTCAGAATCCTAAATAAAAATAATTCAGGTTTGTCTGGAAAAGGAACTTGTACACTGTCATGCACAACAGCTCTCCTTTACTCTCACAGATAATGCAGCATTTGTGGATAGGTAGATATAAAATACACTGCAGTTGAATTTTACAGCTTTCCATGTCCAGTGCTTCAGCAATGTGGAGTGATTTATATTCTTGAGTGATTTATCTCCCATACAGCCATAGTCCCGTATGAGTGTAAGATGTGGTTCCAGGCAAATAATTTACATTCTGACTTCTTGATGGAAGTATGCAGTTGCTGGCGAACAGCTTGTGGTACCGAAGTCCTGCCTTCTCTGAAACATCAGGCTGCAGAACATCATAAAATGCAAACAGATGAAGTAGACACTGAATTGATTCGCTTTGGTGTGCTCTGGGGAGGGAGGGGTAAGATTGCTTACTGATGAGGGAAAAGTTAACTTTTATTCAGAGAAGATTCTGTGTATTGATCAGTGGCTTGTTAGACTGTGAGATAAGTGAGTGGTTTGAACTGGGAACAGTAGGTCAAGGCAGTCAGCCAGGGCTCTAGTAAATAGCTTTTATAAATGGTGCTGGAAAAATGTCTTTGAGGCTATGTAAATGATTCCTTTCGTATCCAGACTACAGGGAAACTAAGCTTTTACATTCTCACATGTGTTTTAAAGCCATAAAAGCTAATAGTATCAAAAAATGAGGAATAAAAATGCTCTTGGCCATGATGTGTGCACTTCTTAAGAAAAATTAAGACTGTCTTTATGTGCTTTTTCTTTTACAGAGTATCATATCATAGAACACCTTGGGTTGGAAGGGACCTTAAAGATCATCTACTTCCATCCCCCTGTCATGGGCAGTGACACCTTCTACTAGATCAGGTTGCTCCAAGCTCTGTCCAACCTGGCCTTGAACAGTTACAGAGAGTGTTTTCTCCATAAGCTACTTGCAATACAGACACTACAGTGCTCAGAACTTCAATTCTGTCTGTAAGGAGATACTTCAGAAAGCTTATGTAGTGCATTGGCAACTTCAGTGTATTGATCACATTTTGGGATGTTGTACCTTAAAAAAGGATAGTTATTTTGGTTATTATGTGATGCTCAAATATGGGATGAGCTTCATTTAAGGACCTCTGAAGAAAACAGTGCTTGTATGAATACAGGTGAAGGGTGCTGCTCAGAAGATGGCTGAAAGATTTTAGAGCTCAGGGAAAGGACATGGAGATTAAAGGTAAAATACCCCTGTCTTCTGAAACTGTAAAATGAGTTGCAGATTCTGGAGATTGTGTAGAAATTAACTGGAAATGAACACCAAAGGAGCAAACTTACATTATTAAGTTTTCAATACAAACCACTAAAGCACCACTCATTCCTAAACGAATATATCTTCTGCAGCAACCATATTTTCTAACATTTATCTCTTGCTCGAGGCTGATCAGGGGAGGTTTATAAGTTGCTGAAATCACTTTATAGCCTATTTAGAACTCATTTCACAGCAATTTAAGGGGTTGCAATGAAGCTAATAGCCCTCTACATTTCTAAAGTGTTTATGGTTTGAAAAATGATATAATATTTATAGCACTTCCAAAAGTAACCTGATAAATCTAATCATTGTAATCAGTACATGGTAGAAATCCCAGTGTTTTGAAGACCTATTTTCAAGTATCTCTCATCGTGCTGTCCAATGTTTCATACATTTGGCAGGGTGATTCTTGCAAAATAAACCACAGGAGAAGTACAGCAGACCAACATGTTTATCAGGCCTAAAATCCTTGTCAGAGGAGAAGGAACTTTACAGATCTGTGACCACAGCCCTTCTCTTTGGTGAAGCTGATAAATTTGAAGAGGTTATAGATAATTCTGTTTCAGAAGAGCAATTAATGTGAAGAGTCTGCTCCTCACTCTCTACCCATGTTTAATATAACTTGCCATAGTTTCCTGTATTGAAATATCAGAACTATTTAGAAATGAGAAGTACTGAACACTACACTAATCGAGTCACTTATAAAACAGCCGCACAGTAGGAGGAGGTAGAAATCAAGTTGGATTAGGTTTTTCTTCACATAACTTATTTGCAAATTCCCATTGGTAAAACTGAGAGGAAGATCTTGTTTACAGATGTAAAACATTTTTATTGAAGAAGCAGCAGTTGCATCCATGATGATATTTATGTACTGTTAAGTATTAACCATTTATCCAATTGTCAAAGATATGATCACTGCATATAAGTGATGATTTCTGTAACAGTCATATTAGTGAACCAGTCCTCTCTTCTTTTTGTATTGTGTGGGAGTAAACCAAGTCCAGGAACCTGTAGGTTTAGTGAGGCTACAGAAAAACCCTTTGGGCTAATCAGTTTTAACCTTAATTCACAGTGCTTAAAAGCCATTCCTAGTTCGGATTTTTTGATATCTGGCTGGTTGCCCCAGATTCCCAATTCAAGACCTTAAATTCTTGGTAACAGAACCTTAAATTCTTGGTAACAGAACTGTGTGTGTGACATTTTCCTTTAATTACCAAGTCTATCAATGCAGTTACATATTTTACCTAATCACCATGTGCTGTGGGGAGGTAAAGGATAGAAATAGGCATGTTTTTAATAAGAAGATCCAATGACAAAATGTCAGATTGTCTGCTGTGCCTCTTCAGTCACCTTGAAAATTTAAGAGGTGCTAATTCCTGGATCGTGATTATCGTTGATTCAATTTTTCCTATCATGTATTTGTGTATGCATTTTCGTCTTGAGGACAGGCATTAGCAGTTGTTTGTAAAGTATTTTTAAGTCCACATTACAATCTTTCAGGCTTATATCTATCAAAGGCTGTGAATTTGCTTCATTTTCAGAGTTACTTATTCATTAATCCTCAAGGACTACTTGGAACTACACTGTAGGAACCTTTAGCACATCAACGATATAAATCAAAATGTGTAGTTACTGGCCACTGAGTCAAGGTGCTTAACATAAATATTGACCTAATAATTTTGTGCATAAGCTGGAACTTTTTCATATTTGTACATGCATTTCTTATTTTTAGCATTTGATGTGAGACGCAGGATAAGATTGTGACCTTAGTGATTTGTTTATAATCTTAAGTGGCAGTGGGCCTAGTAGGTAGTGCTGGGTTTTATTGAATAAATAGATTGAATAATAATGGAATGATAAATACTACAATTCTCTATGTCTGCAGATTTTCCACTCTGCTACAGAGGCTGTTAAGATTTCTAATCAGATGCATGTCATATGCTATAAACTGTACATCCTAACAAAACCGTTGAGACTGAGAATACCCAAAACACCTTTTGTCGTCAGCAAGACATCAGAGTTACTTCCCTCTTCATGCTTTTACTAAATAAGCATGGATTATTCCACCTAGAAGACAACATATGGTAATTCATCTCTTGCAGTTTATTAGACTAATACATCTAAACTACTTTGAGTAATAAATTACAAGATTAAGACTTTTGATGTTTAGCGATATCATAGGGCATTGTGTGCTGGAGGTAGATTCACAAATACTCTTTGCTAAGGGAGTATATATGAAAGGAAATCTGGATTAATTAATTGCGGTCATTAACTAATGTCAAAGGTGTACCAGTGCTGTTGATTCAGAGTGTTATTAAGTGCATACAAATAGAAAACACTGTTTACATAAGTATTTCTTAAAATAAACCTACAGACTTTCCTTTGAAATTGCAGCCATACCATGGCCTAAATTTTTCGGACTTAAATCTTTGTGAGCTAAAGTTCATTACAGAGGTATTTAAGTATTAAGAAGAAGCAAGGGATCAGTGAAGCAGGTGGGTGATAAATAGCATGAGAATGCACTGGCTGAAGGCATGAACAAATCCATCTGTTACCTGTGTTTGGGAAAGGAAATATTCTGTGTAGCTTTTTGTATTTTAAAGAGTGAAGGGAAGTTTTAACATGGCCCAGGCTGCTGTGGCTCGGGATCTGTCTGCCAGGTGAGGTACTGTTCTTGATTTTGTTTTCTAATTTACCACCAAGATTGCCATTTTTAGTAAAAGCAAGAAAAGTGAATGGGAGAGCTTCAGACAGCCCTTCCTGCAGTATTTCATAAACCCTGCCAGCTGCTAACTTTGCAAATATGGAATGAAAATTACAGCACAGGAATAGTGTGAGTTAGATTGGATTTGGTGCAGCCCAGAGAAGCTCTGATGAGCTTCTGATGAACAAGAACAGCTTACTGGCAACAACTTGCCTTTTGAGAGGAACAACATGACGGAAGACTGTGATCCATGCAACTGTTTAATGGACGATCATCCATAATGTGAACTCTTGGTTCTGTCTTGGAAAGCTGAATACGGAGACTATTTCTTATACTAGAAAATACAGTTTTCTGTACAAATAAGGGGTTTTGTTAATTGTATTTGTTAACTTCCTTTTTATAAGTTTCTGCTGAGGAGCCTTGCTTAAGCTATATTTTGTAGTGCCACTCTGGATTTAGGAAAAAACCCTTTATCTTGTGAAGCAGCAGGCTGATCCTGGCTTAATGATCCATCAGTACAGAGAGGTTAGTAAGGGCCATGGCAGCCAGTGGCTCTGGAGAAATCTTTGACTCACAACTCAGTCAAAGTCCATTCTGAAGTAGAATCTCTGCTGACATTTAAATTATGCTGCACTCACTCCCTTGCTTCTGGGCTGAAAGTGCTCAGGGCAGTGCCCCTGTCTCCTCATGCCCTATTCCTGCTGCTCTGGTAGGATCTGGAGTAGGTGGCAGCACAGAACTGACCTTTTTCTTCTTTTACCTATAATTTTTTTTTTTTAAAGCTTTTGATTTGCCACCCTCTGTGTTCTGAAAGTGCTCTGACTCCTGTGGGATATGTAGAATGACATCTAATGTGTGTGCTTCTGAGTTCTAATGTGTGAACAATGCACCTATATGGAGATGTCCCAAAATGGATTTTAGCCTTCCTCCCCCTGCTTTTTTTTTTGTTTTGTTTTGTTTCATTTCCAATATCTAATGTATTTAATTTTCTGCCCTCTCTGACTCCCTGAAGTTGGAAAATGTCTGGAATCAGATGCATACTGTTGAGCATTAGCAAGTGTCTGGCTCTGAAAACTCCAGCGTCTACTGAGGCAGGAAAGCCGCCAACCCTGCTGTATTAACTGTTATACACGAATAGTCCCATCATAGTGCAGTCAGGAATTGTGACATATACACAAAAACTGTTAAAGCCCGTAATTCATTTTCCAGTAGAATAATTCATAAACATTCATCAAAATTTAGCTCTACCAAGTGGCAAATATCCCATCTTGCTACCATGAAAAGCCCAAGATTTTTCATTTCCACTGTAAACATTTTATTATGACACTTTCTGGTTAGAATTGCATAAATCTCTCGGCAGTGAATTCATTGCATATATTTGTTGATGAGATTCTAGCTGCAAGTAAGCATCCTCTGATACTCTCTATGTAATTTACTTAGGGAAGGTAGCAGAACAGCAATAACATCCCAGAAATATTGGATCCAAAATTGTAAAAAATATTTTCAAGGGGAAAGAGAGCATGACACAAAAGGATCAAATAAAGTCTTATTTGCTGTGTGTTTGCAAAATGTTGTTAACATTTTATTGAATGTATCTTCCTTGTGAATTATGCATGCCCTCCAGTGCCTATGGGAAGATGTAAAACTCTATATATGATGAATGGAACGCATGATCTCCTGATGATTTCTAGGATACTAATTTTATATCTACCAAGGGTTATTTTATTCCCTTTCAACATGGGTAAGCAAGAATATTTTGGTGAAGGGAAGATTTCTGAATGAATTCTCTCATTGGAGCTTGCACAGGTCATTGCAGGGAGATACTGTGTATTGGTGCACTGAAACTGGGGTTCTGTAGGCTAAAAAAGTTACCTTCCCAGTAAGCTGAAGCTGAAAGCAAAGTGTATCCTAATTCCTTTAATAATTCCAGTGAGATCTAGTAACTTTTCAAACCTTTACACGTCCAACACCTGACTGGTGTTGGTTCAAACCATGAATCATTCTGGAGGACCAACTGGTCTTGTCATGTTAAGACAAGCAAAAATGTGAGTGAGTAGCCAAGGCTGGTGTGAAGGTGGCTTTTCAAATGTGATGATCTCACTCTTGTGCTCACTGGTTTTTTGATCACACCTTCTTACAGGTTTTCAGTGTTCGATCTGAGTTTAAGACAGAATCATCAACAGCATATATTTTCCTCTTTTTAATTTCCAGCAAATGTTTCAGTTTTTAATGTAGTCTTAGGTGCAGCTTCTTAGTAACGTATGCATTCATTCAGTGAACATTTACAAGATACTTCAAAGTACCCAATATTCTCTTTTGGTTTATATGTCAAGAAAAATATGATATGAACACATTTTTTTCCTTGTTATTTATGTGAATTGTCAATACTTAAATGCCTCTGCAAAATTAGGTCAATGAATCTCTGAAAGTTAAATGTGTTCTGTGGAATGGAAATGAAGAATACAATGAGAAATAACATGAGCTAAAGTATATTGAAATAAAGAATTCAGGAAATGAACAGTTGGAATTCCAGCCCTCACTGCTGCCATCAGAACATGAAACTGAAGCAATATTTATTATTAGTGAGTTTAATATATAAATGCACCTACTTTTTCTGTTGGCAGCAAGCTTCTGTCAAGTAATTCACCTTGCAAAGAAAAAAAATCCATACTGTTTAGTATGAATTTTATGTATTATACAGACTTCTAATCCCTGACTTCTCCAGAGGTAATAATTGTTCTGTTTTATAGAAAAGCTCTTTTTTTGGGATAAAAAGACCAGCTTTTGAACCTGGGCCTTGTTAACCTATGGTTAAGAGTGGAACTAAGTTAAAAAGGAAAAAAACTACAACCTTCCTCCAAATGGTTAAATTCTACTTGGGTGCTTAACCACTTGAAGTTAACAGGTAGTGGCTAGAGATCTGTGACACTAAACATGGTAGAAAATAAAAAATGGAACAAGGGAAGAATAAATCCTTTTCTGTTGCCAGATTTTTTAAGATTATACTCTTTTGATGATAGAGAACAGATTACACTTAAAATTAAAAGTTATGATTTAAAAATTATGACTAAACATTTTCAGTTGGGGGAAGAATTTTTTTTAACCTAATTAATTAGAATAAGGGTAATGTATGTGGGCTCTTGTAGAAGGTCATTATTTGGATGAGGCAATTAACTGTAGAGGTGTAACATAAGTTCAGTAAGAATGCTGTGCTAGAGAGAGTCTGTTCCTACGAGCTTGGCAGTGCTGTGCACCTCTGTCCTGCTGCAGCACATCTCCAAGATGAGTAAGTCTCAGATCCTCTGGAGTGGACCTGTAGCTCTAAAGGACTCACTGAAGGGATCTTTTCCGAGAAGAGGGAGTGCAGGCCATAGTACTGTACTGGGATACCTGCCAGCACAGCTGATAGAGGAGGCACAGCGGGTAAAAGTGAACTGTGATTTTGTTTAGCCCATGGCAGAAAACCTGTTCATGTTATTATTCTTGTCCTGGGAAGTGGAGGATTAATGTGCTAGGAAAAGGTTTCTGTGTGTCAAGCAGAGCCATAGTTAAAGCTATTAAAATGGAAGAGCCTGGAATGTCAAAACTGGCACAAGCCATCTCTTATTGTTAGGACTAGATGTGCAGAAAATATTACTGATAGAAGGAAATAGATATGTATACAGATGCAGGGATAACTTACTATTTTGTTGGGGAGTGTGAAACGTGAAAAAAGGCAGAAAATACCTGGAACTCTGCTTAGAAATTGCCTGTATTTCTGGCTAGGGCAGTTGCCTGAAACTTTGTCTCCTGATTGTTCAGAGGGCAATCCAGAGTCAGGAGGTAAATGTGGAGACAACAGGAAAATGCTGGACTAATTTTTGAGGCTGTTCTGTTGTGATTATTCCCCTGCAAGTGCACTACCAAAAAAGTCCAAAGCAATTCTCACTTCCTTCCCAACCTCTGAAGTCACAAAGCATGATTTTTAGGCTGCTCACATTCGTAATCATACATCATCAAGTAAATAGCTTTCAAGGGGTGCCTTTTTTATTCATATGTTTTCCTGGCCTTTTGTTAGGGTCAAGTTTGTCTTCTATATTTCTTTTAAAAGTCTTACTCTTCTGAGGCTCTAGCCTAGAAGAGGATGTGCAAAACCAAATATTTATAATAATGATGTCAAGTCTGAAGGCTTAACAGGGTCTGTTTCTTAGATATTCCTTTAATGGGTCTATATATGCAAAGAAAGTTATGGAAGACGAAGCATCTCTTCTTTAGAAAAGTGACTACATAGCACAAAGGGAGAAGAAAGGTTTGGATGATAAATATATAATGCAACCCAAATTATTTTGCAAGTGGAAAATACTGGTTTTGTCATTCATATCTTCAGTAGCCTGTTCAACTTAATTTGAGAAGACAGTCAGGCCTCTGAAATACTTCGTATGATGAGTCAGCCAGAGACTTAGAGAAGTTGTCTGAAGGAAAAAAAAGAAAATCTTTTTCAGGATCCAGATCAGAAAATTTGGTTGTTATTATTATGCAGTAGTTGGAAAGGTAAGGAAAACTGAATGGTCCTGCTGTCTGTACACTGTCCTAGAAGTTATCTGGTTCAAAATGTTCAGTGTCACCACAAAAACAGTGCTCCATGTCCTGAACTTATTTTTTCTCTTAAACTTTTGGAAGGTCAAATAGGGTCCAAAGTAATCAGAATACCATTTCTTCTTCACAAAGAGCAACAGTAATTACAAAGTCAACTCCAAAATCAGACAAGTTCCTGTATTCATACACCATTTGGATTAGAGAGTTAAAAATTGTATGTTGTTTGTGGCTTGTGCCCGGTAATGAAGGAAAGTTTGAAGGCAACACTTGCAGGTAATCAAGAAGTATCACTGAGTACAATTAAGTCAGAGCTTTCTGCCTTTGTAATGAAGTTTACAGTATAAAGAAAAAACTGGAAAAAACCCCCAATTAAAAATGTGACTTCGTCACCATGAAGCCGTATGTAGGACACAGTGTTTTCTTTTATAAACTGTTCTATATTGGTCTGTTTTCCAAAAATAACCTTCTCCTTCCCCAGTTTATTAGACACATTGTATCTAATCCTGTACTATCTAATGCTATTGAATAATTTGGCTTTGAAAGTGTCAGTTAAAATGGGTGCTATACCTATGTTCCCCCTTTTTGGTTTTCTTTGAGTAAACACCTCAAGATCTACTCAAGATCTAAACAATGCACCAGAAGCAGCATTTTGGCATAGATAATAACTAGAAACAAAGTTTATCTCGTGTGGTGATTGGAAATTACCTTTGTATAAATAGGTCTGAATTCAGTCCTTATGTGCTTTTATCACACATTACTCACAAGTATCCATGTTTAATATGACTGGTTGGTTATTTGAATTCCTGACAAAAAGTTCACTAATTACTCCAGGATCATAGTACAGACATGGCAGGATGATTTTTAAGTGCTGTAAAATGGTTTAAACACCTAGGCTAGTAATACATGACAGTGTTTTCTTTGCAGAACTTGTCACCAGAAGTGATAAATTGCATCCTAACTTGCTTCTCAGATGATTACCCTGGTGACTGTGGGTCTGTGAAAGAACTCACCCAACTGCAGGACTTGGGAAAACACTGATGTACAGATCTTGAAAGCTGAACCTAGAATACCAGCTTTCACCTTATTGTTATGTTTGTCTTTCTGCTTCAGTGGTGGAATCAAAACCAGTTTTGATTATAAGCAACGCTGGATTTTTGCTTTCATATTTAATGGCCAGTCTTCGCGAACGAAGAACCGGGGAAGGTCTTTACATCTTCCAGCCTGCGCATTGGATTTTTTAGGTGAGACACAGTGTGCGCGGAACTGAGCCCACCCTTTAATCCTGAGGTTCATCTGCCGGGGTCAAGCGAGCTTGGACGGTGGCAGCGAGGTCCTCAGGACGTAGATGGATTGCCTTACAGGGCTAACGAGCTCCATCTGCCCGGGGCTTTCATATATACTTACCTTAAATAGTTCAGTCTTCCCATTTTGGCAGAGCAATCTTCTGGTGCTAAACTGCATTAATTTTCTTTTGCCAGTGTATTAAACTCATCATCTTAAACTCTTATGCGGCAATTAAGTTCCTTACAGTTATCTCTATTAATAATAAATGTTAAGTAACACTCTGGCAATGTTTTAAAGGAAAACGGTCACTTCTGTCTACTCCTGATTTGTCTCTCCTCTACAGGTTTGTAATTTCCTCCCTCTTACCCCCCACCAATTCTTGCTATTTAATTATATATTATCTTGATTTTGTGCTTTCTCATTTTTTTATAGGTAGGATTTTTAAATGTTGTTTTTACTGAAGAACAAAAAATGTCTTTGTAAAAGGACAGTCTGCTTGCAATGATGACAGAGATGATGTCTTGGCTGTTTTGAGGTCTGTCAAGGGATGGGAAGTTTCTACCACCCTTGGAGACTATGGGATTTTTGCCCTAATTGAATAGATGCTTTGGATATGAACCACTATTCTATTTGCATTGATATTGTCTTTGTTATTGTTCTCACCAATGTAATATTCCATCAATATGACTAATATATACTGTTTTGACTGACTTTCAAAATGAAAAGCTTTACTCATCCTTTCAGGGGTTTTTCAACTGATTTGTCTTCCTCATTCTGTTTACTTTTATTCTCTATCTTTTTTTCATTCCTTTATGACCTTTTAAAGTTAATCTGATCTAAAAAAGAAATTCAAACCCGAAACATTCTATTGCTCTCTATTCTGTTTTTCCAATGCGTTGAAAACTAAATAAATCTGTGTGTCCATGTATAAAAGGAATTTGCTTTCATCTCACTCCACATTAGGAATACTGGCAGCATATATTTAAAGCATGTCTGTAAAACTTCAGAAGCTGGGCTGGCATAACACATGGAACCCTTTTTAAGATAGCTGTAATTCCATTTTACAAGAGTAAACCGTAACTGTGTCTCCTTAAATAGCCCATTAGAGTTCCCTGATAGGAAAATTTGCAGCTCTCAGCTGCTTCTGCGTATACATAATGCAGAAAGAAATCAGATATCTCATATGCCCTGTAGCTCAGAGACTTTTCCATTCAATTAATAAGCAGTGAAGTAGATGACAAGATTATTAAACAAGTTTTTAATAGATGAAAGATTTTATAGGCTCACGATGTGGATTATTGACAGAACTAAACATTTTTCTGAAATGATATATCTGCTATTTATTGAGAGGGAAAGAGTATTTTGTGGTGTGGACAGATCTCCCATAGTCACACACTTTCAGGTGCACATGTCCATGCCCATATTGAAGAAGGAGTTCATACTTCTTTTAATGAGGAGTAACTGGCCCACTGACTTCAATTCTTCACCATCAGTAGCATGATATAGCTCAGTGTTGGGTCTGAGGTGTTCCATTTTTGCTAAGTTGTAAGTTTTGGGCTATCTGATGGGTTATTAATTCATGGGAGGTAGACTGCAAGTGTAGGCCTCCTAAATACGGTTCTCATGTGACCAGAACAGGAATCAATTTTTTAGTCGCATTAAAATGGTCTCTCTCCAATGCAGTGATTGAAACCAAGGTCTGTTTTTAATATAACAGAAATTTAAAAAGTCTTACATGTTATGGGACTGTAGATGAAGGTCACTTTCTGTTTAACTTGTTAACTCAAGTTTTCAAAAATTTGATTGCAGCTAGCATTTTTTAGTGCGAGGCTAATTAATGCCAATGCCAAAAGATAAGCACAACTGAGAGAAAGGAATCTTAGTATCCACTTCTTTGAAAATTATGTAATGGTGACTGGAGTAAGAAGATAAGAAAGTAGGAAATAGATAAAGAGCCTAAAAATTATATAAATGCGAAGGACGCGTGGGAAATGCACCAGAGAATAAGAAGAGACAAAACAGATTTGATCTGTATTGTGGGAAAGTTGGTTTGCTGCTGTGGAGATTTTTCAATCATTGAAGAAGTTGTACTGGGAGATATTTGTGCTCAGTGGTGTCTGTAGTTATCTATATACAATCTGCATTATATTGAGATGGAGAGAAGTTGTTTAGGTTCTTCAGTCTGAGCTTCCTAAAATGGTTTGTTGCATTCCAGCAGGATTTTTTTATTTCAGATAGACATAGAAACATTATGTGAGAAATTCTTGGGCTGTTTCCCCTAGAGAAAATGATTAGAAGAGGCTTTGGTCAAATGAGCAAAATTGACAAAATCTAGGAATGGATATGAACTTTTCCTAAGCCATTGAACAATGTTTAGCAAAATGTAATCTCTAGTTTTCTGTTGTTATTCTGCCTTGGAACTCCAGATTGGGCCCTTTTTTCCTATATGTGAGTAAGATTTTAATTGCTTTAATAGGTGACATTTAAGCTTATAACTATAGGTTGCAGGGATAGGATGAATCAAGGGCATAGGATATTGGGATATAAAGTTGGATCAGCAAATACAAGGCAGGAGGAAAGTGTTTAACTCAGTATGATCTGTGCAGCACTTGGTTCTCTTACTGCTTAATGACGCTGAGCTCTAACTTCTCTGAGTTTAGCACAATTCTATATCTGTGAATCTGTGATACTGTAGGGACTTTTAGAAAATATCAAATCCTTTTACTGAATGTATTCTTCCAGTAAAAAGCATCTAATATATGCCGCTTGACCAAAATTTCTAATTGATGATCTTGCAAGAAAGTTGTCAACAGGATTAATTTATCTCAGCTGGCAAAATAAAAAGCAATAAATAACAAAAGCCAAAATAAATGACTAGTAATAGGTATATCTGATTGCTTAAATGAAGCATTCCATATGCATTATTATGTGTAACAATGTGTGAAATACCCTTCACGTATATAACATTAATGCTAGTTTACTAAATTATGAAGCATAGCAGAGTGAACAAGGTAACATTAGTGGACAACATTATTTGATCTAAAAATCTCTGTAAAAAATAAATACATTGTTGCTTTGTGGTAATTAGGACAGCAGATTTTTTAATTTTTAAAAAGTCTTTCTCTCATCAGAGGACTTGTTGAGCTGCTTCTGTATTCATAGCACAGTGACAAAGCCAGAATTATTGATCCCTGTGAGCTCTGGGGCACTACCCTGAAGTTAGTTTGGAAGTCATAAGAATATTCATTTCCTGTTGACTCTTATCCAGGGTGGGAAATAGAATTTACAAGGCAGTAACTGTTCTTTAATGATCTTCTCCTTAACCTTCCCTGCCTGACAATTTGGTTTATTGGTTTCCCATGCCTGTCTGGAATGCCTGCTGTTATAACACTTTAAGGAGGAAATTGTATCCTGCTAAAAGCTAATAATATTTTTGGCAATATAAAAAGGAGTGAGATTTTATGTAGAGAATTCTCTTCAAAAAAGTACTAGAGATTAAAACAAATGTGAAGAGATTAGGTGTTCTTAACAAGTGATCAGACAGAAACAAAAATGACACATGGTGTGGGAACCCCATATGGATCCTACAAAGGGATTCCAAGTCCTTGAAAAACTGGGACTTATAATCTATTCCGGAATTTTTATACGTTCAGCATCCATACAGAATTCCCAGCCAAACTCAGACTGGTAGGAAAATAATGTCCTTCATCAGATACACTCATGACAAATAGGAGATCAACTTGTTTTAGTATTTTTCTGGTGTCTCTTCTTTCTCTGTTCACATTTATTTATGGTCCTTCTTTGCTCCAATCCTTACTCTGCACCTACATGTGGCCAAGTTGCTGAAAAAAACATTGCTTGGAACTTGTATACCAAGAAATTGGTCGATTTAAATTATCATCTTTCTTGAAAACCTTTGTTCAATTATGTAGGGCAGGACAAAATTTCTCAGGAGTTGCTCTCTGAGAAGAGACAGAGCCACTTCACCTCCACTGCGCTTTGCAGAGTATGCAGTTGTCCAAAAAGTAAAAGAAGTTGCAAGAAGCAGCTTGAAAACAAAGTATATATGCAGTATGTCTGCCAATATTTTCCTCTGCTGGAATAAACCACAAAACAGCATTTCTACCCTTGGGGAATCATACTCAGGACACAAATGTGGAATAATTCTAAAAGGTTTTTGTTATGCTACATGAAAAATAATTTCATGGACTGTTTAGGAGGAGACAGTTGTAGTTTACTGTCCCTTCTAGTTCTGTGTCTCATGGTTGAGAACCTTCTGCATTCTACACCAGAAAGAGATTCAGATTTTTGCATATTTTGGCAGTATTTGTTGATTTAGTGTTTTGTCAATGCCAAACAAACAAATAAAAAGCAATACGTTTTTGAGCGCTGCATGCATTTCAACAAAGTTGGCCAAATCATCCAGAATGAGAAATAAGGCTGAAACTTAAAATGCTTGGAAAAGTCTTCTAAGATACCCTTTTTTCATATTAAAATTTCTTTTCTACAGAACTCAGAATGTGATCACCAATGCCTATTGAGAATGCTTTTATAATGGGGAATTTGCCTACCCAAAGAGATTTTTTTATTTTCTGTTCTGTTTTTCACAAGTGACTTGGTCTGGAGAAAGAACATATTTGGGAAATACACAGTCCATCTTAAAAAAATTAAAAAAATACTTTTAAAGTAGACTTTTTCTTGATACGCTTTTCAATTCTTCAGACAAACAGTCCTTAAGGTTAAGCTGAAACTGGGAATGTTTTAGGTGGGGTTCTTGGATGTAGATTTCTAAACTACTACTAAGTCCTTGTGAACCATTAGATGATGGAACAGTTCCTTCTCTTTTGTTCTTCAGCATGGTTGAGTATATTTCTCTTCCCCATCAGTGAAATATTCTTAAGATTATACAAAGATATACAAAGAGATTTGACCTCAGCCATGACTTTACTATTATTAATGCACATTATTTGCATATGAGCAGTACTCATGAGCTACAGGCATGGGCTACATTTTGTACTGTATTAGAAATAGAACAGAAGATGTGTTATGTAGCCTTCATGTTGAAGAAGATGAGAGTCAGCAGGTGGACAAAGGAAGATGAAGAAATGGGAGAATAGTATCATTCTGTCAGTATGGTAAATGATATTCGCAACACACCACCTGAGCAGCTGGTTTGTGTATTGTTTATGGGAATGTTAGAACACAAAGTAGCTTTTCAAAGGGAGATATGACAAAAACAGGCTTTCATTTATTTGCAGGCAGCTCCTTCAAGCATAAAGTACAGGAAAAGTCTGATATTATTGCTTCTGAAAATTTAATGAGTAGGAGATGGAAGTTGATGCCATTGGCTGCCCTGAGTCAGCATCTTGTCAATGTCAATTCATTAACCTCTTCCAGGTGAGGGGGAAGGTCTTCCTGAATTTTAGGAGTCTTTGTCAAGTTGGGAGAGGTCTTGAGGACAGTAGTTTTACACTGAAGGTCCCACCTTGAATTGCACAGTGTTAATCTTGCTGAGAACAGGGTGAGAAAAACCCAGGTCGTCTAACACTGAGTGCTTGAAGTGTCTTTAATGTGAAGGTATGGCACACGTAATTAAATTCTTATAACTTTATTTGAAGACCATATGCGTTCGTTACAGGTTTGGTTTTTTTTTTTTTTTACCTGTGAGAAAGCTACTGTCAAGCATTCACAGTGCCTGAGAAGCTTTGTTTCTCTGAAGTCTGTGATGAGATCTGAGATACATACTAATTGTGGAATAAATCTTAAAAAATGTTGTTGAAGTGCAGAAAACTCCAAGCAGCTTCAAAAAGGATTGAGGGTTTTAAGAAATGCTGTTATGTGAATGTAGTGGCAAAGTATTTACGTTTTTGGACATTGAGGGATTCTGCAAAAAGCTTTGCTGTGTTCCACGGAAAAGGATCTCAAACAATTCCCCCTAAAATCTTACGGTGTTTAGTTGGTCATTAGTTCATTTGGAGACTTTCATACATTTTACATATTGGAAATCAAAACAAGTTAAACTGGTGTGATTTTTTTACTCTTAAAAACAACAGGAAGGTGTACAGTCCTCTAAACTACAAGGGTTAATATGACACTGTTAGTGTGGCATTGGCTGATAAATCCATAATAATGCTGTTGTTGGTCCTGTAAGTACAAAAAAAGTACACATATAAGGAATGGACTTGATGTTGTTTCCCTACTGAAAGTCATGTAATGAAAAATCACTGAAGAATAGTCCACTGAAAAAAACCTGTATTTTTTTCTTTGTAATATCCTGTGCTTTTTAGTGTAATTTAATTTAATCTTGTACTTTAAGATGATATTTCTATAAAACAATTTCTCTTTGCAAATCATTCAAGGAAGTTACCATAGAATCATACAATAGTTTGGGTTAGAAACAACCTTTAAAAGTCATCTCTAAACAGGAAGAGAGTAGGCAAAGTTATTAAATCATGTGGAAAATTATGTTTGAAATATAAATTTTTAAAGCAAACAGCATTATAATTACTTTCCTCAAATATTTTTATATGTGCATCATAGCAAATGAACTTATTTTATCCTGCTTTATTTTATAGATTTTTCTGGAAATGATGTTGGGAACTAAGCTCGTTGTACTGGCTGCAACCGTTGTGAGATGTTTGGAACAAGCTCTGGAAACCCACTTAGAATGTCTTGGTCAGAAAAGGTAAGAATTGAAATTTTTTTTTTTAAAATCCTTTTCCTATGTTTAGCTGTGCTAAAGAGTAAAGCCATGATGGAATAAAGGCTGCAAGACACCCCATATGAGAAGGGTGTTACAATCTCACTCAGTGATGACTTACAGAGGTGGTGAATGGGTTTAACCAGAAATTACAGGGCATTTAGTCTTTTTTTAACCAGCAGTAGTTCATCCTTTGAACTGTAGGCACGTCCAGAAAGCCAGGCAAGGACCTAGCTCCAACTTAGTAACTTTGTGTTTATGACTTAAGCTGAGGGGAAGATATCTTTTTTCTTTGGGGCTAAAATGGCTCTCTTTTTTTGGAATATAGAAGTCAATTTTGAGAGAAAATAATAGGCACGCTACTGGAAGAGATTATTTTATGAAATATAAGCATAAGGTTCATTTTCAGTAAATCTGTTTATTGTTTTTGGTCTGTTTCCATAGCGGCGTCAAAATACATATTTTTAACTAGAAATTATTAAGTTATAATGGCTTTAATAATTACAAGTTAATGGAACATCATATTATGTCGTATTATATTCCTGTAAACCTATTGCATTTTACCCTTACATTTTTATCTCTATTTCAAAATGCTTATTAGAAATACTTAACTATAGAAAAAATAATCCTAGTGATGTATGAAGTCAGATGTAGGTTCAACCCTCCTAATTTTCATCTTGTAGACTTCATTTGCATAACAAAAGATTTATGTTTTTACATGGGCCTGTAAATAGAGATGTTGAAAAGAGTCAATTATGCAATAAGAGTTTTATCAAGATCTCAAATAGCAGCACAGGACAAAAATATTTCCCTGTAAATTTAATACACAACTTGGAGAGTCTGCATACCAGATCTGGACTGTGAAACATATATGAATTGAAATAGAAGAAAAAGTCCTTTTAAAATGTAGAAAAGACTCTAATACAGAACCTCAGCAAATCGTACTCCTGAACAGCAAATACGTGGTTCTGATATAAACTGAATGACTATTCCTTTTGCAGATAGAAAGTGAGCAAGATCGATTTGTTTGTGCTGGCTTAATCACCCACAGAGTATCACTGCTAACAGGGGAAAGGGCCATACATACTGAGAAGACCCATAAGGGGAGAGACCAGAAAACATGTATAGTGCAAAGAACAATATTCATTTAAGACTGTGATGTTTCTGCGACAAAATCTCAGGACATTCTGAGATTTTTATATCACTAATGATTGTTTTAGGTTGTTTAAAAAAAAGGCAATAGGAGCAAAAAAACTTGGAATATTATGTCTTGTTTATATGAAAATATATGGAATCACTAAAAAAAGGATCTGGGAAGTTTACATATGAACAATATGCATTAATGAACAATAATACATTAAATTAATCCAGAGAAAAAGGTAATGATTATCACTTTATGAAGTGATCCTGCACTGTAAAATTCAGCTGCTTAAGTAATCTTTTAATAAGAGACTTAATTCTAATTATTATAGTTCTAAATTTTACCAGTTCTAAAATTTTACCAGAGAAGACTTTCATCTGGGAACTTACTGCTCTATTGCTTATTCCTTGTCTGATAGCTAAACCCTATGACTACTAATAAGAGCCTCAGTTTAAATACTTTGAGGAAAGGAAGAAAAATCCAAAACATTTTCAGTAGTGAAACAAACCAGTTCCTAACAGTAGATGTCATTCTATCTCTATTTTAGTGCCAGTTCCTACTGTTCTCATTATATTTTTTCAAATAATAAATTGCAGGTGGAAATGGGTAAACATTTATGTTTAACTTTCTTCTGATTAATGCACAAGTCTGTGACTTTCTTTTCAGTAATGTAAGGTGTCAGAGTGTGAAATTGGAAGTTCCTGAATGCAGCTGAGGCTGATAAGCTTTTGTCTTTTAGTCACTCATCCATTAGTACTATTTAATTTATTTATTTGTTTGTACAAGGGATTTGTAAGCTTTGCATTTTGCATGGTTTTTCTTTTTTTCCTTTCTCTTTTTTTTTTACAATTTCCTTTTTCTTTCTGATCAGATTTTCTTGATGCTGCTCCCATAGTTATCCTCTTACTTCTTAGGGTGTCAAGACCGCATAGAAGAGGAGGGCTGTAACCCTGGGGAGACACACAGACTGCTGCCCAGAATCACACGAGAGAAAGGTCCGAGATCACATGGAAAAAGAGATTTGGTATTTGTTTTATGAATAACCATATTGTTAACTAGAACCCCAACATAGAGCCCTCCTGACAAGTGTAGCAAATGGAAAGAATTCAATTTACAGTAAGGATTTTGCAGTCTTGCTAAACTAAGTGATTTAAATTAGTAATTTCATTTCTTTCCACAGATACAGTGACTGTCTTGAGGATAATGTGGGCAGGGGGCCAAAACATTGAGGTTTTGAGGATGTTAAATTGCACTACCTTTTTAATGCTCACAATGGCATGTTCTAGTGAAAGTACGAAGACACAGACAGGCAGTTCATTCAACAGCTGGAGTAGCTCAGGTGCCAGGACTATCAAGCTCTTTGGCAGCCACTGTTTCATCTGGTCCTGTCCTGGTAACATAGGGACCCCATGTGTTTTGTTAGCCACTGAGCTGAGGCAGCTGAGGCGGGTGCTCTTCAACGTACTTGAACTATACTTCAGCACCAGACTTGCAATCCATGGTCCTAAAGGAGTTCTTACAGTGTCAAAGTAAAAATACCTGATTTTTTTAAGAATCAATAACAAACACAGGAACGGATGAAAACCGGGCCTAATGGGTGAACTTTAAGATGGGAGAATCTTAACTGGTTTACAAAAGTAAGGTTTTAAATGAGGGTGGAAGAATAAAAACTGTAAAATCCTCCCAGAGTTGCATTATATTTAAAGTCTTCCTGTTGCACCTCGTCTCAAAGCGCTTACAATACACATCACCTTTGAACTCACAAAGGTTAGGCTGAATGGCAGTCTTAATATCTTGGCTTGGATCTTATCAGTGCCACTGCAGTTCTTCTCCTGGCAGTCACTGATGCTCAAAAGGACTCCAATGCTGTGTGTGTTCTGGGTCTGGCTGTTCTTGTTGCACTTGGTGCTCTATGACAACCCATCCTAATTTCCCATCCATGTTAATACCACACTAATATCACACCAGTACCACACTGTTACTGGAAAGAATTTGACACAGCAGAATTGCATTTCCTCTGGATATTGGATAATTTTTCATCATAGTGAATTACCATTAAAGCTAATAAGAAGCAACATAGGGTGCAGAAAGCCACAAGTGTTCATGGTACCATGTGTCCTATTAATGTTCATGATAAAAAATCATAGTAAAGTGCTACTGCAGTCACTGGTGGAAAAAGAGTAACACATCCATGGTCAGCAAGTGATAAGAAAACAAGGAAAAGAGAGACTGATAATTTTTTTATAGGTATTGACCAGCAAAATATCTATCCACTAAATCTTGGTACTGTTTGAATAGCTGAGGAAGTCAGTTATATAAGCAGGTAAAATGAATACTATTCACTTCTGCCTGTCTAAAGAGGAACAAAGAAATAAAGGAAACAAGTATGATGGGGAAGTTAAAATGAACTGAAGAATATAAAGACACTATGAATAGAAGGAATCAAATACCAGTCAGTTTAAATCTGTCTTGTATAGCTACAAGGAAAGAGCGTGGAAACAAGTCACTCTGAACCTGACAAGGAAATAAGAAAAAGGTTCAGGAAACAGTGGTTATGGCAAAGGGTCTAAAGGACTAAAGATGTTAGATTAGATATTAGCACCAAAAATAATGAATTTGCATTTTACCTTTTAAGCTGTGAGTCACTTTGCTAAAGGGTCATTGCCCAGACAGTTTGGATGTGCCCAGCAGACAGAGAATACCAAAAGGGAGTAGAAATTTGCATCATGTCTGTGACATGACAAAGGAAAATGTAAAGATAGTAACTACTCAGGGGATGTTAATAGGGATCTTTTCAATATGTGCCAGAAGAACATTATTCAAAATTTGTACTGGGATGTGCCTTGTGACTGACAAAATCTTTAGTAATGAGTATGCCTACTCACTGAGTGGAATATTCTGTATCTCATTGCTTTCTATCCTTTATAGAAAGGCTGAAAGAGGAGAGGGTTGAGAAGAGCATGGAAAGTGCAAATTTGTACTCTGCAAGGTGCAAAGGAAAGAAGAGAAGCCTCTAATAATTTCCAAATTCTTTTTTCATCCACATGAATCATGTCACGAAACACTGAGTTTGTGTACTCTTGGGTAAGGGAAGAGAAGACATGCAGCTATTTTCTGCTTCCTCGGGAAGCTGTTTTTCTGCACAATCTGATGCACAGGGAGTTATTTTACTTCTGAGGAAAGGTCACAGGAATAGAAGGAGGCTGACTAGAAGAGCTGCTGCTCTTTTTACACCTTTCTTTGCATTTTCATTGAGCTTACACTGAAGTGGAATTCACAGGTTTTCAGATATGCCCAACTCTCTCTACCTGTGGGAAAGTATGCAATATATTATCATCTAGAGGTGATAACCTACGAAGGCATCCCACTATGTCCATCAATTACAAAGTCAAAGCAAGCCATTCATTCACCTCTCCTTCCTCCTTTCCACTTCCCTCTTTTTTTTCTGTCAGTGTAATACAATTGATCTGTTAGACTCAAGGAAAAATAAAAGTGATCAGCAGAAAAACCATTACGTCAGATGAAGACCTTGTCCTTTCTAAAGTGATTATTTTCAGTTCATGTTGTACTTCTTCACATGAAAATTTCTTCTTCACATCAGTAAGCCTGAATCACTATATGTGTCCAGTGGTGGACTGGCGTGTGGACAGATTCCATATTCCATTTTACTCAAAGTCAAACCCAGGTACTGCCTGTTAACTACCACTAGTTTCGTTTATTTGTTTTGTTTTCCGTGCAAAGGTGATATTTTTAAATAAGAAGTCTTTTTTGTAAACGTAACTTGTCATGCTGCATAATTAGTATGAAGCAGGTCTTTACCAAATACCTATAACCAAAAAAGGGATCTATCCACATGTACGTTTTACTATTTATTTTATTAATAATTTTTAGCAAAGAAATTATTTATACTTTTCTGTGTTGTTTTTTAGCTTTTTATGATGCACTAGAATTAGAATTTCAGTAGGCAAAAAGTATATTAGTTTTTGGGTAAATAGCTTACCATTATTTTAAGTAGAGTTTAAATGTTGTGAAAGAAGTAATTTTGGAATACTCCTATAATTGTTATACTTCATTTTTTAGAAAAATATTAAGAATAAGCATCTGAGGTTCCTGGTTTTTCTCTTAAATTTTAGAGGTGACTTGTTATCTATCAATTATATTGTGCAGGCTTTATGCCTAAAATGTGGACTGTAATAATTAGGATTTGTTTCCCCCATTTCTTTTATGGGGAGAAATACAGTGACCTTCTGATTTTCTTGAATTTTTTAGCTGGTTTTTTTGCTATGTATAAGTAACCTGAAGAAATTACACCATTTACGTTCTCATTCAAAAAAAAAAAAAAAAAGACGTACATTTAGGTGTCTTTTAGTTTTGGTCACAGGCTAGTTGTGGGTATGAGAACATTCTGTGTATAGTAAAGTATCTGTAAAGGACCAGCAGCTATTCAAAATTACTCTGCTTGAAATAAGCAACAGAAAGGTCGCACTTGAGATAATAAATATTCATGTAATTAAGTTATATGTGGCTACACAGAATATAATAGCACCAATCACTACAAGTGATTGCAATGTTTTCATTGAATTCAGTGATGACTGAGAGAGGAAGAATATTGCTAAGTGGAACATGCTCTTTGAATACCCGGTGGTATTTAGGAGCGGCTGTTTAAGCTGTTGGGATCATTTAAATCTGTAAGAGAACTGCAAAGGAGTTTTTGAACAGACCAAGCAATGATTAAGCACCTGTACCTGCTCAGGCAGACTTGCCATCATTGCAGGGAGTGAAAAGATCAAATGGGTCACCACAGAAAGGTTTGAAGGGAGAAAATATATGACGGGTTGTGATTGTCTTAAGAACATATGGCATTCATAAAAGCCATGAAAAAAATGTTTTGATATATTGGACATGAATAAGGTCAATTTAATAAGGTTCTCATCAGAGAAACTGAAAAATGTTGAATGAGATGGGTAAATGCAAACAATTGCTATTTAGAGGTAGTAATGTCTTTCAATTTCATCTTGTTCCATAATGTTGGAATGTGAAGAAATTCTAGTTTCTGCTTCAAGAGACTGTTAATTTAGATGAAATAGTGAGCTGTTTTTATAGAGAAATTTCCATCTTTAACTGTGTTGAATTACAGTTATAATCAGATTATAGCTGCTTTCATTGTTTTCTACTCTCAGAAGTGTGAATTAAGATCTCCAGTAATTATTTCCTCTTGTCTAGTGCTTCTTTATTTTCTTAAAAGCAAAGCATAATGAAAAACCATGTAATATGTCAGCATACATATTTAATTCAAAGACTGTTTGCTCCTGTTTGACCAAAACTATTAGAGCACAGAATATACTAAGAAAAGATGACTCTTTTTATTGTTCTCATGCTGAATCATTTTTAAGATGATGTCATAAAAAATGCCTTGGAATCCCCCCTACTCAGTATCTGCAACAAGGACTATCAAACTTATTTGAGCTCTTCAAACTATTACAGTGACAGGAAGTTTCTGAACTGAAGCCCTCCTCTCTTGGGGCACAGTATGAGCACTGGTAGCACGTTTGAATTACTAATCATAGAGCCTTTGCATACAGAGCAGAGCAGTTGTTAAGCATGTGCAGACTTAATTCTGATCTTTTACTTAGAAGGAGGAGACATTTGCAGCAAAGCAAATAACCAGTATTTCTTATAGGAAGAGGAAAAAAGAAGCAAGAGAGAGAGCTAGCTGATTTCAGAGATGGGAGAGTGGAATTTTACTTTGGGTCATTGCAGTAGAAGGTCCCAGAAGTTGCTAGCCTTGCAAGTAGGTGGGATTTAACATGAACTTAGCTTGAAAACTATGCTTCCTTCCTGGAATTTAGACCATCTGGTGGCTGAGTTGCAAGGCAGAGTATAGGAGTAGAATAGGTCCACGGTTAGTGCAGCAGGAAAGGATAAAGATCTCCCTTATCTGTAGCAGACTTTTTATTTTTTTCAAGATGTTTTTTGTTGGTTAAGCAACACAGTATATCAGGCTTCAAAGCTTATTAGAAAAATCCTTCAGGGCCTTTTTGCTTGCTGCATAGTACTAACGTGTTTTAGAGCTGCTAATTGTGCTAGTTTTTAGTTATATTGGGACTCCTGTAGTAGCCTATATTTCCTAAGGTATGTGTAAGTGCAAGACAGTAAATAAACACTTTTGCAAATCCAGAGATTATAAAGATGGTGACTCAGGATTAGATTCTACACTATGCTTTCTCTTCTGGGTGAGTATCAGTGCAAGGCATACCATGAAGCTCTGTGTGATCAGAGTCAAACCCTATATTAACATCCCTCAGTTTCATGAAGAGAGAATGAGCATGCATTTCAGAAATTTTGAAAGACTATAATTTATTGCTAAGTGTATGTACCTGTGGGCTTAAGATTTTTGCATATAGACCTGTGGTATGGTAGGTCCTCACACACACCTCTACCTCTTCTCTGTTAGCAATAGTTGGAAGCACAAAGCCCCTTCTTTGTAAGGGACATTTCTGGCCATTGCCATTTAGCTGGGTACAAAAAAGAAAACACAGGGGGTTTGTGTTAATACCAGGAGTTGAATCCAAGTTTGACTGGTTTTATAATTATAACTGGTCTGAGGTTAAAAACAGAATTAATCTCTGGAAATACTAGTTTGATAACTCAGATTCAGACCTTTTTTGAGTCTACAGAAACATCCTCTTATTCTGTGTTCAGAAAATAATTACATATATAACTTCCTGTGAGCATTCTCTAAAATCTAGTCATGACCCAGTCTAAAAGGACCACTTTAGGCTGGCTGAACTGAATAAAATATATATTAAAGAAAATATCAACTGTAATCTGAATATGTTGGGGAAAATTGGATTATCAATCTTTTTTCTCTAGTTTTTTCCTTGCTTGATAGGTGATGAAGGTTGGAACCCCGCTGCTGCAGGAATGTTTCACTTGTATTGACAGTATTATTTTTTGCATGAAAGAGGTTGCTCTCTTCACTAGGGGCTATGGGGTGCTGTGTCTGTGATGCAATAGATACATGTTGGATATTAAGCCCGCTGGCTCTCTATCTGTTCCTCTGGAAGACGTATATTAGAAAACAAGGACTGGAAAAAGTTACATGGATCAATAAATCACATTGCCATTGCTGTTTCACAAACTTCGGATCAAATTTTAGAGTACATAGAACTTTTGACTTGGCTGCTGTACTTGGAAAACTATTCAGAAATGTCATTATCCTGTTGGCTAGAATCCTCCTCCTAATTTGTAGTCTCAGAGAATTCAGTTTATGTGCATTTCTTCATCTAACAACTTTAACCTTTAGGTCAAATTATTCTTTTAAATACCTGGTCTTTACACTAAAATATATAGAGAGAGAACATTCTGATGAGCTTTTCTAACTTTCTTCGCATGTAGTAGTCTCTTCATTCCTGTGACAGTAACTTTATTCCTGTGCATGTTTCAGTCTCACTTAACTTTTAAAAGTATGAATAACATCATTTTGACAAAGATTAATGTCTTTCAGTCTCTTCTGGAAATGCCTGGTTTGATTCTCTCTAGCTGCTCATTTACTTTTTTTGCACTTGTATCACAGTGGTGGCTCATCCTGTGACTGGTGACTAATATAGCTGGGTTTCTTTGTGACATCTGCAATTGATGAGCTTATAGCTTCCAGCAAAATTCCCTGTTATTAGTCCTCTAGTGAGCTGAAAGGTATCAAGAGCTGAATGTATAAGAGTTGGCCCTATCATGTTAGTGACCTAGATAATGTTCCTAATTTTGCTTGTAGCAACTTTGTAGAACTCAGTCACTTTATTTGTAAATCTGGGGGAAGACAAGGATCACAGTTGTCTGTTTTCTTAGCTGTGGATGAAGTTAGTAAATTGCACTGTAAAGAAGTAAACCACGAACTCAGGACCTCCAGAGCTGCACCACCTTTAAAGTCAATTACTGGGGAAGTGCCATGCCCCCTTATGCCTGATAAATTCGTGCGAGTTGCATGGCTGGCAAGAAACTTAGAGGTGCTAGAAAGGAGGAACTGAAGGTATATGAGGCCTCCCACAGAGGTGGCCACTTTGACTATCTTTAATGGGCAAGTCTGTGAGCATCTTCTAAGCTTCATGGGAATTTTAGGGTTTTAACTATCACAGTTTATGAAGATTTGTGATTGAGGACAAAGCACTCTTCATTTTGTGTCTATCTTCCAGTAAAACATATGAAGATAAATACAGATATTAGCTTGGGTACAGCCGTAAGTTGGTTGTTACAATATTCTTTGAACTTGAGTAGACTGGAAGAAAATCTGAACTAGGGAATGTTAAAGAGATTGGCCTGTGTTCCTCTTGAGTAGTGGGTGACATAGCCACTAGAGTAAGAAAAAAAAGAGTAGCTGATGGGCAGGAAAAATTATGAAGGCAATGAAAAAATGAGATTTATGAACAAGTCCTTCTATATTTAAGTTAGTTTTCCAGGGATGTATTAGCCAGTCCTTACCATACCAACATCACCTTCAGCTGGGGCATCAGTGCAAATTCAGTCACATTTCTACAAATTTCTTCTAAGGCCTTTGTGAGTTTTTATTAGCTGAGAATTCCCTGTGTTGTGCTGCACTAATGACTGTATCTGCCCTTTAACTTATGAACGCAAGGGACAACAATGATTGAACACTCTTTGTTTAACTTTTTATTGGTAGCTACCTTAACTCTCCAGAATATTATATCCCACTACTTAGCAGGCATTTGTGCACTGCTGTATATTTAAAAGACCCTTAGGTTATAATTTCAACAATAAAGTCCACAACTGGGTGGCAGAGGGAAGGAAATTACCGATGGAGACAGTGGGAGAAGCAGGCAGTGACTGACCATTTAGTAACTGTCTTGCTCGTGTAAAGACTGGGTTATAGGAAAAAGGCAGCAAGTTGTCCATTTCCTTTTTATGGACTCTGAAATTTCATAACTATATCCTCTAGGTGTTCAGAGGCACTGTTTGTAGCACAAAGATAAACAGAAGAGTGGACTGTACTCATACTTTAAACTTCCTCTGAGCAGATTCATTGTTCTGAGTTTAAAGAGGGAGAGAGGTGCAAGGATTAAAAATTCTGGAATATGCCATTAAGTGCAACACAAGCTTTGCTTTTTGTGCAGGCAGAAGCTGCACTCCTCTGTATACTTTATCTGCCTCTGCCTTTAGTGCCCTCTGAGCAGGATCAAGATGTAGGGGTTAAAAATGTTTTATGAATGCCTATGTCTGTAACTTCATAACATTTCATTTACATTATAGTAGTTGTCTAACTACTAATCCTGTTTGTGTTGATATGCCTGTCTATGAATGTTACATGAACCAAAGGGGTACTTTAACAGAAAGGGAATCTGAGATTTATTTAATTTGCCATCTCATAAAAATGGAGCAGGATTCAATTAGTCCTGCATTACATCTGTGAAGGCAGCACATGCACTGGCAGTGCCTCACTTTGTGGCCTAAGATCAGAGTTAAATCCCAGTGGAAGATGCTTTTTTGTTAGGATAATGTAAAGTGGCTGTCACAATTTCAGCAATATAAGGTTCTGTAAACTCCAGAGGCCATTGATGATTCTACCAAAAGAGGAAAAATCTGTTTAAATCCAGTTTTGCATTTCCTGCCCTGAAGGTAACTAGCAGATAAATAGCCAGTAACAAACACTTTCTCACAAGGCATTAAGTATGGTCTTTTCGGATATTATTTTGCTTTGGCATGTTCTGACATATATGCCTGCACCAGTCTGTATCCCTTTGCACCACTCTGAAGGCATATTGAGTCTGCCCATTCAACTTCAGATAATGTGATGCTTTCTCTAGACCTCTGATGTAGAATATTCATAAAACTGTAATATCTCAAGTGGAGATGTAGCACAATGGCCTTTTTTATGAGTGGTGTCTTAAGTCAGCAAAGGATTAATGATGCTGCATGTGAATAGTGAAATACTTCTATTTGTTCTATTTTTTATTCTGTTGGGGATTTTTATTTTTAAAGAAAAATAGATTTGTACAAAACAATACTTCCTTTATCAGGGCATTCAGCACTTCTATTTTTATTTATAATGTGATGCAGACATTCAGTGAAAGACAGTTACAGGTTAATAGAAGAACTATTTTCTCCTACACTGTGATCTGTGTGAGTATTTCACGTGGGTATACAGTTTCCAAAGTGTAAGATTCAGAAAGCATAAAATTTATTTTAAGACTCTGGCTATTCCTGGTATGCAATCCCTTTCAAAAAATCTGCTAAATCTGAGCAGTATCCCCAGATGCTTCAGTGATAACGATTGTAGTCAACCATCTCTAAGGCAACAGGTATATCTCAAGGAATCCATATGAATCCTGGAATTTTTTTGTTCACCTTTAGCAGGAGTTCATCAAACAAGTAATAAAGACATAAGTAACATCAGTAGGTCTGAAATGAAACATTTGGATGGCCATATATGTGTGTGTTCATACGTTTGTATATATATTTTTGTGTATTTTTTTGGTATTTATATATTTATATATATATATATATTTATATATATATATATATTATATATATGTCAGGAATTACTAAACATACAAGCTGCATTTTTCTGTTAGAGTTCCTCGAGAGAACATCAGGTAACAGACACGAATAGAAATGGTAATAGCCAACAGCCATAGTTTCTGGAGCATGTTCCTAACAAGATGTATTTGAAATACTCCCTGAGAAAAGGTAACACTGATTTTTGGCTATAATGACCCAAAACCTCCTGCAAGATCATCAGCATCCAAATGGACTTGCATCAGAGGTTTCAACATCTCCCAGAGCAGTCCCAGCAGCTCCAAGCAGAACTGATATGCAGGTAGAAGTAACTGCGTATTTGTCCTTTCTCAACATAACTTTACTGTCACCAACACTGGCTGAATTGGTTAATGTTATCGTGTAGTTGAAGTTGTGTGGTAAACATGCACACAATAGAGTAACTCTCATGGATTTTGCTGTATAAGGCCAAAACCAAGTAAAAGCTGCCACATTTAATTTTTCTATTTAACACAATTGTATATAACTAATGTGAATCATTATTGCCTTTATTTGTTTAATTGTGTTCTAGAAAATGAAATATTTATTTCTGTTAAGCACATAATTTAAACTCAGTTTTACAAAAGTTGCATAAAAATTGAAATCTGCCTATGGGGCAAAGAAAAAGAAAAGGCTTCTGCAAAGAGACTGGAGGGTTTTTTTTTTAATTGGAAAACAAGATAATTGTATTTGCAGTTGACAAAGTGCAAATATTTTAGATTTGTAAAATACAGCTTTGAATTGCAGTGCATATAGATGGACTCTTCCGTTTCATTAGCATTATGGGTGGTTGGGATGTGCCAGCTAAATGCAGCTATCCTATGGAAGCTTGCAGTAGCCATAGCAACCGAATTGCATTTTCAGATAGATGTGTAATAGAGGTCTAACAGGTTTGAAGCACAAGGTGCTCAGTAAATGGTCAGCGGACTAATTAATCAATGTGTTTCTTAAAAAGAGTCTGTAAAGATCATTCAGTAAATAAACTTAGAAAAGTCTATGATGATTTTAAGTCAGCTTTATATGACTGGCAAATTTCTGATAGTTTTGAGAGTTTAAGTTTTGTTTCCTGATTTGCCTCTCAACCTCATTAGAGCCATCTTGTTGGAGACCTACAGCTATGGTTGGAATCACCTACAGACCACAGAGTCATGAAAACACTGTAAATGAGAGGCACAGGGCTGCAATATTATGTGTGACAGGCTCTCAAGCCTCTCATGATTGACTGAAGATCACTGAAAGTACTGCAAATCTCTGAAAGTCATCTAGATGTGATCTAGGCTAGGCTCAAAGTGCAGAACAGTGATAAGATAAAGTGGTGACAAGAAAGAGATTTCCTTATAAAATTCAGTAACATTTGAGTACCTGATTCCTTTGAATTTATCTGGAAGCCCAGCTGAAATGTAATTAATTTTCTCATTGTTTATGATGAAGTCTAAAATTTAATCATAAATAAATCACCGGAATTACTTATATGGGGTTTTCACTCTGAATTGGAGCTCAACACAAATGCTTATTGAGAGGGAAAAAAGCATCATGGAGAAGAAAAAATGGTTATGGCCTACCAAAGAGTGATCAATGAAGAATTAGAAGCATAATGAAAAATCTTCATCCTCTAGTGAAAAATAATTTATGATATCAACAAGAGTCAGTATATATCAGAAATATGTACTGATGCAGAAGGCAAAGTCATAAAAATAACTGGTGTTGCATGGAAGGATGTGAACAAAGTATTCTGGAAGCTAAAAAATGTCTCAAGTAATAGTGATAAATATGCCAAATAAAAAACTATGATTAAAAAAGGACAGATAATACTGAAGTCATCTGTGACAAAAGCATAGCTGGTTAAGAATGAAAGGAAAATATGCAAAATATATTAAATCTAAACATTTATTTTGATAGGAAAATTTTATGTATTCTTAAAAATGTGATCAAGAATATTCACAAGTTAAATATTTTGTTTTTTCAAGAGCACTTGGGTTTTAAGGTCTAGTTTGTCATCCAATCACTTAAAAAGTTATGTATATGGAGATAGATAAAATTATTTGTATGTTTATATATATAGGCTCTACATATGTTAAAGACTTATCCTCTAAATCTGGTAGAGTTGTCAATTATCTTGAACCCAATTAGGCAGAAACTTTTACTCTATAGAAAGAATTGAATAATGAACTGCAGAGTAGAAAACACACTTCATACTTTCTATCCCCTCCTCCAAAAGACAGGAAATGTGTTTTTCTTAAACATTTGCAAAGAAATTAAATTAGAGGATTAATTTAATTCTGAAGAATTTGACCTTCCAAACACAACAATTTGTACTTGACCTTCTTAAGGTTCTGCTCAACAAAAAGGAACCCAAATTTATATCAGGTTTAAATCACAAAAGCATCAGAAAAACAAGCATACAAATCTAAGAACTTTCTCCATTTTGTTGGCACACCATAACTGCCTGAGGTTTGGGTAGTTTCATGCAAGTTCCAAAATATTATGTGCCAAAAAGTTTTTCATTAAGTGAGAGATTTAGCAAGAGCACTGAAAGATGTGAAAGTCCCTCCCAGACCAGCTCAAAATGATGCAGAGCTGTAGTTTGGCTTTGCAACTCAGTTTCTCCCCATGTCTCCTTGCAGACCAGGCAGGGTCTGCATTTATTTCTGATTTACCCCTCTGGTTTAGCCCACCTTCTGTCTTCCTACTGTAGCTAAAAGCTTACTTAGTGAAGGCTGTAGAAGTCTTACACCAGATTTCACTGAGAGTACTATCATGTTGCTAATTCCAAAACTTGACATAGTAAATTATACTGGCATTTAAAAGGTATCTTTATTTTCAATAAAGCAAAATAAAGTTGTTTTTCCAGTAAGTTGCCTTTATCACCTTTTCTAATTTTTTTTTTTTTTAATGGAGTACTGAAAAAGCCAAAGTGTCCTTGTTAAAGACTGGTAAGAAGTTTACTTCATTGAAATCTAAGGCCTCCACAATTTTGGTTTTACCGTGGTTTTAGTGAAACCACAGTAAAATGCAGAGCAGTTAAGTTGAAATCACATTTTTTTACTTGAGTTCAATTAGGTAAAGTAGAGAATATTGTAAATAGTTTGGGTTGGAGGTTTATTTTTGAAAGCAGAAGCATTATGTTGTTTTCAATATGGTTATTTCAGTGCCTGAGTCAGATGTTGTGTAGGCACAGAAAGCTAAACTAGCTGTTCCAATGTTGGCATAATTATCTTTCAAGAATATATTGTAGTTATTTTAAAATAATTTTCATGTATATGCAGGAATCTGCAGAACTTCCCCTGTCCTTCAGGTTTATAAGATCAATCTCATTTCAAAGTAGATCTTCTAGCTTTTCTTTCTTGGATAAGATTTCTAATTTTTTTTGGCAGAAAAAGTCTGCCTTTCTGAAGCAGTCGGTAATGAGTGAACTGCTTTTAAGTAGTTCTACAGCTTTGGGGGTTTTCATATGCAATAGGTGCCTGAGACTTTTGAACACAGTTGCTTTCAAACTATCAAGGAGCAGAATTCCAGATCTGAAATTGAATTTCATAAATACTATACTGAAGTTTAACAGGCACTTAAAACCAATAGTAATCATGTTTGTTTGTATGGATGGTGTGTGAGAAGATAATCTCTAAAAGCAACTTTGTCAGGACACGGAGGCCCAGGGCATCCACAAAAATGATCTAGAGGCCTTGAGCCAGAAAAGCTTTGAATATGAGCCTAAGTATACCCCAGTGGCTTCCTCTGGGTTCAAGTGAAGTAAACCTTTGCAATTATCCCAAGAAAATTTTACATTGCTTAGTGTTATACAATGAGTGACCAGTGTATACTGTACCACTTCATGCTCTACTTCCTTGTTGGTGTAAACAACAATAGGACTCCTCCTTCATCCTTTGGCCCATCTCCATGCAAGCTGATAGGTTAAACAAACTCGCACTGCGTTCTTAGGATTGAAACTAGAGGGCTAACACTGCTGATCGTGTGGTTGGTAGCCAGATGCTTTGGAAGTAAATCTGAATTATCAGTAGTGCTATAGCCCAGCTATCACTCCCCAAACTAATGCTTGAGTAGGACACATGCTCACATGCTAATGACAAATTATCTGTTTCTTTACGGAAGATAATGATGCCTGTCCTTTGAAGTTTTCATCACGAATTTGTATTATTACATAAAGGGAACAGTCTTGTCACAATTTAAAAACTAACAATGGAAAAAGGAGGATCTGATGGCACACTTCTTTCCTACAGGCAACAGTGTAAACCTCATTCATTCATAAATGCTGTGCCTGTCTGAACAAAATTTCTGGCTTTCTGTAATTGGGGTACTTCTTTTTCTCACAGCTAGTAAGCTACCAAAAGCAATTTGAATCAATTAGTCTGCCTTGCTGTGTGAGATATTTAAATTTCATGTGCTAGTTTGTGAAACGAAGCCAATCTGTAATTTATTTGAACTAAATCACTGTTCCCTCAACTTCCTTTGTAGGCCCTTGAATAGTTTCCAGTTGCTGACTCTTAATTTAAAATGAACCACAAAGCTGAGGTTTGAAATCAAAGGAAAACCACTTTGATTTGTAGATTTTCCTTCACGAATTTTTCAGTTAAAAAGCTAATGGATGTGCTAGTTAAATAGGTAACATCTTTTTTTGTCCTTTTCCTAGATGCTGTGTGTGGACAGCTTATATACAGACACTCATTCATAAACACAGTGTGACTCCCTGGATTTAGTGGGTAGGATCATTTGGTGGATCACGTGGAATGGGTCAGCGCAGCTGCAGTCACTGCTTAAACTGCAGTGGGCAGAAGGCAAAGATGCCCCTCACTGCTCTGGCTGCGTTATGTAAGTGTGGTCCCTCAACTTGATGCTGCTCTAAATGTTATGAGCTGTGCAAGCCCTTTCGGACCAAGTAACTTTTCCTTCTACTATTTATGTACTATCAGTGAGAGTTCATGCATAAACTGTGCCAATTGAGTATTCAGTCTACAAGGCAGAGAAAACACAATCATCCAATTTAGCTGTTAAGGTTGCTTTTCAGAAGTGTGACAAGGGAGCATGACTAGCTTACCTTTTTTAATGAGCAGAATCATAAAGTTTCTGGTTGAATCATCCTTTACTCTTGCAATTTTGAAGTCTAAAACATATTCTGATTTTGCCTAATAGTGATAACTAGCTTTGATTAATGGGTAGGACTGTTTACATAGAGAACGCTGTAGCAGGTGGCTGAAACACACAAGTTCCTAGGTGCCTTCGTCAAGCCATATAACTCCTTTTAATCTTAGCTAATTCCCCTCTAAAACAGCAGGGGGTCAGGTATTTATCCTTCTTCATTAGGCATTATCATTAAATTGCCATAAATGTTCACAGCAGGCATAGGCATGCCCTAAATATTCAAGAAGGCATATTTCTTTTTTGTTAATGTGAAATTATGTATCTTTCTGTGTTAGAAAAAATCACATGCATAGAAAAGGTCGCAAAAGACAGTGTGAAGTGGAGAGCCTGGGGATGGCTCTGAATGACTACTCATCCAGTGGGAGAAGCTTCTGAACAGCAGTTCTCAAGAAACAGGCTGAAAATAAGCAGCCAAATAGCATCTCAGCTATGGACCCAGACAGAGAAAGGGTCAGACTTCAAATAATATTGAAATTCAATATGAAAATAAAACATGCATAATTTTTCCTATTCTGTCTATCAAGACTGCCTTCCTACTCCTTCACATTTAATGGGTACAGCCTTAGAAATATAACAGCATAAAATCCAAGACACCTTCAGTTCCATGGCAATTAAACATTCATCAGCAAATCTGTATCTTATCCATGTGTGAGCAGCAGGTGAATGTATCATCAGGCTTGTTCCGATAGTTTTTAAAGGAAATGTGACATCTACTTTTTAAGGAATTTTTTTCATTAGGTTTTGAGTAAAAATGAGTATTAAGTTTGGCTGCAGCACTTTGTGGAGGAGCAGTGAAGAAGTCAGGTAAGTTTGAAGCCAGTTCAAGGTTCCTACAGGCTCCAAAATTAAACAAAGGAGGGAGGTGAATAAAAACTGATTTATTTTATTAAGGTCTTCGGTCTAGCTGGTGCAGTTATCAGGTGGCAAGTGGGAAGCTGTACTGTATAGTACTTGCTATGTTATAGGAATCATGAAACACGGTTATAGGAAATCCCCAGTTCATTGAAATGCTTAGTGTGCACTTTGCATGGGATGTAGTTTTTTTCTTCTAGTGTTCACTAACATAATCCAGAAAAATAATTAATGCCCAGACAACATCACAGTATCACTCATCTCTGCTGCTGAATGATGACATCATTTACCCAGTACTCACTTAAGACTGTGCCTGAGGATACAGCCTACCCCTCTGATATTTAGAACAAGCAGGATAGAGAATTCTCAGTATCAACCTGTTGATGTTTTACTTTAGATGCATCAACTAAGCAAGCACCAGCACTGAAATGTAACAACAAAAGCAGCACTATTTACCATTCTTCTGGATATAACACCCACTCATCCCTTGCAGAGATCACTGGGCCCACTTGGTCTTCAAGCAATGTCTGTATGAATTGCACAGGGAGATGATACTAGAAACAGCTTTGGAAAACCCAACCACTTATCTAAGTCTCTTTAAGGAATCACATACAACTAAAGAAGAAGTGAATGTGAATACAAATATAAATACTAGGGTTTAATTCATCTATTACGTTATTGTGTTGTGTGGCTGTAGATGTTCTGCTGGCATAGAATGTAGAACATATAATGAATAACAACTTTGGTCCAAAAGATTGTGTGATATATGAGACATCACCAGAGAAGTGAAACAAGCTAACAGATGCAGAGTGAGTGGAGGACAGGTTAAAAACTGCTAGGATATGGCTGTAGGTAGAGTTTATTGCCGATCCAGTGCATCAGTCGCAGTCAGTTGTGTTTAAAGTGAACTCTTTTAAATTAACAATCCATGTATGCTGCAGCTTCTGGAAATGGTACATGAAGTAGAGATATCTGCAATTCTTCTCTTTCAACTAAAAGCTGGTATTTTAATATCAGTTCTTATTATGCTCATGTTATTGTGTTATTGGTCTGAATGAACAAATGAATAAATCTTAAATAGTTTAAAATCACATTAGTCTGACAGACTTAATCATTGGAGGGCTGCAAATTAATGATTTACAAGCAGTTAATTTATTCCATCTGGGAAGGTGTGAAACTATTTGTTTTCTAGATTGTAATCTATTAGATTTTGGCCAAGATTAATACAAAAATTAATAAATTTACTGTAGATGCTGCTGCTCATTTTAACAGAGAACAGTGAGCTGATGATTTAATATCTAGTGTGATTATGTAGACCCTTACCAAGTCAAAGGAGAGGTGACATTGCAAGATATTCATATGCTAATTCCTCCTTCAGAAAGGAAATAGTATAGAAGTCTAAGGGCACATTCTCCTTCAGGGCAGGCACAGTGGCAATGGCCCGGAGTACCTTACTGTAATGGAGAGAAATTCCCATTGCTTTCTTCCAGGGGTAGAGTTCACCTGGATGAGATACAGTACTTACACTTGAGGCTCTCAGTCACGGAAATCTTAAAATGTGGCTTCAACTGTGGGATGTTGCTGCTGATTTGCCTGGTGAGGGTTAGAGGGCAGGGCAGCAGTGCGAGCTTCTTGCTGCTACAATGCCAGAGGAAGGCTACTTCTTGGCCCCTCTTAAAATCATGGCTGATAACTCTTCTGAGGATAGGAGGAGGATACACAAGGAAAGGCCTTGAGAGGAAGGTTATTTAGCTCAAATTGTGTTACAATGGACCAGATCAAGAAAAACTGTCCCGGACAGAGAATAAGCACTTTAGGTATATGCAAGAGAGATTAAAAAATCATAATTGAAAAAGCTGGAATGTGCAGCAAACAAGCTTGGCAACTTAAATTCTTGTCCTTTTATTTCATTTCTACCCCCTTCCCAATGGCAGTGGCTTTGTTAAATCATCAAAAATCCCAGAATCCCAAAGCAAGGAAGCAAAACCTGACTAGAGGAAATTTTTCTGTATTCTTTGTGCTAGACCTCAGTGGGCATCCAAATAAAATCCCCAAGGTCCTAAAAATGCATTAGACAGACTAACTATGAATCTTGCCCTTACCTCCTTGTGCTGCTAAAGTTGTTGCCGACAACAAAGATCAATGATTTATCTTTTCTGTTTATATTCACATTTTTGGCATAATTAAATCCTTGGGTTTCTGGTTTTCTCGTGGAGCCATGGCAATTTGCTTTAGTTTTCACTGGCTTATGACCTCATATAAAAGAAGTAATTGAAGATAAGGTACCATCATAGATTCCAATATCACCCATCATAAAATGTGAATGCCACTAAGGTAATTTTTATTCCTCAGTTTGCAAGATACCTCAATATTTGAAAGAAATAGGTATGTTGTAGAAGTACTGAAAAGAATAGGAAAGAGAAGGATTTGAAAAAATGAGGCAAATGTGAAATGACAGTAGGGTATAAAATTCTTTGAAGTAAATCTTAATCCATGTAAGTTTTTGTGGCGAAGGACTAGATTTAAAAATCCCCACAAACAGCAGCAAATCAAAACCAAATCCCAAGTGTTCCTTGCTACTCATAGATTATCATTTCAGTATTCCAAGCAGACATTGACATACATGAAGTTGTCTTCTGGGAATATTGACTTGGCTGAATTTAATTGTGTTATATCTGTAATTGAAATGGGGAGGAAGAATTTCATATGCTGATTCCCCAAAGGGCCCATAACAAATATAATTACTCAGATTCAAAATTACGTGTTAATGTATGAAGGAATGTTCTTTAGACTTTAGTTTTAATTATTGTGTATGAGAAGAAGACATTTAACAAATGGGAGCAGTGACAGCCCTAGTGGCGGAGGCTGTACTGAGCAACCCATGGGATGGAAGGTTGGTGGGAGTGGGTGGCCCACTGATGCATGAGACCTTGCTGCTGGTCTGGTCCTAGAGGAGAAGGGGAAGAACAAGGAAACTAGAAATTGTAATTTGTATGCTATAAATATATATCTAAACAGACCATTCTTTCTGCATTTGTAAGATCATATACGTTGTTCATGCAGCACATAAACAATCCACTCCTGCCACCTGTCACAGTACAATGACTGGGTGATACAGGTGCTTTGTCTGGGAACTCGAGGCTACTAAATTGAATACTGGAAGGACATACAAATCTTTCTTTAAATACTCTGAAATGCTGTCATTTTGTCAACTTGTTTGTCACGAGTTAATGTGCAATCAGCACCTATGGAGAAGATGGAAATTGAACTCTACCACACGATTTAACACTGTGTGTCTGAGTGAAATGGGCCTTCCTAAAGCCCTGCAACAGGCAAACTTGTCTCAGATTTTACTTTTATTGATGTCCTAGTGTGGAGTTTGTTCTCTTTGAATTTTTAAGCAGATGCTTTAAGCAATTTCGAAGTGGTAATAATGTGAAAGTTTTTCAGTGAAGCCACTTCTTCCATTGAAATATTTTTATATTACTTTTTTTTACAGGTAAACTTCTGTGGAATGGTTCCACTTCAGTGGAATTCTTTATTTCTCTAGAGAATATTATCATATTCTCTTAATTTTTGTAATAATTTAATTTCATTGCTTTCTGTTAGCTTCCTTTAGGTGCCTGACAAAACTTGTACTTCCAGGTCTTGTGAAATCCAGGTTTTCCTTGAGGAGCCATTTATGCTTTTAGGGTACGTATCCCTTGATGCATTTATAGTCTCTTATGGCTAAAATCCTGTAATATATCATGGGAAATGGACTGTAATTAGTGTGCCTCTTGGGTGAAAGAAGGCTAAAGATACCGAAAACATAATTGCCACAGATTCATATACCATAACTTCCTGATCATATTTTTTAAAAAACACATAATCATAACTAAATGGTTTTGAATGATTTTTAAAGATTTGGGAGCAGAAGAAGAAATTACATCTGCCTTTGTTGTTCTGTTTCTGTGTGTAATGGAGAGATGTTTCAGAATGTATTATACACACAGTATTTTGTGACCTTGTTTGAAAAAGTCTTTATCTGAATTTCTTACAAATACAAACCCAAAGCTCTTCTCCCTGATGTTCAGAACATGTACTGTCATCTTCTACTGTGTATGTGCTGTTGCAGAGCTCAGAACCAGCATTGACAGTGTGCATATAGAACATCAAGACTTCATTCTTCACTTTGCATCAGCCAAATTACTTACACACTTGATCTGAAACATGGAAAATTATTGGAGAGTTAAGTTTCTAGTTCTGTCCAGTCTCTGCTTTCTGTGCAGGCTGTCAAATTAAATAACAATACCAGATTTCATGAAGATTTTCTGTGGTTAAATCTCTCTCTCAAAGAGGCTTCTTCTCTTAAAATGAGGATAAGATAGGAGCATATCAACCCCATTTTTAGTTTATTTGTGTGTTAAATCAAAATAAAGACAGATAGGGTAATTAACTTAGTTTAAGTTTCAAGGTTGTTTGATTTTTGTACTAATGTGGCATTACTTATTATCTTTAAATAATTCTCATAATCACTTCTTGCCTAATAATCCCTGATTGCACTTGACTTTTAAGTTTGCCTTTCCTGATTAGAAAGCCAGCTTCATCAAGTCAAAAACAGGAGTCAGGAAAAAAATTATCATAAAGTTAATTGCTTGAGAGGAAGGAAAAAGGTGTGGAGCAGTAGCATGTGGAAGCGAAGAGAACCTGAGATTGTCTTTAATGGATGTTTGCAACAAGAGTTAAATTTTACTGATGCCTAATTCTTCTCGGGTAGAGGCAGTAGGGAGCAAAATTATCTGGCATGAAATATTGCCCTTTGTGTAGGTAAGATATTCTAATTTCTACAGTTAATATTTTCTAAATTACCTCAGCACAAGAAAAGATTTTACTGGGCTGGTAGTGAGGCTGTACTCTTTGAAATGTCTCTGAGCATTAGAATGACCATTTCTCACAACTCTAATTAAAAACAAAGCAAACCCTCAAATAATTAATGTATTTCCAATAATTTGTTTTGTTCTTACTTTTACTTTTTCCCAGTTAAAGTATTTTATCATCCTTAATATTTTATCCATGCCTTTGAATAAAGTCATAAACCATCTAAAAATTACATACTTTATTTGATTTTTTAATTTTTTTTCCTGTTTGTTTCTTTCTCCATACAGAAAAAAAGTACTTTCCTACATGGCTCCTCAGTAATAGTCAATTGCTGTTTAAAGTTAGGTTTTTTTACTGGACATTGTCCAAAATCTCTATGTCCTTCAGTTACTGTTTCGAATGCCTCAGCTAATTTTGTAACCATCTGCACTGCCAACAACACTTGTTATTTTTCAATGGCTAAGTCCCTCATAATCCTTCCTGTGTCATCTTAAATTATTTGAACTGCTGCTTAGCATTGTGCTGTCAGCAGTTTTGTAACTCTTTTCATTGATTCTATCAGCTAAATTGTTCCTATAGAGCATATCAGGACATAAAATAGACTGGAAATACAAACCAGCTTGAGAGTGTTACCTAAACATTCATCCCTAAAGAGTTACATGCAGGTTTCATAATGCCTTTGGCATAGATTAACTGCAGATTCTTGTAGTGTTGCCCAGACAGTGTTTTGAAGGACAGAAGCAACTCAAGCACCCTTCAGGAAGGTATCATGATATAGCAGTAATTAGACAGTAGTCACTGTTGCAATCTGCCTGCAATATGCAGCAATGGTTACTCCTATCACGTCTAGGTTAACGTATCTGAGCAACTATCCAATGTGAGCAATATCCAGGGGTATATGTTATCATTTTTCTATGCCAAAGTTCCATGGGAATTGATCCCAATTTTCCAGAAATATATAATGTAAATTCTAGATACCTGTGGGGTTTAGCTAATTTAAGTTTTACCTGAGGGTGCTCAGTTTTTCCTGTGGCTTCATAATTTTTTGGAGAAGAATACCTAACACAGTAGGAAGCACAAACAGTTAAATATAAATGTGTGTTTTGTATGAGAGAAGAGTGATAGCAATACCTAAAAAAAAAAAAAAAAAGCTGAAGCTTCCATTTCCCAAAATGAAAATAGTTGTGATTGAGCAGTTTTTCAGAGAGTGGACATTTTGAAAATATCCCCTTTTTAAAAACCCTGAGAAAACATCCATTGTAAGTTCTTGGTGTGGCAAGGTTAAAGCAGTGAGTATGCTGGACTGTCACAGAGTTGGGACCCCATCACAAACTCCTTGGTAGGCAACCTGCCACGGAGCAAAACTTGCAGATATTATGATGATGTTTCTAAACGCTCTTACGCAATATGCAGCCATCTCAAAGGGAAGGCATGAGCTGGTGTTCTGAAATATGAACTCCTTTATCTCTTTCTTTGAAGAATGCTTATATTACAGATGAATTTGAGGCCTAAAAACGGTCCAAGGACATTCCCTTACCACCAGTTAATCTATAATAGACTCTAGCTGTTCATATTTCAGCTGTCTTTTCTTTTTTCCCCCTCAAAGATATGCAGTGTACTAGGGAATTGGACATTCTTCTCATCAGATGCCCATTGAAATGCCTGTGGTTAGCTGCAAGCCAGGCTTTTAGAAATAATTGTCACCATCTCCTCCACTTTTAATTTTATTTTAAAGTATCTTGCTCTAGTTAGGGCAAGAAGAATTTATGAAATGTAGCAAAAGGTCTGAACTAAAATGAACTTTATTTCCAAGGAACAGATCTGCTGAGACTACAATACATAAAATGCTCACTTTATTGAGGAATTAATTGAAGTAATATGATGTTTCTGAGAGTTTAATATAATTTTTAGTTTTTTTAGTATGATATAAAAGATTTCTGCAGTCTTTAAACTTATTGAATGTTTCTAACAGTACAGTTAAATGGAAAAATAAGTCAGTATTTCTGGGGAAAAATTTTTTTTGGAACTCAGTGATGTTTTTTCTATATTCTCTGTTTTCCTAAATTAATTTCTAGTGTTTATGGGCAAATATGGCTTAAAATAGTGTTAACTTGTGTGGTTTTGTTTATCAGAGGAACTAATAACAACCAAAAGGCAAACCTGAAATCTTTTCCCTTGCCACCTTACAGCAATTAAGCCATGTGCCCTTTCGCATATTACTGATCATTTGACTCCAGTAGACTAATACAGGACTAAATATGTGAAGTATCTGAGTTTCAAAGAAACAGCATAGTGAAGTGTTAAGTGGTTCATTCGTCCCTTCACCTTTGGGTTGGAGCAAATTACTGCCAATGATATCTGGTTGTTTTCCACTATAAGAAGTATCTTTCATACTTCATTTTTCCCTCGGTGTACTTTATTGACTTTTTCATGTTAACACTATTTAATATAGACCAAGGGAAATAATAGCTTTTAGCTATAAGCCAGACATACCAGTGTTAAGACTTAACTGGCCCAGTTCCTCAGCTGAGAAACAGGATGGACTAGCTCAGATACATGCACTTAAACTTTTCCAATATTACATGCAGATGCAGTTTTCTGTTGTTTCATGTTGAGAGTTTATTAATATTACAGTTCGTGTTAGGCTTAGCTTTAGCATTTGGTTTTTTTTTTTCTTTTAAATCTCATATAAAAGCCAAAGGAATTTAAAACAGTTCTAGTCCCTCCTGTGGGATAGGTACCTGAATTTTTTTAATCAGTACCCAATGGTGAGCAAAGTTCTTCAAATAATACCTGTTCCAGGTCAGGCAGAAGTGAAGCCTGGGTATTGTAACTTAGTGTTACTGTTTCAAGTCCCTGTCTGTAAACAGCTCTCAGTTGCTGCAATACAGGTATCTCCCCACTGATGGAACTTGGCTGAAGAATGGCATGCAAGGGACAAATGTGCTCTTCTCAGACTTCCTTTGAAGCTCTTTCCAGATTTTTTTCTTTTTGTTGCATTTCTGCTTGTATTCTTTCTACTAAACTCAGGTTGAAGGTCTGTTTTTTGGTTGTGTTGTGTTGTTTTTTTTTTTTTTAATGCTTCTTCAACAGATATCTCACTTTTCTTCGTTCTGCTACATCCAAATCTGATGTCCTTATGTTGGGTAGATTCTCCAGACACCATTTTTATGCCTACTTCTGATGTGTGTAGGCTGTGGTTAACATACATGGTTTGACAGCAGTGTTGAGGACCCATTATGAATGTTTGGGACTCTTACCTTGACCTAATTCTTGTCAGTGCCATGACCTGCATGTTTGTCAGCATGCAGTGTCCATTCTTGAGGCCTGTCTCCAATTTACTCTTCTGCAAAAGAAATCCAGTTTGTACATGCTGAGAACACTCTGCAAGGCACAACAAAGCATGCTTGGTTTCGAAAACATTTTGCTTTGGAAGTTCATTCCTGAGTCAGGCTAAAAATGTAGTGTGAATACAGCAATGGATTTTGTGTATGTACGGTTCTGTCTGTGCTCTGAAGTTGGTCTTTTCCTCCACTAAGATTAAATTTCTACTAACATTTCTGCTATCCTTATGTTGCTTAAGTAACAGTAGAGTTTTATCCGAGAAGATAATACTACATGCTCTTGGGTCTAAAAGTCTTTGCTCAAATTCTCGTGCTGTCTCATTTAGTTCATTTCCTACAGTCCGAAGTGTGTCATCAGTCACAGGATGGTAACCCAAGCAGGTGGGAGATGCTACATGCTTTAAGCGGTCTTCTTAATTTTCTCTTGTGCTCTTTGAATGTTATTCTCTTAGGTAGGCTTAACTCTTAAGTATGTACTTCAAAAGATGTTCCTTTGATTAGATGAGAGTGAGTTTTGACAGAGTTCTTTAAAGTCAGTGTGAGTGTTTCAATTGATTTTGGGTGGGATTTGATCAGAAACTCAGACTATTAACTTCTGAATCTCAAAAAGAGTTTCTGTGTTTCAGAGAAAATTTATGTATTTGGTGCCTTCAACTTTATCTGTGTTCTGATAGCCTTTCTGGGTATGTTATCTTACCCATTAATGCTGTCTCATTCAGTCTAGTTAATCTAAAGGACTAGAGACAGCAAAATGACCCAATGACAATTGGTTGCTTTTATTTTATAGCACATTTTTCTTGTTTCTTATCTCCTTTTGTAGTATTTTGTAGTTCTGTCTCCTGACACTACTCTGAAAAGTAACTCTTCTGAATTTATTTTCATTTTGAAAACCACAGAAACAAAGTTTCATGCAATTCACAAGATGTCTTTCCAATCTGTAAATGCTTTGATATGGAATTAGATCTTTTCTAGATTAATGATCTGTCATAGAATACTGCACAAATACTGTTGTGTGCTCCTGTCCAATTCATATTTTATCAGCCAAGCATTGCCACTGAGTCACTGTCATTTTCTACTTGTCTCTGTTTCTTACTCATGAAATCATTTGACAGATTACTAGTTTGCTTCCTTAGTTTTACTTGCTGTTTTATCATCTTTAGAGAAGCAGTTAATAATATTATTTCTCTTCCTTACTACACTATAGTTTGTTTAGAATACCAAAACCACATAGAGAAATGTTGACATTTCAGGAATTCATGCATTTTAAAAAAAGTCGTCTTAGAGAAGTAATATAGGCTAAACATAATTTGTTCCACCTTAGTATATGTTAAAAACTAACTGGTACTCAAAAAAACATTTGGCTACAGCCCTAGAATCCTAAAGTACTGTATCAACCAACTGGAGAAATACACTGGAATAATGAAGAATTCATACTTTGTAATTTTTTTTTTATATGGAGAGATTCTTTGAGTTACTAACTTGTGAGTCTTTACCTCTGCTTAATTGAAGTACTTACCTCGCAAGTGCTTAGTATTCAAACTGCATGAGTCATCCTGGTCATTTATATTAATTAACTTTCTAGGCACTGTAAGCTTACCTTTCTCAAAATACCTTTAGACAGAAAGGTAGGAGTTCTTGATTATCTGGTTTTATTTTAGGCAGGGACTTTACAAAGCAAGTGAGATTTGACATTGTTATTGTTCTCATTTTAGGGACTATTTTTCACTTTAAATACAAATTCTGGGTGAAGAGACATCTGTTTTGGTTGAATATGTGTACCCTCAGCCCTTGCAGCTTTGGAGGTGAGGTAGCTTCTCCTGACAGCCTCTGCTGTGTGGGTGTGCAGTTGTGTTACAGGGTAGCATGATCTCTGGATGAGGGCAAAGACCCTTTGCTCTTGTTGCAACTGAGCAGCTCAGCCACTCCATGCCTGTTTTTCCTCCGAGGACACAGCAGGTGATCACGGGGAGCAGTAACACCTCAGGAACTGAGTGCTGCCAGCTGCATCTAAGGAACCCCAGCAGTCTAACAATGGCTAGTAGACACAGGTTACTTTACTGTCTTTTTCCATGAAATGTCACATCATTCTATATTTATTGCATAGGCTGAAAATTCTATACGACTTCAGGAAAGGAAGTGTTTTCCGGATCTTCTTTTTATTACCGTACCTAGTACATCCAGCCCATTTCTGGAACCCAAAGAATTACCTTAACACAGGTAAAGATATAATAATGCTTCTATTAGAATATAATAATACGTATATTTTCTGGGCTTGCTGAGATGATTTTATCACCAAACTTATCTGCACTTGCATGAAAAGAAAGTGTGTGGTAGCCTCTTTCAACATTGAGGAATAATTATGTTGTTGCAGGAAGTAACTTCTCTCTGTGTTCACACAGAAAAGATAACTGATGAAAAGGCTTATTAGAAGTTTCTCGCCTTGTTAGACCTGATAATATGCTTTATAATACAAACTGAGTTCAAGAATAATATTCCCATAGTATTAAACCAGTTGAGGACTATTTATTTCTTAGTGTTTTTTTCCTGTCTGCAGTCACTGTCTCTATATAGGCTCCTCTGTCTGTATCTGGCACTCTACCAAATATGGCACTAAACATATGTCCAGTAGACAGGAACTTTTGCCAGTACCATATTGCTTTCACCTGTCAACTTCCTGGCTCTACTTCTTTTGCCTGTAAATTGCTGTGGTTTGTTTCCTTCTCACACAGACTGTATTATTCCCTATATTATAATGCAACACATTCTGATCCTTGGCTTGAGGTTGTGAGGATGCAGAGTGACTACTTTTGGAATGTGTGGAACTGATTTAAGGAACACCGTCTTTTTAGGTACCATGGCAGTAATTTATGCTAGTAATGATTCAAGACAGGGAAATAAGTTTCCCAAATTGTAGTTGGAAAGCAAGAGAAAATTGTTTCCTCAAGATCTTTTAATAGACTAGTTATCAGATTAGCAATCTGTTAGCAGCTTGGACTGTCATGAGCAGGAACCTACGCACAATATGAGCTGTCATTTATTCTTAGAAACACAAAGAAAATGAAGAAAAAGAATTGAAAAATTTTCATATCTCAAATAGTATTGAAGTTACCTTGTAATACTGGAACTATGCTCCATCAACACCAACCTTCAGCAAGCGCCATAGATAACAGCTCTGTAAGAAGAGGAAAGATACAACAAAAGGTAGCCCAAACCAATCCAAACCTAGGATCCTAACAAAAGGAAAAAACCCGTTCCTTTGGCATATCCTTGAGCTCCTGTAGAGACAACAAGAAAATAAACATGTGCTGGGCTTTCTTAGACATAAGATCTCAAATATTATCAGAGTGAACAAAATCATGAAGTAGCAAGAATTTCTTATTTTTAAAACTTTTATTTAATTGAGAGCATTTGAAATGCAGGAATCTTGCTATTAGCACAGTCCTGCCTTTCAAAACAGTATCTTATTTTTTAGGGGTTTTTGTTGTTGTCAGTGTTTCATTGCAGTTTTTTTAATGGTGAATCCCTGACGTTGATTTTACATCACGTCAAGGTGTGACTTGGGTAGAATGCGGTTTACTGGTTAACTCTGGGAAAATCATTCAAACTGTGTCTTCAGCAGGCAAGCCCTGCTGGAATATTGCCAGATATCTGAAGTGCTTGGTACAGCTGCTTCAGAGGTTGGAACTGGACACTGCCAGCAGACTCCCCTGTATTGTTTATTTATTTCTAACTGAAAATTGTCTCTATAAGATTAACAAAAGTTCAGTAACACCTTTTGCCTCTCTCGAAAGTTGGCTTTGATTCCCGTTTCTAGAAATCACATCTCACAATCCCTCTTGTGTTTCATTCAAACTAGTCAGTCTTGGCTATTCCCTTAGAGATTCCCCCCCCCAAAAATAAAATGCATTTATAAAATGCTTCTTTTTCTACTGCTACATAGTTTATTAAGCACTTGCAGAGTTAATATTAAAGTCTTTTACAGAGTCCACAGTTTGAAATAGTTATCTTTGAGAGTGACTTTTGATCTGCTGGAAAAACTATATTAGGTTTATGCTTTTGATACCTACAAGAAGTATTCCATAGGCTGTGTAATTGATCATTCTTTCCATTTCCTTACCTGATAGCTGGGATTGGTTTTTTTCAGAATTGCTTTGTGGTAAAATAAACTCAGTGAGACCTATAAAAGCTGTAAAGATTCTTACAATCTTTAAGGAACCTCTACAAAATGTTTTCTTCTTCAAAATCTTTGTATGTTCTCATTCCTGCTCTCCCAGCATATGGGAAAAAAACATTTCCCAGAATATGTTGGTGTTGCTTTTGAGCCATGGTGAGATTTGGTGTGCCCTGACACAGGTGAGCATACAGCATCACTCTGAGTGCTGTTGATTGATGCCTGGAAAGTCAGTTTGCTATGTAATTTACAGGTGGATGATTTTCCTATACCTATGGAAATAAGTGATAAGACATAATGGGACTAAAGTGGTGTATATTAATACTTAAATCTTCTTTGTTTTCCTTCCTCCCATGGGAGGTTTCATATTAGCTCTGTGGTTTTCTAAGCTGTACTTGCACAATTCTGGAAACTCCAAACTACTTGCTGTGGTCTAGAAATGAATTAAACCCCTCACTATCCTTGTGCAGACAAATGTGACTGAGATATGTGATTGAAAATCAAGGCGGATGAAAAATATAATGACTTTTATTTCATGAAGAAGAGAGTTTGTAGGATAAAATTTATTATCGAAGTATTAACTTACATTTAATTTTAACATTTTAAGACAACTTTTTTCCTTTTGTTGTTCTGAAAAGATATTTTTCTCCAATGAGGATTTCAGGAAAATAGAATTCTTTATTCTTTTTGATCTTTCTGTGGAAAGTAGTGTCATTCAGTATAGGAGTTCTGCTCTGCAGAAGGCATGCTTTAGCAAGATGTGAAAAATGTTTTCTTTCAAAGAAACTGCTCCCGAATTAAATATGATAAAAACTCAATTTACCATGATACAATTTGTCAGTGACTCAGCTGCAAGAAGCTTTCAGGACTGCTGTGTGGGTGTGTGAAACTGTTAGGGAAATGGCTCTATGCAGTGAAGTTGCAAGATGAAACAGAAATGCTGGTTCTTTGTGTAGACAATGCTGATAATGAAGTGCTGTAGAAAATAAAAAAACTTCATTCATTATAGACTGTCCAAATTCATGTAGAGCATAGTTCCTGTCTGGATTTTTTAAAAAATGTACATTGTATTGTTGAGGAAGTGAAGAAAACCACTTTGGAAAATTCTTTGAAAATGTTTGGATTTTATTTGGAATTTAATTTATGTGAAAATCCGCATAGTTATTACTTCTTACCTTTAGATGAAGTTGTGGAGGGCGCCTAGTATTTCTAGTATAACACCATCAAAAGATTTGACGCATGTAATAATCAAGTGGTAATAAAAAGTAAGATTTCAACATACTCTAGAAGAACAATAAGGGGGTTTTACATTTGGAAGTATTTCTTTAAGAAGATAAAGAAGACATTTCATCAAGAGTCAACTTGAGTCATATGCTCAAACATGAATGAATTAAGGAGAGGGGAGGATAGCTTTCAAATTAAGACATATGCTGGAGTGCTACTCCGATTCTTTCAAAAAAGGTTCTTTTTAAAATCAGGCCTAGAGCTGCCCATACAAAAGCAATCTTCACAAAATTGCACTCACAAATAATTCAGATTGTAAGTACAATATGTCATCTCCTGACTGGCATTTAGAGGAAAAGGCAAAAGCATTTCAGCTGTCACTTGGGTAAATTTGATAACTGAATCAGGGAACCAGAAGAAACGTGTATCTTCAGTGATGTGTTCACAGAGTCTGTTTCGGAATAAAGTGAACCTTTTTGAAAGCTTGAATGTCATTTTTTTTGGATTCACTGAGATATGAAGAGACATTTAGAAGGAGTGATATAATAATACTCAAAAATTCTTTCACTGTAGTGAATATGGAGCTGTCAGGTCTGACCACTGCTTCACTGATGACCCACTGTTGACTGGGTTTTTTCAGAATTCTGATGCCTCTGAAACACTTTGTAAATAAGGAAATAAATCTAGTTTCAGTGGGCAAATAGCCATCACAGAAATTATCTGCTGCAAGAGTAATTTCTATTCATATGGCAGATTTACTGCACAGGATAAAAAAGTAAATGGAAATGGAGACCTAAGTGTTCTTTCAGCTCAGGCATGCTGAAACCAGTCTCAGGATAAATAGTTTGCTAAGCTGTTCACATGGGCTGTAAATTCACTCTCCTAAATGAGTTGCATGAGAGGAAGTGGGACAGTACACAGCAAACAGCACCACATGGCCTAGGCTGATGGGGGCTGAGGATAATACTTTCCTTGAGGAGCTCTCCATGGGAGGAGGCTGAGATATCACATGAAACTCATCTCTGGACTGAATCCAGATTTTTTTATCTCCCTTTGTAAATAAGATGACAAAAAAAATAAAATTAATAGGTGGTAAGCATTCCTAGGAGGTATTTGAACCTTACAGCAGAGACTTTTAAGTCCAATATTTATACTATTTTCTGACTTAGAATAAAAAATACTAAATCAATGAATAAAATTAGTTTTATATTGGATTATAATAAGTTATAAAGTGATTTATATTTCTCTAGGTGGTACCATTCTACTTCTATTGAGAATGACTGTAAATGTTCTTTCTCCTTCCCTCTCTTTAGTCATTCAGTAGTCCAAGTAATCTTACTGACCTTTGGAGGAGATGATGGAGGGTGCTGCACATGTACCAGAAGTTTCTTGAACTCCAGTAATAGTGACAGAGCCTTTGCTAGGCCATGCAGTTGCTAGAATATTCTGCCAAAGGCACGAAGAGCCTTATTGAGAGCAGCAAGAACTGAAGTCTTTATACATAATCCCAAAAGAGTGTCTTAGGGAGAAATATTTGTCACACCTAAAAACTCAGTGTAGCTTGCTCTGCCTTTGGGCTTTGGCCAGTATGCCTTGCAGCAGTGCTGCTGAGCATCACCAGTGCTTTTTCTCTATCGCTGCCTCCGAGGTACTGTTAATCAAGATTATCTTCTTCTGGTTAAATCTGTGCCAGGGTTTCCAGCCCAAAGGAGCTGGAGTAGCTTTTAAACTGCGCTTAACTCTTCTGGGAATCTTCTAATTGCACACATGGTTCTTCTTAAAAATGGCATTTATTTACTGGTCATACTGTTTTCTTCTGAATGCTCACAAACTGTATGTTGCAAAACAAGTATTAGAAAATGTTGTAGGAGGCCACGACTTCCCATGGGAATATGCCTGGAACTAGGTCATTCTAAAGTGCATTTCTCCACTTTCCCTTAGTGCTAAGCCCCTCAATTTGCAAATGTACCTGGAAGATAATTGCCTTCCAACTGAGGGGACCTAATAATTTTTATTGCTGGAATTTTACACTGCAAATTCATCTTTTTGATCAGTGTAGAACTCCTTGTAATTTCTTTCAAGAGTGGTAACTTTTGCAAAAAAGGGAAAAAGAGGTTTAGTATAAGAACTCTCTAATTATCACAGTATTTTGCTTATTAACACTGCCAGTGCACTTTTGTGTCTGTTTGTTTTGGATGTTTCTAAAATCCTCTTGATCTGAGCACATACATAGCATATAAGAAAGAATTTCTGAAGCACAGAAGAGACTCATTTTTTGTCTTAATACTAATAATTGGTCTATTGGAATTACCTGTAAAATTGAAACTTCATTTTGCTTCTGAAATACCAAAGGTCGTCCTGGAAAAAGTCTATAATTTATATCAAAAGGGTATCATTTGCATTTTTGAGTCTAATATAAAATTAATTCCTCTCAATTTCTTCTTATAATTTTCTGTGGCATAGAAACTCACTTTTAATTACAAAGGAAAAATATTTAGCAAAACCACATAAGACAATTAATCTCATGCCATCATATAGCTGTTTGTCAAAATTTTCATTAGCTTAATCAATATTTTATGATGCAAAATAATTTTTCTCTAGTTTGTTGGTTTTACAGCCCTGTGATTGCAGAGAAATTTATACAGTATGCTAGCAAGAATAATTTCTTGGCACAGGAAATTCATTGCTGTATCAAATTAATGAGTAAGTGGAGACTTCTCCTTGAGGAAAAGAGGCTATAGGAAAATTAGTATGTTTCCCTCATGTGAACAATAATGGAAAACATAATAAATCTGTTACACAGATACAAAGGTCAAATAGATTTAAAAACCTGTGGCTTTCTTTTGCTTTCAAGAACTTGGAAAGTGAAAAGATCCCTCCTCAAATTCTGTATTTAGAATAGCTTAAGTTGGGTAAAACCATGTCCTTTTCAGGGCACTTGGCACTGAACATGTTCACTCCTTCTGGCATTTCCTGGATAAGCCTCAGCCACCCATATTTGAAGAGCGAGGGTCGTTGCTTCATGCCAGGGTTAACTGTCATCTTTAGGCTAAAAATTCTTTTGGTGATAGCAAATGAAGTCTCAGTCAGATTTTTCTAAGCTGCAAATTGACAGGCACTGTTTTCCTGCTGCCATTTGTGTGTGTAGTCTGCTGAACTAGCATGAAGCTCTTACAGCAACACACTTCATCTCATTCGGTCAACACACGACATCTCACGTGAAGGCAAAGGACACTTTGGGGAAAATAGTAGGGTGCTGCGAAATGTGTAGAAGGGCATTTTCCCCCTGAAAATTAGATTCAGACATTAAAATGTGACCCCATAATGTCTTTCAGTCCGGTTTGCAAGATATGTACATCTCTAACTTATTTGTCAGTAAGTCTGTTCAAGCACCATCATGTGCATTTTGTAATGTGCATCTATATATTTAACTTGGAATGCTGCTGAGAACATCCAGATGGTTTAGAGAGGACATGACAACTGCAATCAATACCTTTTCCTAGTTTTCTCATCTGTGGTTCCATAATAATACTTTTCAAGCATTATATACATTACACCCCAGAGAGTTTGCCTGAGTCAGGGCACCCCTTCAGCATAAAACTGAATCACTAGTCAATAAATATCTGGCAAGATCCTTCTTAGGTAGGAGATGGAATATATGAAAATATTTTCTTGCTGCATCTTCTAGATTATACTATAATCTTAAAATGCTGAAGCAAAGAGAATAAGCTCATTTACACAAGGTGCAGTGTAGCCCACATAAGCAAGTATGGTGAATAATTTTTTTTAAAAAAACAAACATGCAAACTCCTAAAGTATCTCTCACATAATTTTTTTTCACTTCTCCATTTTAAAAAAACAAATGTGCAGCAATTCCAAATTTTACATTCTCACTCACTCCTTGTTTACGTTTTTCAAAGCATGCACTTTTGTGCTGTGGAATATGACCCTCATGGAGTCCCTGAGCAAAGCAACTAATAGTCATTAAAAGCCTATTAAACCTAGGAATTCTCCTGTTGCAAAGAGAATTTGAAGAAATTTGGCCAGAGCAGTCAAAAAGCAGTGGGGATTTGGAACAGTGTACAGGGTTATAAATATCAGCAAAGACAAGCAGAAAATATTGTACAAGTGACAGAAGTAAAAGAGGTGACAAAAATCCAGGCTTGTTCACAAGTACTGAAGTTATTCCTTGTTCAGATTTGGCAGTAATATATTGCACCATCATCTGTCCTGCTGTGATAGTACTTCAGTGAAAACAACTGTGTAGATGAATGCTCATCAAGTCTGTTTCCAGTAATATTTTAGAGACTTGGCTTCAGCTTCTACCTAGATGCAAATGAAAGCTCCTTCTTTTATAGATGCTACAAACTGGCTCTACAGTCATCAAAATATTTCCCTTTCCCATATTCTATTCCAGTAACAGAAGTCAGTCCAAGTGTTTCTTTTTATACGCTGTCCAAAGAAACCTCTTGCTTTAGTATAATTGTTGAACTGCCTGTTCCGTTATTTGTGCTGTTATAACAGGAGGTTTATTGCCTATGTCAGTCTTGTGAACTTTTCATTAGGTTAATTCAAGCTTCTTAGCACACAAACCTTTCCTCATATTTCTCTCATTCCCATTTCTATCATTATCTGAAAATGACAGCACATTGCAGAATGACATTTGTGCTAAGCCAGAGGTTTCTGCATATAAACACGATCCAGCTTCCCTGCAGGCAGTCTTGGGATCTGGATAAATAACACCCTTTTTGAAGCATGATGTATAAAACTGTCTTTTCTCTCCTTTTGCTGCAATACTTCTGTATGGTGAAATACCTTTTTTTCTTTCTCAAGTAGATCCTTTCTCTTTTTTTTTCTACTCTATAATTCTCCTGTCAAGATGTTTCCAGTTCCCTTGATTCAAGGCTCATCTCTTCCAGATGTGTGTCGTCATCAGCAGCAGAGCATCTGTGTTTCAACCTCTGACTTGTATTCAGTGATTCTTCCAATCTGTGTCCCACCAAGTGTGCTCACTCCCCTTGGAGTGCAGGGGCAGGATGCTCCTCAGTGCATAGCAAAGGTAAGCTCCACAGAATTCTGATTTTCTTGTCAGCCCAGTTCTCTCAGATGTGCAGAGTAGTTTTGATGGATAGTGCACTCACACATTATGATGTGAGATGCTGTTGGAACTTAAGGTTATTTGACTTAGAGAATTCTTGTAAAATCTTAGATTTACTGAAATTTTTTGTGTTACCTCAATCCATCTGAAAAACCAGCATTCTTATAAGAAGTATTTTTCCTGTATCACAGACTTCTGGGAAAATATTTCAAATTCATTCTTAAAAAGGATCACAGGGAAGAAAATGTTGCTGTTTTATTTATGATGTGTATTTAAATATTTTTACATTATAATTGCTTACATATCTCTTTAAAACATAAATAGAAAAATACAACCTGTTGATTTAAAAGTATAATGTCAACACTAGTAAAATCTGTTAAATGGATAATCCCATATTGCTTGCTTCTTTCTCAAGTAACCTTTTTAAAATCAAGGAAATTATTCACAAGACAGAAACTAAGAAAAAGAGTGAGTTGTAAGTATGTTTGAAGTTTTGGGATAAAATATTCTGGAATATACTGTAGACTACCTTACTACATAAGAGCAATTTCTTAGTCTAGATACTTGAAATTTTTCTGCCTATACCTAAATAACATATTTTGTAACTATGAAGCTTAGCCAAGTGCTCAAATGAGTGCAGAAGCTGCCCTCACTCTTAGAAACAAGACAATGGAGCTTTCAGTTTCTTCTTTCCTTCCTTTCTTCCCGCAATTCTGCTTTATACAGCTCACTTTAAGAGCTTCTTGTTTACAAACTTTCTATAGAAAATGAGAGATTAAAGTAAGTGAAAACTGATCAGTCTCTTTATCTCAGTTCCACACCTCTTCTAACTCACGTAGTAAAAGAAACCCTGCTAATGAGAGAATACGCACTTCTTCCTGCAGTAGCCCAATGCTTAGCACATGTTCTGAAGGAAAAGTTGTGGTCACTAGGAAACTATACAGATTCTGTTGTCTTCAAATTAACTGGACTTGAATGAATTTTCAAATAGATAAAAAAAGGCCACAAAGATCAAAAATGCACATTGAAATAGTGGTCTTTGGCATAGGAAGGCCAATGGCGTACTGGTATTCTCGTCACTATCAGTATGAGAATGCATCAATAAGAAAATGACAGGGATGATTTTAATTTGAAATGTAAATTTCCACAAGTCTGCTACTGTATGTCTCATTACAGAATCCTGCACGGTCAGGTGCTTGAGTTATTCCTGTAATTTTCTGGTTTACTTATGCTTGCACAGTAAGCAATTATAATAATTGCTGTATCAAATCCTTTAAATTATTTAATTTCTAATGCAAATAATCAGAGATGCTCCATGTGCTCCTCTCTGGCTTCTTAGACTTTGGTATTCTTTTCCAAAGAATTTTTTTTCAAGATGAGTTACATTTCAGAACGCAGTTAACAAAAAATGTGGCTGAGATGCTAAAAGTGTCATGATGTTCAGCACTGATGTTTTTAGAAAGGAGAAAGCAGGACTGATGCTGTTCCGTTTTGTAGGATTGTCCTTCCAGTCTGTCTGCTGTCCTGGAAGAAGTTATCAAAAGTCTGTTGAGATTTTTTGCCCATAGCAAAGAGACATGAAAATGTTTAGAATTTATTCACTGAAAACGTAGGATGGAAACATTGTAAACGCAAAGGCATCTCCAGTTGGTCCTGGAGATATCTGGCATTCTTTTATTTCTTTTTAATTTCAGGGACAGTTGACCTACCGCTGCTTTTAATGTCTGTACAGTATTAGAACTGTATTAGTATTAGTTACTGGTGGTGTCTTCATTTTCACATTCTCTGTGGCTATGTTGCTTCATTTCTGCCCTGTTGCCATGCTGAGTTCTTGCTGAAGCTTAACTCACTGGAACAGTGCAAGGTCTGATTAACTTCAGCGTATTGTAGAACACAGGTTGATTGAACGACAAAGTTCCTTGGGGAAGCACACACTGTGTTTCAACCTCATTTAAAGAAAATCTTCTATTTTTCACATTCTTTTTCAAAACCAAGTTTTTCTGTGGAATGAAACCTGTTTTCCAAAGCCTCAGGGACCTTGCCTTTGTATAACACGTTCTCTGATGTCTAATAAAATTTAAAGCTTCTGTTTAAACTTTTCACTGTATCAGGCTCTTCTCTTGTCTGATGCCTGTGCAGATTCTTTTGTGCTTAGGAAGTTTTCTTGAGTTTCAGCCTTTGAAAGGAGAATTCTAGTGTTTTCTCCTCCCTACCTGGCTACTTATTTTAATAAATCATGAGGAAGTTACTAGCTTTTAGACTTACATAGTTATTAGAAAATATCTAACAGGATTGTAAGGAGGCATCTAATAGGCACACACAAATGCAGTATGATGACATAAGCCTTCTTGGCTTAGAAAAGTAGGTAGGAAATGCTTTCAGAGGGAGGAAAATTTGTAATGCCTGGCCCATCATACATCAACAGAGAATATATCCACACAATGCTATGAATACCAGCCAAAGGTAAAAAAAAAAAAAACAAAAAAACAAAATTGTGTTAAAATATGGTGTTGGAAAAGGCACCAAATCTTTAAAACATTTTGTATACTGAAGTTCTCTGGAGCTATATCTACTGTGTGGGTGGACTCAGTCTCTGGAGGAGTCTGTGAGCAGGAATTGTAGGAGATCAAGGTTTTTTAAATGTTCCAATGCAGTGATTTTTACAGATGACTACTTCTGAAAGTACTTTGTAGGAAAAAGGAATTGCATTAAAGAGATAAAAATACAGAATTTCACTGTAATTTGCAGACTTTTAGAAAGGATGTCTGAAATCAAAGACAGATTGATAGTAAGAGAACCCAAACATAGGTTTTTTTCTCAGTAAAATCCTAAGTGTTCTATATGAAAATACTGCCGTGCTTCTCTAGAGTAGCTGCTTTCCATGTGCATCGAGTTTGTTTTCTGTCCTAAGAACCAGCTGTCGTGTGTTGCGTCCTTCTACGAAGAATGCAGATCTTGATAAAACAACAATTACAGATGTTTTAGAGCAAGCATTTGATATTTACTCTTTTGCTTCCTACTGTGTTTTCTCATTGCCCCAATTACTATCTCAAATTTATGCTACTAAAACAATATTTAAAATTTTCTTGTACTGGTACTACCAACTTTCAGAAGTGGCTGTTAAGACCATTAAAAATACTCAAGTAGTGAATTAGTCATAATGTCCTAGGGAACAAGAAAAAGACAAATTATTAGAGCAAGAATGAGCAAAAGAAAAATTCTTAGCAAGTTAGTGACTTTTCAGAGAGAGTAACAGCACAACAATTATGATATCAGGGTACAACCAGGAGACAGCCTGTGCTTCCATGGTATCAGCTCTGTGAACCAAATAGTCATAAGTACAGAGTATTTTCTGGTCATTCAGTCCAGAAAGCCTATGAAGACATCAACTAAGTAGTTGTTCTATGTTTTTTGTTTGTTTATTTTTTTAAAAAAAGCCTAAATAATTGTTTACAAATACCTTTGAGGCTCTAGAACAATTCCAAATTTACTTGGTATTTGAAGTGGTTTGGGTTTAATTTAGCTAAGCATTCATGAGAAACTTTTCAAACCTTAAATAATTCATGAGTAGTTATAAAATGTTAATTGATCCAGTTAAAAGAGGAAATATTCAAAATTAGTTAGTAGATAACTCATTTCTAGTGGTACTGTGTTTTACTTAAAAAAAAAAAAAAAAAAGGATGGCTGGTTAAGGGTCCTGTAGTTCCAGTACCCATTGCGATGTCTCTGAGCTTATGCTATATACATTCCAGACCCATATGAAAACCATTATGTGTTTACACAGCTGTTGTCAAATACTCAGTAACCACTATTCTGCCTCAAATTGTTTTGGAGAAAACAGAAGATAAATTAATGAAGAACAGGTAAACTCCAGTGAACTGTGACAACGTTTAGAACACCGCCAGCAAACGTAGGATGCACACAGTCAGTACACAGTTGTCTTCCAATGCCAGTCCTTTACAGCTCTGGTTTACAAAGCTTTAACCAAATGAAATGTTGCCTATTAAAGGGGGAGAAAGCTCTTTGCATAGGATGGAAAAGCTACTGAATTCAAAAATACTCTTATAACTTGTCTGAGCATTGCATCCTGTTAATTTAGAGTGAACCTGGAGCAAGTTGCCAGATTTTTATCTGTAATTTTTTATTAATACAGGGCTTGTTCAGCTAAGGTAAATGTGGACTCTTTTAGTCATCCATATAGAACCTTTGCAGGCACCAAGGCAGAATTTACTTAAGTGCATCCATCAGTCCTTCAAATGGAAGACAGTGTGCACCTGGGATGTTTTAAGAGTAAAAACTCCGAATCGCTTTTGTGATCAGTGAAAGCAACATTGCATTCCAACAAGGTTTGAAGAGCCATTTTTTCCTAAAAATAATAAAAGTGAAGAGTTTACTTTGTTGCACATGTGGCTGCTTTATACTGTCTAAAAACCTTAGTAGCCCTTGGAAAGTCCACTGAAAAAGTATCACGGTTTGGGGTTTCGGGGTCTTCTCAGACCAGCAGGGGTTCACAGCTGAGCTGCAGTTTCTCTCATTGTGCCCGGTGGTGTCTCGGCCAAGCTCAGGGGTCAAATCACACAGAGACAGCAGCTGTGGGTGCTAACGCTGATCTAACTTTATTTTACAGAATGGAGGGGTTTTAAAGGCAGATAAGGAAGGTTCTGGAAAAAGGGGATAGGTATATTTAAACTTGGGCAGGGCATTGGATAGGATTTAAGATTGATATACTTAATAGGGGAGATATATGCATCTTCAGATAACTACTAAGTTCTTGATTGGGAAAACTACAAGTCTCTAACTGGACTTTGGCCAATCAGAGAAACGTACTCTCCCCCAGCAAGAGAGAGAGTTCACAATCTAACAAACAGTCTATCTGTCTGATACTGTGGCCTATGTTGCCAGAAGTAATTTCTTTCCACCTTCTAAACTCCTCATCCTGGTTACTCCCAACACAAAAGTGCCTAACAGAATGATGGGGGTTGAGAGAGAAAGGCATAGGATGATACAGAATATAAAAGAGAAATGAGTATTCCTCAGATGAGCTGCTTGGCTCCTTATGGCTCATAGGAATTGTAGCTTAGGTACAGCAGCATCAAGCTTGCTGTAATTTCATGGCTAATTCCTACAGAGCCTCTCACTGAACTCACAAAGAAAAGCTTTCTATTGTCTGGTTTGATGGCTACCTTTCGTGCCCTCTGCAGTATGTGTAGTGCACAGCTGAATATTAACAAATAAGAATAATTTAGCGGATTTTCCTCCTTTTCTTTCAAATACAGGTGAATAACTATTTTTCACAAAATCTCTCCAAGGATCTCTGGCAGAGATATAACCTTTTCAAGCCAGCACCTCCACTCCTGATAGTCTTTTTCTCCAATAATTCTAGCTAAGAACACTTGGAATTCTGTTAAACACCACTGCAGCCAAGTGAAATTACTCTTCCCGTTTCGCCAGTGGGCATATTTTAGTTGTTTTTCTAGTAGTCTATTTTTCTGCAGTCTGGTGATATATTGCACATTTCAGCATGAGGAAAAACAGGCATAAATCTTTCACATTTACCCTTATCAACTGCTCATTTTTTTGCAGTCTCTTCTCAAGAAACCTGTTGCACTTGGCAGCTTGGTTGATTCGCTCCATGTTATGAATGGAAATAGGCGCAGCATTGCCCATACTTGGAAATTCCTTAGGAGTGCCTATTGTCTTATATAACAAGGTTTACGGAGTTAGATGTAATTGCAGCACTAAATACTACAGGGTGGGTGACAATTTACATCTAGAATCTTGCCCTTTGGGAGCAGAAGGGATTTCTTGCAAAGCCAAATGCTGTGGTTGTACTTGCGAATGCTATGGGAAAGTGACAATTTCTACCCTAGCAAACCTCCTACATCATCTAGCATTTAGCACTGCAGTCTTTTTCAAGACTTTCATTAGTTGCCTTCTGTATAGCGTGCTGTGCTGTTAATGGTCGTTAACAGATGAAAGATAACTGCTTGATAAGGACTCTACATTACTGAGAGCAAGGAATGTCTGTGTGATTTACAGAGAGATGTGACAGCTCCTACCTTGAGACCTCTAAGCTCTGTGGGAAGCTGATGTTTGCAAAACAAAAAACCCAACCCTTGGTTGGGTTCTTTGGTGTTGATTTATGCATTTGGGACAGTTTTGTGCCTTACCTCTGAATCTTACCAGTTTCAAATATTTTTGTAGAAAATTAAGGAGTTTGCTGATAATTTCAAGTTATGAAATCACAGTATGTATCCCCTTCTCATTCAGGAATGGGATATGCTTCTAGGTCTTGGGGAAGGACGATGCAATCTAACTTTAATGCTGAAGTACTCTTCCAAAGAACATAGAACTAAGTTAAAAGCTCCCTCACAGGTCATGGGAATGCTAATATGTGACAGGCAGGATCCAGAATAACATTGAAATAGCAAGGCAAAGATACTGGGACCTCAAATGTTAACAGCAAACCATTCATTAACAATTCTTCTTGTTAACTGCACTCAGTGTGCCATTTAATTCACCCGCTGTTTTTTCTGTACTGTGTTTTGAGGGTCTGTCCTGACAGGTAATTTTAGACTAATCTCATAGACTGGTCTCCTCATAAAAGTAATTTATGTAAACAGTAAGATAGATCAGATTAATCTGGACTCCTGCACTAGATTAACCAGAGACCTTGGGGATCAGCAGTAGTATTTGTGAGATGGATATACTGAGTTCACTTGACCAAGCCCCGTGTCAGAAGGCAGACCCAAGGTTGAACTACTGGAGCTCTTCAGGAATCAATGTGGGAACTACCAACCTGAATAAATGAGAATTTTCCTATGGTAGAAGAATTATGTTGTTAAAAATCTAAATATGAACATAAAAATGTGTTCACCTCAAAAATGTCTCCGGTTTCAGAGTGGATTTTCATTCATCCTCTCTGTCCCATGTCTTATGATGCATATACAAATTTATTTATCAGCTTTCTGCTTTCATTTTACATCATATACGAGAGAGTAATTTAGTGCTCTTTAGTCCAGAGTTTGATATCAATTAAAATAAAAGAGAAGAAAAAGAATGAAGAGGAGAATAAGTGAAAGTGACTGGTTAAGTTAAACAGAAATAACTGAAATGACAAATACAACTGCACTGCATGCATAATCAGATGGCATATAGTAATAGTAACCAGTTAAGGTTTGCTTTTCAATATTTCAAACTCTTTGGTGCTATTTGGTTCTAAGAATTGGGACTTTATTCTGATTCCACACCAATATATGTATGGAAAAATAATTACATGTTCATGTTTGAAGTAAATGAATGATGTAAGGATATTGCTGAAGTGAATTCATCGCCTGGTTACCTTCTGATGTTTTGATTTCCTTTTTCTGTTTTCTTACACATGTCTTTAATTGTGAGTTTGTTTTGCATTTTTGTACTCCTTCACACTTAGTTTTATACAAAATGGATTAGCACACGTTGGCATGCACTGATCAGTTTGGTGTGTAAGACTTTAGTCCAAAAATATTCAGACATAACCAGGTTGCCAAAAGTTGTATTAGAAGAACCAATCGACAAAAGATTCCCACATGGTGAAGAAAGAGAGCACTGTCACCTCTCTGAGATCAGGGAGCACTGTTTAGGGGTACTTTATGTGTTAGACTGCACTGATAGATAATGACTAATATATTAAAACACTTTAGTATTACTGAGTAGTCGGTGTTATCCAGTTGAGACACAGTTCCTAGATCAGGCCTCTGTAATTAACATGATCCTTTGTACTTAGGACTTCAGTTTAGTTAAACATTTGCTATATTGTAAATGTGTGTTATTTAATGAGCAGCAATGTTAATGTCTTGGCATTGTGGCATTCTTATGAGAATGCTCCTGCTTTTCCTGTCCTGTTTGTGCCGCTTACAGTGACAACTTCTGTGGCAAACTGTTGTTAATCAACAACTCAAAAAGGCAGAGGGAAGAGATGATATTGATGATGTGAATTAAAAAAAAAAAAAAGTATCATTTCTGTACCTCCTACAATTAGGAGTTTGCATGCTATCTACAGTAGCTACATTTTTTTGCATAAACGTTCCAAGTTTATTTGTTTTCCAAGACACAAAAACCTCTGAACATTGGTTCCTTAGCATAACAGACATTTAGCAGACACATTTTTCTGCAAATTTGTTTTCTCCAATGCAGTATATTTTGGGGTTGATGTATGAAGTGTTTAGGAAGATTATTATCTCTCATGAATTTTACTGTATCAACAATGCCAAAAAGAGAAGAAAACTTTCTTCCCCATATCATCTGAATACATATGATATCAATGCCATAAAGAGAGTAGAAGAACTCAGAACATCCTACATCTGTATTTTTTTTTACCTAAAATATTAATTTAGAACTTATAGGTTAAAGAGATTTTCTTACAACTATTTCCAGTCTAATGTTTTAAAATTTTGTGTGTATGTGTGTTTAGGTTGTTAGGTTTCAAAAGCATTTTTATTTAATTCTGGTTCTCACATATTTTTAATGAACACAAAATGTATTCTGACCTAAAGAGGTTTTTTCTCCCCCCCCCCCCTTTTTTTTTCTTTTCCTTGTTTGATTTCGAGTCTCTTGAAATACTTGCATCAAAGTTCTCTAGCTATTTTTGAGTTGTGGGAAGGTTAAAATATTTTCTTTAGAAGATTTCTTTTCCACATCCTTGTTTTACTTCAATGACTCCTGAATGTTTCAGTTTCCGTGGAACATCTGATCCAGGCACTGACTGGACAAAGCTGAGAGTACCTGCAGTTGGCACTACACATGCTGTGGATGTTGCCGAGAAAGCAACTTTGCTTCTAAGAATATCTAATGCCTTTGAAATACAAGTTTGCTAAGGCTCTGCTTTTTTTTTTCATGGCTACATATTCAGTCTAGATTTTTCAATACATCATTTTCAATGATCAGGATCAATGATTGATAATGTTATAAGAACAATATGGGGAATTTCTACCAAGTTCTTAGGGCTCTTAGGTCATGCAGGAGAAAGGAAGGACACTTTGGATGAGAAATATAGGCTAGTCAGGGCCACATGGAGTTCTTAGTTTTCTTTTATATGTGAGGTCTGTGCAGTATGTGGGTTGTACAACGGTGGAACAAGGAATGCCAGTGTGGACGCACACACTAGGCACAGTACACTACACAGGCACACACACTACAACAGTAGTTGTGAGTTTACAGGCAGATTCAGGTTTGCTGGAAGAAGTGTGTGTTGTTGATGGATTTTCCTTTACCAGCTGTTGTGCTGGGATTTATGTATTCCTTTGTGCAGCTGCCATTGTTCTTTTTAGTTGGAGATTTTTGTCCTTGTGCTTTCAAGGATTCACTCTCTAATGTCTCTTAGAGCTACTCCAGGGTATCTGCTGTAAGGAGGCTTAAGTGCTTAGGCTGCGATAAGGTCCAGATTTGTATCTCTCTCACATTTGAGCAAGTGAGTTCCAGAAAAGTAGTTGGAATAATACAAGGAAATAGTTATAGAAAGCAGAATCAGCATTAATCAGCTAAGATGTATTAAAAGATTATGGGTCAGTACTCCAAGGGCGGATCTACAGCATTTCACTGAAGTTAATGGATCTACTGTGAGTTGGACTGACTGACGATTTGGCCCTAGGTCACACAAAAATTTGATATATATGTATTTTGCCTGAAGAATTTACACTGCTTTGAAGCTTTATACTGTGAAGGATTTTAGGTGATTTATCACTAAGTACTTTTTCACCTTTAATATCTGCAGTGGTTTGAAAGTCCATGACTCTTCAAATATCTTAACTTGCTTTAATATGCTTCACATTTCAAAACATTTATTTTACTTACTTTACTTAAAAAAAAAAAATGTTCTTTTTGAAAGGCAAAGGATGTGAATGAGAGAAAACTTGTCAAGATTATGAAAATCTTGACATGTCTCAAATCCATTCAGGAAGTTGGCAAGTCAAGGTTTCAATAGCTGTGGTAGTTTGGCAATATTGCACAATATTCTTGTCTGTTCTTGCTTTTTTTGTCAATTGTGATACTGTAATGTGAAAGATACTATGCAAGTCATGCTAGAAAAACTTGAACAGCATCTAATAGCATCATTTAGTTAATAAGTCCTTTATTCAGGAAAGTGAAAAAGGGGAGAATTCTGTTAAACCTCATGATTTCTTTATCTCATAGCCATAGTAGGATTTTAAATACCACCATGCTATTCTCTGTGTATGTGTATTAGGAAAGCCTAGATTCACTAGATCATTTAAGTGTATAATTTACTATAATTGAACAAAGTATTTTTGAGTATATTTTGGAAGAGAATTTAGACCATTTTGTAACTGGCCAAACTGGACATAACAGATTGTGTTTCCATGGTTGTCTCCAGATGTGATGGAGATCAGTATGGACACAGTGCAGCCAGTGCAAGGCTTTGAAATCTTGTTAAGTCTGTTTAACACTGTCAGCATTTACTAGAGGTTATATTTACATTATTTTTGCTTACAGTTTGATCTACTAGTCTGCTAAACTTCTATGGAAAGCGTGAGCAGAAGAGAGTGGGGGAGAGCAGAGGGGACTCCCTTCATCTGGGTCAGAAAACATTATTCGCTGAACCAGCTTTGACAGCCATAAAATCTTCTGAGATGGAGATGTAGACAAATGCTGGTTTGTATGTTATAAGGAAAGGTGTAAGGAAATGTTTCTTACTTCTAGTTTATTAATGTATTTTCCAGAGTACTGTCTATTGAAGACAATGCTTATAGACCAAAAAGAAAAGCAGATACAAACTATTGCATACCAAAACTGAATCACAATGAGTATAGTCAAGCTCTGGTTTATCCACATGACAGCGTAAGCAGAGGACTTCACTCAGTTCCGTAGACACTGGTGCATGAAATGTGCTTCATCCTGAAGGGGGCCACAGTGGGGAGCAGAGGCACCATGAAGCCCCTGTGTCCCACTCCTTGCAGGACTGGGTATGTTCAAACTGTCCATATGTTACATGTGCAGGCACAGCCTGGGAGGTGAACTACCCTCACTCCAGTGCGCTCTTTCAGTCAAAATCAATCATGTGATGTTGTCATTAGGTGGAACCATAGACCTGTGGGTTGTATTGTGCTTTGGTTTGCCTTGATGGCTAAGTTTCTGATCCCTGTAGTTATGGAAGCAGAGGTATCTGAATCATGTCATACAGATTCATTCTGGAGGTGTTCGGTTGGAAGTGAAGATTGAGGACAGAACTCAATTTCTGCTTGCTCCTGCTTTACCTAAATTAGAAAACATTTACCCTGGGGGACTGGCTAGCACAGAGCAATCTATAAAGCAGAGCACTTTATGGAGGTCTGTTAATAATAGCTGTTCATATTTTATTTTAATCTTGCACGGAACCATTTTCTCGATATAGAACTCATAGTGGACTTTAAATCTCTTACCTGAAGAACTACTAGGAGTCTGTTTTGAAACTAAAACCTCTAATACACTCTGTATCAGAAGGCTATTTGCAATGAAATATAGGAAGCCATATTTTACAGAGAGTATCATGGGACAGTTCCTCCATTGTGCAGAGAGAGCAGATTTCTGCCTTCTTGCTTGTTAACTATTTCTAATTATATTCATTTCATTGAAATGAATATTAATGGTTCTACTGTATTTAATAAAGTTTGTTCCTCATTTGTTTTTTCCTTCAAATTAATTTTTCTTTTCATTTAATTAATTTAATGAGATTTTACTTCATGTAAGTTAATTACAGTTTTTCCTTTCGGTGGGAAAATGTTTCAGATTTTAATGCTACTCCTTTAACAATTATAATGAGGGCAAACAGCATCTTGAAGATGAGTTTCTTTATCCTTTTCTGTAAGTGTTGTGGGCAAGCCTCATCTACATTGTAACACTCCAAATTTTCCATCGGCAAAGGTATGGGTTATTAACATATCCAGTAAATTTACATATCCTGATCTGATATGTCGTGCATAGCTAATACAGTAATGTCTGAATTAGGGACAAATACAACTTATTTTTTTGGGTAAGATTTTTTAGTTATTAGGGTAAATGAGAAAATGTTTATGCATACTAAGATAAGAAATACAATCACTCTGAATATCAGGGGCATAAACAGTATTAAATGTATTCCACAATATACTTTTTCATATGGAGGAGGTACCTAAAAATGAGATAGATGTATTTCAGAAACAAATGTCTGAATATGTGAGTTCATAATCCCTCAGAGGTCAAACTGAATTTTAAAACAATTTCAACCACTGAGACAGACATGCTAAATTTACAAAAATGGTGTGAATGGTGACTTCATGGAAGACACATATGTTTATCACAGGAATACTATGGACATCTAAACCAATAATATATTAATACAAGTTATATGGGTATCTAATAAGAAAGTCCATTGAAATCGTCCTAAAAAGTTCTGTTCAAGGAAAGGGCTGCTGTTGGAAAACAGTCTTTTCCATTTCTATATTACACTACTGCTGACATGTTTTCAAAGTATTTGCTCTTCTTACCAGTAATTATAGTAGCAAGGACAAAAACAGTAGCTTGAACCTGGCAAAACCTCAGAGTTGTGAAAATCTTAGAACTGGTTGTTCTCTGCTTTACAGCTGTGCAAATCTACTATTACAGAGGCTGAACTTAGTTTTATATAACTTCAGAATTTATTACCTACAGAACAGTGCTGGAGTTTTTGCTGCTTAGTAGGGAGAAATCTTGTGCAGTCATTTTACCAGCTTACAGTTGTTGACAAATAGAAAGAGATATGGAAAAAGAAAAAAAAAAGTAGCAATTAGTTTTTCCTGCAGTAACCTAGAACGTGTACATTTTGCCTTTATCCCTAGGGAGCAAGGACCTATCAGAAGGTGACTCTATAAGGGCAAATTCAAGTGTAGAGGGTTTGTACTTGTAGAACTGAGTGGCTGTGAGTAAGTTTAAGTTCTGCAGATGTAAATGATGGCGTTGTGGTGAAGATTGGGACATTGTAAACAATGAAATTATCCTTTGGAAACATAAAACATAGAACACAAAAAAGATTTTTTTTAAGAAAAAAAAAAACATTTTAGGTGTTTCCAAAAGCGTCTTTCCTTTTTCTGTGGAATGAAGACCTTTTATATACATACCTTTTCTGCTTCTTTGAGGGATTGATTCTTCCTGAAATTTTTAATATGTCGCATCCTATTATTGTAGCTGTTACTTTTCTCCCCTTTTTCCTAAAGCTGTAGAAAATTACACCTTGTTGTTGTTGTTAAATAGCTGCTTTGTAGCTGCATACTTCAAAAGGATTTTTTTCTGAAGAGAACAAGGCAGTTGAAGCAAATATTATTTCTCCCTCTAGTTTCAAAATGCTGATGGTTCTATTCATGCTGTAAAGGATGATATCTAGCCAGCTGCTGTTTACAATTACCCGTTAACTTGGAAACCAAAATCTACTTATTTAGCAGAAAATAACTTCATTCTTTATGTACACAGATTAGTTTATTTGTTAAACACAATGTGAAGGATGCATTAGTACCAGTAAAATTAAAGAGGATTTAAGATTTTGCCTTATCGTAAATCAGGGGAATGGATCACTGCTAAGTTCCCAAATTCTGCTGGAATTTTCAAAGCCAAATTATGCTGCAGAAAGAGAGGACAGAAAAGATGCTGTGCACACAGACACACAGACCAGTGGATACAAAGCAGTGCTGATGGGCTCTTGCTCAGCTGCCAGACTGTGAGCCTGTGGCAGGGCAGTGTGGGCACAGTTCCTGCTGCTGGTGCTACTGGGAGGGTGGCAGGAACAGCCCTCACCCCCTGCCTAGACCTAGCGGAGCTTACAGCCCTGTCCTTCTGAGTCAGAAGACAGTGTAGTGACATACACATTAAGAGGAACCTAGAGTTGATGGATTCAAGCACCTACTATCTTTGCAATAATGATGGCAGAATGAATTGCTTTAGTGTCATGTATTTCCAGTATGTTCTATATGCTTTTCTCCCCACAGGACTTCCATACTTGTACGATACCTATGCACTGCAGGGCTGGCCTTAAAAATATGGCAGCAAGTCTATCAAATCAGACCTCATACACCAGCTTCTATCACACACTCAGCAGTGTTTTCTCACACCTGTGGATCTGTACTGTGTCTTCTTCCCTGCTCCAAATCCAGCATTGCAGACCATGTGGTCAGGCTGGTCTGTGATGAAGCTGGAAAAGTGATAAAATGCTGCAGCTGGTGACTTGCCACTTAGCAGACATAGTTCTAACTAAAGGAACATCACTAAAATTTACATTCCTCCCACACATCTGATCCAAGGTTTCTCTCAGACAAAAAGAAGGAACTCCAGAGCTCTGCACTGCACGCACCATGATCTAATGGTGCATGGAGTGATGTAGTTGAGAAAGGGAGCCCTTTCTATCTCAGCCTGTAAGGATATGTGTCACCCAGTACCAAGGGAGCTCACAGGTTGGCCTGTGTCCCCACACAAACCCTTGTGACAGATTACATGGTCAGGCCACCTGGGCATATGCCATGTAATTTCAAGGTGAGGGGAGAATGAAAAATGGGATTAAGGTAGAAGTATGCTTGATTAATGTAGATAAACCTTGAATGATTTCAGTGCAGAACAGGAGAAGGCAGAGACTAAACATGCTTGTGCCCCAGAAGCAAATATGGGAGACATTTGATAGCTACCAGCACCTCTGTTACTTATTTTCCAGTCACATGGCACAGCTCCATCGCTGACAGAGGTCAATAAGGTAGTATAAGAACAATGTGGGTTTTAACATCTTTCTGTTCTTGTCTGCAGTAGTTCAACAGTGCTGAGCTAGGCAATAGTGCTTGCTACACCAGCTTTTGTTGAAAGAACTGGTCTATAAATTTTGCTAACTACTATCTTGCGGGATGCTGGTGATGCTGTCACAGACCTTCAAAGATTAAATAAAAAGGTCTGAGAAATCCACTCTACAGGCATAAGTATGGGTTTTGTGGGGAAAGAGGGGAGAGTGGAGGACAGAATGAAAAATGCTATTTCACTTCTCTGGGATTTTTGTAATGTTTCCTGGCATCCCAATGATTTATAGAAACAGAAACATTGATCAGAAATTGGCAAGAGTACAGGGAGAATAAGCCAAGGAAAGATGAAATTAATAGCAGTCATATATGCTTAAAGGATCAATGTTGTATTGGTGCTATTTCTTTGTCAGTGTCACAAGCTGTGGTAGTGCATTAGGCCAGATAATATCTAAAGACAATGACCTATAATCTGCTCTGTTCCCTCAATGTGTTGCTAATATTGTACTGAAGGTTTGACTATGTTGCAGCTTAAGACAGAACTTTGCCGACTGCAGGAAAAGATACAAAAGACAAATTCTGGTGCTTTGTACAGAGAAAAATAGACTGCTGAATTTATTCATTGCTCATAATCCTTTCAAAGCAGTGGAGCTTGAAACAGCAGTGAAAGAAAATGACAGATACCTTGCCTAGGTGAAGGATTATAATCATCATATTGTAGTGTATGCTCTGACAGATCCAGCCCCTTCCCTTGAAATTCCTGCAAACCAGGGAGGGACCACATGCCACGACAGAGGAGGGTGTGCCAGGTTCCACATAGGGTCTGTATTAGTGGGGCTTAACATTAGTTGATGATGCTTGCACTGCTCCATAGTGACATGCATTTTCAGACCATTTTTAGTGCAGGAGACTCCACTCATCTTGTCAAATCTGATTTATTGCTTCTCTTGGGTTATTATGCTTCTTGCCAAAGAACTGCTCCTCATTTTGGATCCTTTTTCTGGCTGATGGATTGTATATACTGTCTGATCTAGTCATGTCCAGTCAGCTGATTCCACTCCCCTGCCCTGTTGTTGTCAGGTCCTGTTGTTTCTAAAATGAATTGCTTTCTTTTCCATTGTGTTTATGATTTGCACTTTTCTATTCATATTGCCTAGCTCTGGAGCCCTCAGATCATTTCTTGCTGCCTAATTCTGATGCCTAATATACAGCTGCCCTATAGTTATACTTGCTGAGTTCTTACTATCTTACTAAGCAAACAGATGCATGGCCACCTGTTGCCAAGTTCCAGCTGTCGGATCAGCTGTTTTTGAGAAGTTATCCTTTCCATGGTGTAATCCTGTTGTCAGTAGCTGTAGGATAATTCTTTTTTGCACAGATCATCTGGTTGTGTAATTATATATTTCATATATCATCTAGTTATACTTTGAGACTGTTCTAAATAAGTGAATATCTTTCCTTTTTCTCCTTTCTTGTTTTTTTCATGGTTAATTTCAGTCTGTCCTGATCACATTCCACTTATCCAACAAATTTCTCTTTTCTTTCTGTTTTCTTATCATCTGCTCTTTAGCATCTATTTTTACTTTCACAGCTTCTGCTAGTCAAAGATTTTGATGTGTGAGTTGCTATTCCTGCAGCCCCATGTCTACCGCCATCTGTTTAATCATCTCTATTGTGTCCTGCTTCTGCTATTCAATCAGCAGTGATTTTTTTTTTCTTTTGTGCAGGCCTGCAATGATCTGATCACTACTGTCTGTCATATGATTGCCCCTGGTTATGATTCCTACCAGGTAATCATCACAAGGAACTCTGTTCTTGCACAATCTTGGATAATTATCTGCTTATGCTGTTTTTGGTGACTCTCAAGCCCACAGAGTGGAATTACATATTCTTGGAAGCACATGCTTGGACTATATACCGCAGTAATGATATTGCTGGGCTTTGTGGGATTAGTATCCTGGAATTACATATAGAAATGGGTACTCTTAGCTGAAAATTTTGCAAATAGTTGAGTTTCACTGTGCACTAGTCAATAAAAAGTTCCTATCCTCTCTCTTCTCTCTTTTTGTTTCCTTTCACATATTCCTCTGTTTATCTGGTAAATACGTAGTAGCTCTTCATTAATCAAGAACACATACATCAAGGCTATGATGTTCATCTTTCAACTCATCTTTCCTTTTCATTACTTATCCGGCCAGCACAGCTAGACTGATCCCTGGTTCACTACTGTAATATAATTTAAAATAAAAGAACAGTGCTCGACTGATCTAAATTACCATAGTTCATTGACTTCAGTGGACCCCAGTAATTAAGACAGTCAGCTCAAAGTCTCTGGAGAAGACACATGCTATGACTAAAGAGTACTGTCTCCTGTTACTGGCTGAGAAAAGTAGATTGATTATCTTTGCTTTAAGAAGAACAAAAGCACATTATAGTCTTACAAAGAGCTTTAAAAGATACCAGAAAGGGAGATGCATATTTTGCAGCCCTGCAAAAATCTATGAAGTTTTGTATAGGAGTGATCTGTCATTCCTTCCTTAAGGAATTGCACCCCCTTCTCCCCAAATTGGTCTTAGGCCAAGGTTGCGTTTGGTGCTTTACCTCTCAAGATGTGACTGCCTGAGTTAAATGCTGATTTATTCTTGGAATCTTTAAAATCAGCTGCTAAAATCAACTGCTAAAGTCTTGAAAATCAACTTGCCCTTTGCTTATCCCACATAAAACTGGTTTGCCATAACCTCCTTAATCTTCCAGCTCCTCATGGAGGAAGATGTCAGAACTTTCCGGAATCTGAACGATTCTTTAAATCTATCCATGTAGGAGCAAAAAAGGATTCTGCCTGACTGTTTCCTTTACGATTTCAGTACTTGGGGAAAGGAAACTCACATTAAGAAAACTTACATCTGTGATAATTAATTCTTCTTTTGAAATAACTTGGAGGGCTGCAAAAAATTAGTTAGCAAGTTTTGCAGTGGGAGGGTGGATGAGACACCTTCCTGAAATACGTTCCAGTCTCATCTTTTATGATTACCTTCACACCAAGTAAACTGTGATTTATGAAGTTTTATAGAAAGTTATTAATTTTTCAGGTAGCCTCCCACATGCTTGTGCATTTACCCAGATCTTTGCGATATATAAATTCTGAAAGGTTAGAAGAATGTAGAAATGGGTAGAAAGTAAATTGTACCATATAGTTCAGAATTTGGAGAAATAACTTAGGTGGGTTTTTTTTCTCCAAATGCATGTATAGTTATAATAAAAACTTTAATTTTAGAATTTAAAAAAAATGTGATTTTAGAGTTTGGATGTGCAAAAAAGGGATTTGTAAATATAAGATCTTGTGCTATCAATATATTTTCATATCGAAGCAGTAGATATAGTGATTTTTCTAATATCATTCATATAATCCTTCACAGATAAAGAATGTTACCCCATGTTTGTTTTATCATTTGATAGGACTAACTTTGTCTATAACAACTACAGCAAATATTGCCTCCACCTACACAGATGGGCTTTAAATATATGTGTCAGATTCCAAAGCATACTAGAGCAGGAAATCTCCATCCTCTCCATCCATTTTCTTATGCAGTCTCAGTAGGTTATAGACACTTCCTGGGTACTTCTGGGTCCTGTTTTCTTATCAGCTCAGCTCTATCTAATACAGTGTCTTAAACTAATATTTAAGTGCTCTGGTAGTAGGTTGTTAGGAATTCCTGCAGCCTGTGCATGTAAGTTATAAATCAAGATTTTTTCAAGTTTAATACATTGAAGACGCCCTAAAAGTGTTTTGCTTTTACTTATACTCTGCATCATTCCAAGGCAAAACCCCACAAAATCATGTTGTCAACCTGGAACTCTTTCCTGCACACCTTGTGGATGTGGAAAAGTCTTTTTACTTTATACAATTAATTATATGGTTGTGATCTTCCTGTCTCTTCAGGTAAATTTACATGTATCTTATGTCAAATTTACTGGAAGTTAATGCAGCTAAGAATGACTGTTCATTCAGAATCTGATTAGAAATTTGTTGGAATTACCTTTAAATTTGTAAAGCACTTTCTGATAGGGTTACTATGTTGATGGTAGACCTAAATCTCTGCTTAATGTCCACAAAAGTCACAGTAGAAAGCAATGGTGAGGATTTATAGAGCTCATTAATAATTATAAATACTTAGCAGGGTAATAAGTTACAAAGAACTCCACAGGTTTCTTTTGAGACTCTTCATGCTAAGTTCCTTATTGAAACCAGGAGGAAAAAAATTAACAAACTCATGTTTTCTTCTCTTTCTCTGTTTTTCTCAGCTAATTCAAAGTGAATCTGTTAATTAAAACCCAGAGTACAATCGTTGGTTACTGGATTAATTACAGAAGACTTGCTGTGGGTTTTAAATTCTCTTAGGATGTTTTTAAATCTGGTGGGTAGTAATACTGCCATCTGTTTTGTGAGCCACTGGTTTGTTACTACTGAAATCATTAAAATTTTGAAAACTACAGTGCCTGTTGTCAAGGCTCATAAATAACTGAGTTTCTTTAAAAGCAAAATCTGCTTATACTCTACTGTTCACATCTGAAGCAACATCCAGTGTACCTCCCACATATGCCCTGGGTAAACAGCTGGTCTGGGAAGGCAAAATGCACAACCTGTCTATCCAGATCACAAAGAATTTTCAGATAGCTCAATGGAAGTTACAGCTGTAATCTTCATGTTACAGATTTTTTCCAGCAAATAAAAGTCTTTAAATAACACTGTTTTAAAAAATTCATCAATATTCATGTGATGCTGGAAAAAATAATTGATCAGAGCTGGTTGCTGCTGTTCACTTGGCATTCTCTGTAGCCTGAGAGGCTCATGTGCATCCAAATCTGAATATAAATAAATCCTGGTTTTATAGGGAATACTGTTGAACACATATTTACCAAGAATTGCCCTCAAGAGAAAAAATATCTAAAAGTGAACTAATTGTAGGTTACTCAGTCCTCTCTTATTCTGAAATAGATGTCTTTTCCTTTCTTGTTAAAATCCTATTGGATAAGGCAATTTTTCATCTGTATTGCTGGCACAAATCTAACAGACTTGCAGAGATACAAATTGCTTCCAGACAGATTTGCATGCCACATTTAATTTAGGATTTTCAATCAATGGAATTGTCAAGATCTGGCTGATGGTCTTTTTAAGTACAATTAGTTCAAACCACGTGCTTATTGACTTCAAATTCTTCATCTTTCACTTCATTTAATGTACTTTTCAGTGATCTCAATTTTCTCATATTTTTTCATCTTAGGACTCACCTCATCTGCTGGCTGTGTTAAACATTTTGGCATGTATTAGAGTAAATAATTGTATATTAATTATCTACTGTGCCAGGAAGGTATAATTTCTTCCTCCAAATTCAATTCCTTTTTATGTCCCACAAATAAATGACCTTCCTTTTTAAGGTACAAAATCTTGTGAAGCTCTCCTGAAGTTAAAATGTATGAAGTTTCCCATATTGGTATTGGTGTCTATCAGTCAGTCAGGAAAACATATTTACGTTTTACCCATTGAGAAGCAGTAAAAGCTGCAAAAGATTATTCTGTAGTTCCAAGGAGGGATGATCCTTCTTTATGATAATGAGAAATTGTGAGGAAAACTACCTGACATCCTATGGACTTAGCAAATCCAGAGAACTGATTGAAGGGGTAAAGGGATGCAGGAATAAGAGGAATGTATATTTTTAATGTGTAGGTATTAAACATTTTTAACCTGCTTCAATATTTCATGAGACAACAGAAAGACCTTTAGGAAACAAAATAGTGTAAGAAAGATAGTAAGAGAGACTCAGAAAAGCATAGTATTTAGTTTTCTGTTCATACAGAATTTTAATATATCTGTTACTTAAAATATGAAGTGTTTATTTGCATCACACTTGAAAAAATATATCTTATGTACTGTAAAAGTACAGGAAAAAGATCATGAGCTGTTCAGTACTGCAGCAGTTACTAAATGGCTGACTTCGATATTCAGCCCAATATGTTGTTTTCAGATTCCACTTGCTGGAACAACTCAGAATGCAATTTATCCTTTCTGGTGTGTTATGTTTCACTTCCACTGCTGCAGTGTGAACATGTGTCCCACCCTCGCTAGAGAAAGAACTCTGAAGCTGTATCAACTGGTGTGCACAGTGCCCACTGATAGGACTGAGAGAACAGCTGGTGAAAACAATTTGCACGTGAAGAGAAATGAAAGTGATTTTTCCCTCTTTCTTTACTCTCTCACTGCTTCAAGATTAATTTTGGATCCGACCTTGAAAGGCTTAGGTGTCAAAAGCATATGTATTTTACGTTTCATTTTCACAGAGTAGGGACGTTGCTCCAGTACATTTCCACTTCGCAATTTCCTTGATCTCAAATCCCTGAAGGCATTGGTTACCACTGAATCTGGTCCTTCTCATCTTCTGGGTAAAAACCCAACCTGTTTTTCCTCAGACAAGTTCATTTAGTGTATGGATATGTGCCAGTAATATCAGCAGCTTGTGAATGCATTTTCATGCGATTACGCTATTGACTATTAGGTAAAGACAAACCAGCTAAATACTTATTCTTTAATGATTTTTATTTTTTAATTTGTACGGTTAAAGTTATAAAAATTAATACCTGTGTGGGAAGATACCCGTTTAACACACTTCAGCTCAAGTATAGTACAAGAGCTCTTATAAGTAATAATTCATTTTACTTGCATATACAACTAATATTAGAGATACCTTCCCAGGAAAGTAAGTTTTGTAACTAAACTCTTATGCTTATTGTTTCTGTCCTGAATTCATGTGTTCACTGTCTGTGTGCCTTACAAAACACTTGATGTACCTTACTCATTGGTATGCATTGCTCCCACAGTGGAGTGATCCCCATGATATTTCTTCAAACTCTGACTTAAAAGGGTCTTAAAAGTACTGCTTATTGTCACTGAAATCATAAAGAAACATTGTTGCAAATACAACCTTTTGCCTGGTTTACAAACTTCTGTATTCTAACACATAACACACTTCCCTTTACAAAAAATGTCCACCTTGCCTCATGCTTCAATGCTAATACACTAATTTCACTGTTATTTGCAGAATTCCAAATACCATTACAATAAATATTTGTCTGTGCTTTGTCAAATCCTTCTTGACTTAAGAGTTCATAATCCACTAAATGTCTCAGTATAGAGAACAAGAACTTGGTACAGGTAGGCAGCCCCTTGTCATGGCAGTGCACACCATTGCTCTTCCCCTCCCATTGCTGCTTGGCTGGAAAGTCATGTGGTCCATAAGCCAGGGCTTCCCATGTACATCCTAAGAGGATTTCACCATGGTACAGTCAGTTCTCTGAACATCAGTGAATTTGGAGATCCGAGAGTTTATTTCAGACTCCTTTTTTTTTTTTTTAGTTGTCACATTGCCTCTCACTGTACTTTTTTTTTTAGGTCTTTTATGCTTTGCATTCAGTAATTGCCTTTTATTTTTACCTTTGAAGTACAAATCACTGACAGGCTGAATGGTGTAAGAAGAGAAGAACTTGGAAGATGTCTTGACTTCTGATGCTAGTTCTGTCCTGAGGAGATGTTTGAAAGTTTTTTAATACCTTAAATGTGAGGCTGGAGGATGTTGGATAATCTCTTCCTCTGAAGACTTTTCTTTGCAATCAATATGTAGTCATGACACAATTTATCTCTCTCTTAATTAAACTTTTGCAGCTTATTCTACTCACTAAAAAAATTACAAGTGTTCCTTCTTTCCTCCATGTCTCCTCCCAGACCATTTGTTGCATCCCTGATTGGTGGATCTTTGCTTTTTAAATCTTTCAGCTATGATGAGCAACAGCATTACTGATAGTTCCTCCAATTTTAACTTTTGGAGTAAATGCTGCCCTAGGCCAAAGTATTCTTAGACCAGATAATATCACTTGAGCTTTCTTTTGAGAGGCTTCTAGTGTGGGAAGGGAGGCCTTTTATGGGATTAAATAGAAAATCAATAGGAGAAACAACCCTTTAGCTAGCATGTGATTTTTTTTCCTAATTGTATCTCTCTCTCTGAGAATTTTCTGTGGCGGATAATAGGAAGCTCCAAGATTATTGTTTCAGCTGTGCTGTAAAGATTTAGCTCGGGCATATTATAAAATAATACAAAAATCACCATTCCTTTCATTCAAGGTAAGCTCCATGTTTGGAGCATTTACTTTGTAACTCAATGGTATAAAGTGTAGTTACGTAAAAAATACCCAAACCAAATAATGTAATTTATTTGAAAATTAGACTGAAATTAGTCCTTTTTTAGGTTTTGAATATAAACCTAGATAATAAATATAAATTCTAGATAAATGCGAGCAGCTGGATTATGCATAACAGGTTATTTTAGTATGTGGATGATTTCCTTTCACCACAAGTTAGAGCTAGGGGAATTTTCTTTGAATTCTTTGGGAGTCACCTTGAATAGGGAAGAAGTAAGAGGTAAATCCCTTATTCTCCTCCCCTGTAGAGATTCAAAAGTAAATAGTGTAACATTTTTTTAAACCCAGGTATCTATCAAATGGGTTTTCTTGGCAACAAAAAAATAATCCTCCCTTATCAGTCTGTCTAATACCCTAATTATTTCCTAAAATCTTATTCTACAATTATGAACCTATTTGTCCTCCAAGGGAACTATTCAGGAATTTTGTAAAAGCAGCAGAATAGCTACAGGATAATAATGGCAATGTCAGCTATATCAACTTTTAAAGAAATATTGAAGTACCTATTTGTATTAGAGAAAATGTATTACAATCTGACTGCATTTCAGCTAAAAGTTTCTTTTAATGTTTTCTACAACTTCTGTTGAGGGTCAGAAAGGTTAGTGTCTGTAGTTTTAAACTTCTTTGAAGTTCTCATATTTGTTCCAAAAGTCAGAATAAACCTACGTGAAACTATCAGTATTTCTCATAAGTTATAATAAATAATAATGCTTAAGTAAGTATTTATTGTAAGGGGTTTTCTATAGTGTTACATAACACTGTGAAAAATAAATATGAAAAGAGGGGCTGTTGTGGAAAGTGGATAACATAGAAAAAGGGGCTAAGCCTGAGCTATCCACATACCAATATGCACATAGAGCAATAAAGCCAAAATTTGTGTTAGTTCTTTTGGCTAGATGAGTCTTTGTCATTCTACTGACAGTAGTGGTATTTTAAGAAAAACTCTACAGCCCCATCTGTCGATCTGCGTTTTATGCACCCTTATATAAAGTGTGTCTCGGAGAACAGAAGATTAGAAGTCTTGTGAAAAATCTTTAGAAGACCAAAGGCTTAGAAATAATGGGCAGAAATATAAATCTTGAATGAAGACTGAATCTAATATACCAGGTAAATACTGTTTTTATTAAGGGGGTGTGTGGAGGCCAAAGACAGAGGAATGACTTAAATTTCAGTTTTGAGAAGTCAGAAAGATTCTGGAATCAAAGAAGGAGCAAGAATAACTTGGCCAGGTGTGTCAGCTCTTTGCAGCTTTAACCCAGTGTTCTCAAGGGTACAAAACTCATCATGGACTTGGTATTTGCTACAATAGCTGTTAATTCCTTACTATGAGTTGTAGAACCGTAGCACTCTGGTTTAATTTAATTTAAACTTAATTAATTAATAATTTTTAGAGGCCTTTTTAAGATTCCCTATGCATCAGTATGGGGTTAGGGCATTGTCTCATGGCTTTTATTATTATTTTATTGTTTGACTTTTTGCCTACCATGTGAAGATTTTTTTTTTCCTTCTGTCAGGCCAAGACTGAGTCTTTTTCTTGCTTGCAAGTGTTTAGCATTAGAGAGGCTAAATAATTCAAAATAAATAATTTAATAGGCATAGCTTGGCTTGCTTTTTTTGCCTAGTACAGTTCTCACACTGTTTACATTTCTTCAAAGAAAAATTCTGCAAGACCTGGACTGAGCCAGTGGGTCACTCAAAAAATCAGCATATTGATTATGTGTGACCTTGGTGGACATAATGCTCAAGCTGTTATAATGGGTCACCTGAGTCACATTGTTCCACTTTTATTGTTTCAGTTCCATGATTGGATGCCATAAACTGTATATGTTGCTTTTCCAAAAATGAGTTTTGTTTGGGGATTCATTCTGTTATCCATACTCAGTAAAATCAGCTACTCCAAAATGCTCTAGTAGGGGGCTGTACCTGTGCCAGGGACTCCATCAGGGAGTCAAGACTGATTAGCTCAGGTAGAGGAATGCACTAATATCTCATCAGCTTTGAGCCTGGGTCTCATGCTTCAGCTAAATCACCCTGAGAGATGCCAGCAAGGAACAACTTGAAAGTAATCAGATCTATATCCCCAAGTCTCCTCACAACAGACACTCCCAGGGTGTCAGCAGCAGAGTCACTGCCAGAATCACACCAGCCCCAGGAACCAGTGCGACTTGCACACATTCTCAAGATGAGGACTTAGTGACCACTTTCCATGCATGGCCATGGCTGCTATTTAAATTTGGCTATTATAAATGTTTCCTCATAAAAGGAAAACAATATGTTGCCATTGTTTACTTTTTGTTCCAAATTTTGGTCAGAATTGCTGATCACGTGTCAGCATGATCAAATGTGCCATGACTCGGAAGCCATGAGTCAAACTATAGCTTTTTTAAAGTTACAGAATCTGTTTGAGAAACATTAGTCCAGTTCATTCAATTACCTAAGGGAAAAAAAATCACTTTTCTACATATAAGAGGAAATTATGTATTCTTTGCTTAAAATCTGTTAAATATAGAATCTGTATCTTATTCTTTATGTCCAGTTTTATCATCCATCTCAGACTGAGACTTCCTCTTATATTTATTACTCAGTCTGAACTTGCAGCAGGCAACTACACTTGCATTTTGTTGAGCCATTGACAAAGTCCTTTATTTCCGAAGCTAACAATGTTGAATTTTTCTTGATGCAGTAATTTTTGTAATTAGAATTTTAAATGATTACTAACACTTAACAAGAGTGAATGCTAAGATCCAAACATGCAAGAGGGCTATGGGGAAAAAAAAGATAAATGTGAGAGCTTTTCCATATATTTCTTTTAAATGGATACATTTTCAAAACATATTCATAATGTAAAAGCTTACAGTCCAGCTATCCTACTTCAAGAAAGAATCCATGTATACCTTTAAAAGTTGATTCTTCTTGAACCGGAATAAATCTCTTTTGTTTCCTTCTGTTATAAATTCTGTATTTTTGAAATAGGCTGGACCTGAATTCAGGGAACCTAGTTTCTGCTTCTGTCTCTTTCACCAGCCTTCAAGTTTCATTGAAATTATTGTAAAACAGAGAAACGTGCACTTACACTCTTTCTATTGACTGGTTTTTTTTGTTTTCTTTGGCTTTTTTTTGCAGACATAGGATGTCCTGGGTTGAATAGGATTTTGGAGAGAATCAATACAATACTTTTGTGATAACAGATAATCTTTCCATTCTGCCTCTGCTCCTCCATTTATCAAAAAACCAAAATGATCGAGACCTCTATAGTGAAGTGCTTCAATATATATGAACAAATAGCAGCTACAAGAGCACCAGATTTTTTTACTACCTGTTTTAATAAGAAAGAGGATTTAAAATAAAAATACAAATGTCTTAGCTATAGAAGGATCTTATAAATGCTTCTAGCCCTAATCAAACTAAATCTTTCAATGAGTCCCTATATAAAAAAATACATGGTTGTCCTATTTAGTTTTCTTTTCATCTAATGATATCATTCCAAGATGTTTTCTCCAAATACTACTTAATATTTAGTAATCTCACGTTTTGCCTTTTAATCTTCATTCTCTAAAATTCTTGGTTAGGATCGGCCAAAGCAATTATACTTTGGTCATGTCCACTGATAGATTGAGGAAAGTTTTTAGGTGGTGTTACCATTTATGGAAAAGCTCTCTCATTTTATTAGGATCTTCTTCAAGAAGTATTATTCCTTTTGGGATGCAGCAGTATTATTCCCTGTGGGTGATCCAATGAATCAGAGAGTTTATTTTCTTACTTCTTTAAATCTGTGTTGACATGGGATCCACATCTCTATTAGTCCACTGTATTTGGCATTTAAAGAAAAGGTTTGTAATCATGCTAGCCTTGGAAAATGAAATTTGTTTCTAAGTAGTAGTGAATCCTTAAAAATGTTTGAGGAAGTAAAATCAGTGGAGTTCCTTTGTATAGTTGTATGCAGTGGACCAATATTTGCCTTAAACTGAATTTTAATCAATGACACTGCACCAACTTGTACAATATGTGCTAGTACTGACAACTGATAAGAGAAAATTACATTATTCACGCAGGGAATAAGTACACAGGCTTTTGTGACCGTGAATAGACAATCCAAAGGAACAAAAGACTATTTTATATTTGATGAACTACTTTTATTCCTATTTTAAAGAGATTTATAGATTATATAAAATATGGAATAAATAGATAAAATTTTCTGTTGTTTTTTGAGGCTCATCACTGAAAAATGTATTGTCCAGTGACTTAAAATGCATTACTAAATAATCTGAATTTATCTGCATTAAAAAATTCTTAAGGTCTTAAGTTATGAATACGGAAGATGAGTAGAATTCTGGATTGATTTATTAGGTGTAGTCTTGTGCTCCATAGATGCTTCAGAGAGCGTTTTGCTTTTTCATGAACTTTGGAACATTAATAGATACCTTGTGTCTGGAAAACATGATAAGGAGAATTATGTTATAAATGATATAATAAGTCATATGCTAATTATAGCTGCCTGTATGTATATAAAGATTTTGACTTGTTAATGCATACTTTGATATCTTTTATTTTGGAAGTGTCTCTGAATCATCCTTAGGTAGAAAAAGCTGTGCTGCAATGCTGTTCACTGCAGAAGGCAACTGAACGAGCAAGCAGAGCCTGGAGATATGCTCAGGGAGAGCAGGCGTGGCAATGGAATTATCCACTGCATCCATTCAGTGCAGGAAGTATGATGCATTGTTGTCTTTTTAGCATCCTTCCTGAAATATTTAGTTGTTGTAATATTTCTCCAGAGAACAATCTACTCTACAGTAACTCAAGGGATAACCTCAATATTTTGTTTGATTTTTTTTCCTTTTTTCCCCACTTCTTACGCCTTCCCCTCTTCTTTCCTTGATGGCCTTGTGACCTTTAGATACTCAGTGTTCTTTCTCATGAGTGATGTAAATGTACTGTATTTGCAGTATGTTTCGCCAGATATAGATGAATGTACATGTGAGATAGAAAGTACCTTGTATCTGATTTAGAAAAACCCAGATAGATTCACCATGCTAAAATTCGTCAGCGAGAGAACGTAACATCTCAGAAATTGAGCATGTAGGTATAAGATAGAAATTAATAAATGCTTGAAAGTATTAATTTCACAGTGCTGTATCCTTTGGAAGGATCTGATTTCATTAGAACATCAAAGTAATAATTCATAAATGATATCTTGAAATGTATTTATTGCATTGTCTTTAATGAGATTTAATTTCTTAAAGACACAGGTGTGGAAAACTGGGTCCTTCAGGAATGAGAGAATGATGTTGGGTCCAAAAGTCTGTACTTCACAAAGCTATGAAACAGATTAGCTTGTTTGGCCATTTATAGGCAGGAAAAGGACATGAGAAAATTAACGGGAATGTTCCAGCAAACTGGAAAAGCTGTGAAGTACGAACAGTGATAGCTGTCAGACCTTTTTCTGGGCTTAAAACTACAGTATATCTAAATGTTTCATTAGTATTAAACTCCTTTTCAAGAATAAATTAGCTACAAGGAAGATAAATTTAACATACATTGTTCCTATTTGTTATAGCTGAAACTCACAGACAGTTCCACTATAATACATTTTCGAAGATCTATAGAAATAAATTTTTGAGTGCTTTTCCCCTCTGACTGCACAGAAATACCTTATCAGCAATTTCTGGCCATGCATAAAACATTGACATGAAAGCACAGTAGGATACAGCCTTATTGTAGCCAAGAAATATCTTTGTATCACAAAGGATTAAAAGTCAAACAAACCAACCAGCAAAAAACACTCATTTTTTTTGTTGCCAGAATTCAATTCTGTAAAGGAAACGTTGATTTATCAGGCTGGATGCAATCTGGGCTGGGAATAGTAGAACGATGCAAGTCTGATATGCACTAAGCATCCTCTGTAGTTCTGAAAAGCTGTTTTACTCACTATAAATGTACTAATAGCTGGTTCAAGTTGAATGGTAAATATGTGATGTATAGAAAGTGGCACTTGTTGGAAATGATCCTCTGAGTTACAGATGGTGAGGATGATTTTACAGATTTTTAAGGATTTACTAGAAAACAACAACAACAAAATATTGTGACAACTCATCTTTTGCTTTTCCCATATATTTTATGTCTTTGTGTTCTGGCTGAATTTTTAATTCTGGAATTGCCCTTGTTAAGTAGCTAAAAAGGATTAATTTGGCAAGAATCTGAGGTCTATTATATTTGATAATGTCCTGTTAAACGCTGGATTTCAGTATTAAAACTTCAGGAATTATAGTTTACAAACAGCTTTAAGATAAGACCAGAGTAGCAGCACTGACAATAATATGACTAAATTCCAAACACTTAAAACCTTGCCCAGCAAAGTCAATCCCTCTGACTTAAGTGAAAGAAAAAAATCTGGAATATTTACAGATGCCTTCAAAAAAAGACTTATCCCTGGCAATTGTACAGGTTTACAGAATGTCTAAGAAGTTGTACAAATTGCCCTCAGAGTAGGCTGGTTGTGACAGAAACCAATAATAAAAGAATATGTTCCTATGAAACCAGATCTTCAGGTGAATCAGCTTGAGCCCCAAGTCAGATATCTTTATGAACTTCAGTGGGAGAAACAAACAGATTTAAAAAGTGGTTTTGCACTTTATGTTACTTTTTGCATTATGCAATTATGCAAAATTGCTTGTGTTGTTTTTTGAAATTCCCAAAATATTTCTGAAAGAGAAAGCTGATTCCAGGCTAAACCAAGAAGTCAGGTGGAGCTGAATCCAGGAAGTACATTAATAGATTCTAACATTTCTTTAGGTCTCTTAGGATTTGAAGTAATACTAATTTGAAATTCTAATTCTCCACAAAGATGCAGAATGCTAAAATGGAAGAAGGTCATATGGTCTCAATCTTATCCTTCTGTCATAATAAAAACTTCATTCTTTACAGTCTGACCTCTAAAATATAATGTATCTTTAAATAAGAACCTACTTTTAACCTTTTATACCTTGGTTAGAAACACTTCCTTTTTACATATTTTTGTCTTTCATGGCTGCAAAGGTTAAATTGATATTTTTAAGCATGGGGACAGGAATTATGCAGAACTTTCTTGTTACTGCATTTCTTAGCACTTGAAAAATTATATTGAGACTTCAGAAATTTGTGTCCTGTGGGACTGAACTTACTAAAGAGCTGCAAGTCACTTAGAAAATGTCTGCCATTCCCTACCTCTAAAGGAATGACTAACATCATGGATTAGTCTTTTTACCCTTGATACATGACTAGAAGACTTTCTGAACTACCAGGAATGTATTTTGATTTCACTGGTGTTCTTCCCAGTCACTGCTGTTGAATTTCCAAATGCTTTTGGTACTCACCAGAATCCAGATGGAGAATTTTCTGAACTGTGAGAGGCTAACACTGTTGTTCTGATTCTCTTTTTGCTTAACCTCCACGTGCCCTGTTTGTAATTCTACCTTTTCCCAGTATCAAATCTGTGACAAGATGAAAAGTGGATCTAGTCAGATAGCAAAGGTGTTCTCAGCTAAAATGTGCAATTAGAATTTCAAGAAGAAAATTCAAAGGAAAAATTCTAAACATACATATGCATAAATGAAGATAAATGTATTGGGTTGTCTTAAGATTTATACGATATGACTGAATATATTGATCTTCATGAGGGTTCTCTATACTGACTTAGAAAAAATTACCATGCAAGCAGTGTGTATGGAGGATATCCTTCAGAGAGACCTGAAAGGATGCATTTGAATATACTTTATTTGCATGATCCATTTAAAGCTATAAATTGCCATTCAAGAGTTTGGATTTTGACTTAATTATCATTATAATTTCAGAGACTTATGATGATGTGCATTTAATTAAAACTATAAAATAGCAATAGATGTATATAAAACACTATACAGATTCCAGTACAGTATTGTGCTTCTGATGAGAATTGCTTTGCATAGAAACTGGGGGTTACAGACAGTTCAGGATAACTGAATGCTCTGACCTCACTTGTCTTTGTGCAGGTGAGAGTGACGTGTTGTCTCTCTTGCAACCTTTTGTAACATGTTCTCTGTAGTCATTTCTGAAGTAATGTCTCTGAAAGTTTTTTCATAAGGCTGGTGGAAGCCTGTTATGGTCAGTTCTGTATGGAGAGAGCATTTTGGCGGTGCACAGAATTATCGTGTAGCACATCTGACTGCATTTTTGTGAGCTCAAATTAGCCAACACATTGTTCGTGCATTACTAAGGGGTAGTCAGTTTCTCAGAAAATTGTTGTGCTACATATGAGGCTTCTGAAGCTTTTAGACAAGTTTCCTGGAGCACTGCGTATAGAGATGGAAAGGCAAATAGACTGTTATCTGTCTCACTTTGTTGTAAAGGGATGCTGGCTATGTCCACCTCTTTCTCCATGCCCCACCTGACCAAATAGGCTCTTTGGTTATGACTCGCTCACTCCACTGGGAAGCCGGTCTCTCAGATGTTTGGCTGCTGGCTAAGTGTTGCCTTTCAGTGAAAAACAGCTTACCTCATCAGGTCCACTCTGTCATGTGCCAAACTAATGTTTTGCATGCCTTGTCTGTCCTTCAAAGAACGAAGCCTCTGTTCCAGTTACTTTTCAAACTCTCTAGTCCTGCCAGTCTTTTTTTCCCTCATTCCTTGCAGCAAGGCCTCTGTCTGTTTCTGCTTCTTTTCTGAGAGTAGAAACCGATGACAGTATTAATTATTTAACCTTATTTTCTATTTCTCAAAGCTGTGGAAAACACGAGGTTTTCTATGCAACACAATTCTGTCTCTCACTCCAGCATGACGTTGGCAGGAGTCAGATATACTGCAAGTGTTTTCATAGACAAGAGTCCTCTTTGCCAGTAATTGGATACCAAGCACAGTGTTACATTTTCTCTTAGATATGCAGCCTTATAACAGAAAGCTAATTTATAAAGATGAGAAAATTATTGGGTGCAACCATACATGTCTACTTTGGTACGAAAATAAATGTCACTGGAAGTTTCGGTAATCAACAGTTTCTATGAGAATTGCCTACTTCTTAGTTAATTAGTAGTTAAACCGTATGATGATCTATATTAGCAGGTATAGCATATGCTGTGGAACTGTCTTTCAGCCTCCAAACAACATCTGAGGGGAAATGATTCAGAGTTTAACTGTTCTATTCACTAAACAAACACTCTGCAATTAGAGGTTCAGATGCTGACTTAAAAAAGACATTATAAACAGATGATGTGACATGCAGACTGAATGAAATGCAGGAATAAATAGAAAGAAATGCAGATGCTGACTTTAGAAGCAGGAAAAATTGTAGTCCAATAGTTGCATGGGAAATTTTGCACTAAACTGTTATTGCTCAGCTGAGATAAGTAAACTGTGAACTCAGTAAACTACAGGCAGTGTAAGTTGTGCTTCACAAAAAGGGAACAAAGAGAAGATCAAAAGGCACAGGGCTCTGCAAGATTAGAGCAATTGAAATTGTTCTCTTTCTTCTCACAGTATCAGCTTTGCTTCAAGCAGCACCAAGCAAGATCTGGGCAGTGTCTCCTGGGCAGAGTGTCTCTTTTGAG
>NW_020955556.1:113168-223273 GCF_003031625.1 Empidonax traillii
TTTTTTTTTTTTTTTTTTTTTTTTTTTTTTTTTTTTTTTTTTTCTTTTTTTAAGAAAAACAGAACTCTGGAAAAGCACAAGTCTTCTAGTCCATTGATCCAGTTATTTTAAGATATTTTAAAATTAATTGTTGAATTATCATCATTCTTCATTTTATTGCAAACTGACAGATATTATTGTAGTTCAATGTCCAGTGTACCAGAAACTGTGCAACTTAATCTCCCTGCAAGCAGAGCACTTCCTTATGACTTCTAAACTCACAGCTCTGTCCTCAGAAGAGAACAGACACATGGAACTGGCTCACTGCAGCTTTATTGAACAGCATAACTGACTTCCATAATGGAAATGATGAATTGAAAAGTGTTGGCTTTCAGTTCAAAATTATTAGCTATTTCAAAGTGTAATTTACTGGTATGGGTGCTTGACTTTTTTGTCTTGAAAAAGCAGCGTTTCTGAAGGGTGAGTGCTTTCATAAAAACCTCATCTTGTTGAGAACCTGATATGTTTAGGTGTCATTGGAAATAAAAAAGGTCTTTTCCTTTTGTTTATCCTAGCACCATGAGATCCTGGCAAGATATCCTATTGATAATTCTACTTCCAATTAAAGAATATAGCAGAAAACAGTTTAAAAAAATTTTTTTTGCAAGTCATTGTGCCTCTTTTCAGTCTCTTTTCCATATACACATAGAAGAAGTGTCAGTAGGTGAGTTTGTTGTGCTAGAGAATTGGAACTGTCATGTAATAAAACTCTATGACTTGCATGACTGTGATACACTTCCAGTACAAAGTCCAAAAGTGTAATTCCATCCGAGGAATCAATACATTCCAATAAAGAGCAGTGCTTATGTTATTAGCACATTATTTTAAATACTTGACTATGATCAGTAGGAATCATAGTAGACCAACGTCTGAAAATCATGTACTTTTATTTATGTGCTTAAGTATGACAACAACATCTTTCATTATATTGCAAGAGGCATCTGAATTTGCAGATAGACTCTCAGTGTGATTTTCAGAAGTGCTTATGTGGCATATCTACATCTTTAATTACCTAATATTTGTAAAAATATGGCCTTTAATCTGTAACTTCAGGGATTTTATCAAATCTCTAGGGGAAAATCTCTGCTTTTTCTGCAAAGAAGAAAGTGAAGAGATAGTCTGATCACTCCTACTGCCTCTTCCGTGTAGTTCTTCTTCTTAACCTGTGTGTCTTCAAGATTATTTAACATATAACAGGTTCCTGTACTAAAAAATATCACAAGGCTGGACCATGGTGCTCCTTAGAATCAGCAAATGAATGTGTAGATGGGGACATAGAGTTGATAAAATTCAGTATTCAGGGCAAAGAGAATTTTAGTCCAGATTGAGATACTCAGTTTGAAGAAATAAGGCGTTTCTGTAAGAGTCTTGAGTTGTTCTGACTCTCTCACTAGATAACACAGAGTGTGTTTGAGTGAAGTTGTACAAGAGTGAGCTGCAGAGTGACTTGACAAAGTAAGGGGATTTTCAAGCTACTTCAGAGTCTTGTCCCATCAGACCGTTCCAACCACTGAAGTGGATCAAATGGTTACATAAAGCAGTAGAACTAATGGAGTGATTTTATTTGTACTAGAGCTAGTCCACTATTGCATGCCCTTTGTCTGACTCTAAATATCTGGGTAACTTCATAGGAAAAGACATTTTCTAACCCTAGCAAAGTCAAGTGCATGTTTCTTTTTTTCACATTTTTACATCCAGGTTAATTCCTGTTTCTTATGGTTCATTTTATCTTTTCAGCACATGGAAAGATAGCTGTATCTGAATTCCCTGAGTACTAGTGAGTAGGGAAGCAACAGTTGCAAACACAGACTGAGAGACTGTATTTTCATTTTCCAGATGTGGGCATGGCATTTAAGACAGAATTCTGTGTATTTTTTAAACAATCATTGTAAAGTTATTTTGAAAAAATATTGTAAACATCCTTGGAAGCAAATTGATATCTCATTAGAATGAAAAATGTAACTTTTGGCTAGGAAGGTTTACCTAATATATATACCGTGGTGTTTTGAAGCTTATGTTGGACCACAAGCCTAGTTTTGAATTTTCATATATGGAATACCAGGCTTATTCATGTCTAATATGCACAGAAAAAAATCTTTATTTGTTGAACTCTCTCCCAAATGTACTGCAGAAAAAGTTTGCCTACAAGTTGAGCATGTGGATATCTGAACAGGTGACAAATACTTCAGAAAACAACATTAATCACCTGCAATATAAGAGACATTTCTGCCCTTAAACTGTTTTGGTCTGGAACAGACTGCATTGGAAATCACTCAGACTGAAGTCTTGAACTGATTAGGCAGTTTGTGTGAACACAGCCACTGTACTGTGCAAATCTGTTGGAACATCTATCATTTAAAAGATAGGCATAAATTTAATTTCTGTCAACCTGCTCTTCTGTTAAATAGTGACCAGATCGTAATGCAATTTTAGAAAGCAGGACTTCTAATGAATATGTATTTGTAAAAGCCTTCAGCCAGTGTCAAACATATTAAGAACTCCAGCTAGCCCTTTTTATTACCAGGGTAACTTCCAAGATTTTTATTCCTTATTTGACACAATGTAACCTGCACATATCTCCAGAGGAGAGCTAATTCTTAAAATCCATTGTTTTTTCTTTGTATTTCAGTATATTAGTGATGTTGAGTAGATGTCAAAGCTTGGACAGTGTGTTCTCTAATACTGTCAACGTGGCAAAACTTCTATCAGAGTGGCATTTTGGCTTATTCCGTTATTTCAATAGGGAGAGGGGAAGAAAAAAAAATCTTAACCTTTTAAAAATAAATTTTAATAACGTGCTGAAATTTGCAAAAGGTCGTGAGACCTTGCACCTGATGCATTGACTTCTGCTGACCCCTTTTGACAGGAAAAAACGCACTTAGGTTACAAAAAAGAATGTAGGGCATTAAATAGTTTAAGTGGGCAGGTTTACTATTCTGAAAAGAGACAACATCTGCACTTCTTTTTTCTAAAAAGAAACTAAAGCAGCAAATATTTAACATAACAGATACTAGTTGTAAAGGAAAGGAACATATTTTCCATACTAGAATAGGAAGTGTTCTCCTCGTTGCTGTGTGTTGGCAAAGCTTTACCAACCTGAATAGTGCAATGCCAGTTTTTTACCATCTGAGAATTTGGCTTGGCCATTGGAATACAATGGATCATCAATTCAAGGCTCTCCTATCAACAAAGGGAGATTCCTTAAAATGCCTAAATACAAAGAAACTTCCTTCACTCCTCACTGTATGCACTTCAGCAATTTGTATTTAGGTTCACATTCAGGCCTTGATGATTTTACTCCCTTCTTGGGCAGCTGGATCATTTTTCTTATGAACTGTAATAGTCCTTGTCTCTGTTTCCACAAAATAGCCAAATCAGTTGTTAAATCAGTTGTTAAACCATTAGACTCTGACTACTGCAAAACTTCTAATCAACTTATTTTGATTCACATACCAACTGTCACTGAATGCAGTAGCTATGCATTTGCCCATATGATGATCTAGTTCATCAGGCTGAAACATAACTTTTGTCATATGTGAAAATAAGCGATTAAGAGGAGAACAAAACTACCAAGAGATAATAGTTTTTAGACAGCAGAATATACCTTAAGCAGCAAATTTTCTTGAATCACTTAACACAGATTTCATACATAAAAATGTTGTTCCTTTATTTTTTTCTATTTCAGACACAAAAAGTAGTGATACAGATTTTGAAGGTGTGTATGACAGCTCACAGATGCAGATGGTTTGCAACTAATTTTAAGCTGCATTTTTCATTCAGATGAAGAGATTCTAATGTTAGAATCTTCATGATACATGAAGAGTTGTCTTGAGAAGCAGAAGTTATTTATAAAGGTGTTGGTCTGCTTTGGATAGAGAACTGCAAATGAATTCTCTTTTCCCCATACTGGTACCAACACACTATGAAACAAGATGTTTCAATACCAATGCCACCAATCTGTATGTTGCTGAACATGTGTTTTTAACATGGTCTATTTGAAGATTATGTGCCTGTTTTGCAGCAAAAGCTTCTCGTCAGGAAAACCGACTTAGAAACACTGCTTTTCCAGATCATTACCCTTAATATAACCACATATACAACACAATTATTATTGAATAACCACATTTAAATACTTCCATTTTCAAGTAAAAGAGAAAAAAAATGCCCCTGGTATTCTGTATACATTGTCATGGCTACAGCTGACTGCTAAGAAAGCGGTTTTGCCCTTAATCCACCCCAGTTAGAGCTGACGTACAAATTTAAAAAAGATACAGGGTAAACTAAACACAAAGATCATTAACTCCAGAAAACTTTACCCCCAAAAATACCAACATCTGGGAGAAAAACAAGGCAAATGATTATTTAATGGTTTGCCTTTTGCAGGTGCAGCGTATGTATGTGATATCCTGGTTGCAGTATTCTTCATCACTAAGATTTTTTGGTGCTAAAAGTTTGAGGAGATGGTGGGACTGACTGAGACAAGAACTGAAGACGTGATTGATCAGAAAACATGGTGAAGATTTCAAAGCTTGCAGAGCAAATGCAGTGACTTTCTTGGCCCTGTTCTCTATACCTTTTTTTCCCCAGGGAAACCTTTGCAGCCTCAACCAACTCCATAATCAGGAGATGGCTGTCCATATAAAAAATCCTAACGTGAGAACTTGGCAGAATGTAGTCTCCACTGGGATGCTGAAAACTGTACAGCTTTGCAGAGCAGAGCTGCACCAAATTGGAGAGGAGCATTTGAGGCATTTTTATTTGTGTACAGCTAGCAGAAACTTTCATATTTTTTTTTAGTTTTGTATCTAGGCCAAGCACAAGAGAAGCAAGCATATCTTAGTACTGTATTAGTGTGATCATTGTGCTAGAAATTACCATATTCTGTGATTCTGTTATCCTGTAATTTTTCTTTTACAATACTACTTCTGTAAGTTGGTTGCCAAAAAAGTTAAAATTTTGCCAAATCTTTTGCTCAAAGTTATGTAAAATCTATGTTGCGCAAACATATCAGCTTAGATTAACACTACTGTGTATGGGGGGGACTCAGTGGTTTTTGTATATGATGCGATACGTATTAAAGATTTTTGATAAATCAGTTGTTGTCTTCTGCATTGAATAAAGACATGCAAATACTGCAGTTCCTTGTCTGTCCTGTTCTTCTCAGTATTTGGGTCTAGATACTTGTACATCATTGCACATCTACAGTAAAGTACTTTATCAACAGCCAGAACTCACTCAAATGGACTTTTGTTTGAAAAGATACATATTTTGGTGGAACAGCAGGTTCAGTACAGATGTTTTTACTGTGTGGTGGGTTAGGCTTGGCCTACAACCATACTGCCCTGAGAATGGCCAGCTAGCTCAGCTGCACAGCATAAAACTCTGGGTTGGGTTCAGCATTGGGTCCCAAGCAAATGATGGGGTGGTGTGACCCTGGCTGGCTGCTCACCCAGACACTCCCTCACTCCCCCTTTTCAGTGTGATGCAGGGAGAAAGGAAGGTGAATAAACTGTGAATTGAGCTGAAGACCTGGAGATCGCTTGCCAACTGCCATCACAGGGAAACAGGCTTGATTTGGTGTAAGGGACTGTAATTGATAATAGAGTTGGATGGTAAAGAGAAAAACTAAAAACCAAACCACCTTTTCCCAATCTTTTACCCGGTCTCAATCTCACGCCGTTCGCTGAGGTCCACACACCTTGCACAGGGACACCCGAGACACGCACTCACAACTATAAAGTTAAAAAATGTTTCTATGACAATGTGGCTGTGTCAGGAGGAGAGTGTGATGAAGGTCTCAGCTCCCTGATTTCCTCTGCTTGTTATTCAGTCTGTCTCATTTTCATAAGTTTGTGACAATTACAAAGTAAAGCACAAGTTTGGAATGTCAACATTACCTTTATACCTCTGCATTTGGTTTCATGCTGTAAACTCCTTTTATGAGCGTTGCAGGAATCTCATTGTGTCTCAAGGGTGACACCCAAATGGCCGGTAGGTCAGAGGCCCCTCCTGGGCGGGTTGGCGACAAGGACCAGAGCAGATAAAACCAAAGGTGTGTTCACATCGTGTCACAGCCCTGACATCTGGACAGGTGAGAGCTGGGCTTCCACAAGGTTCCAACAGCAGCTATATAATCTGCCTTTCCCTCTTTCTACTTCTTCTCTCTTCCTGATCTCTCTTTTTCTCTTTCTTTGCTCCTTTTTTGATGCTTTGGGTAGCTTAAAGCTGAAGGAATTGGATTTTGACTGAGTAGTGTGGATTGGTACGTGCTGGGTCAATACTGTGGTGAAATGTCTAGATTGTGTGGTGCCATTTTGAACTTTTGCCAAGTTCCCTTATTTTCTCCCCTAAATTATCAGTAAAAACGCCTCTTAGGGACAAGTGTGTGGCTTATTCTCTTGACGCTATCTCAAGGTATTAAAGAACCCTATATATATTTTAAATTAAAATTCCTGGCTGAGCCTGTGAGCTTGCAGCTCCGGGGCTGGGGTGTTAACAACTATCACAAAGGAAAGCGCCACAGCTCCAGGGTTAGGAAGCACTGTGGGGCCCCTTTTGGATTTCAGCATTGGACTTTGTGCCCATATTTAGCTTAAGTACTGCCTTAAATCCTGTTTCAAGGTTACAGGATGATTCCTTTCTCTATAAGGGTCAAGGCCAATGAGATCATGGCAATTTAGCTAAGTAGAAGATCCTGGGTTCAGTAAGTGGCACAGCTGAAAGTGTGATAGATAGTAAATGAGAACTAATTATATTCAAACTGCAATTGGGTTAGCAATGGTTTAATTTATATAAAAAGAAAAGAGTGGCCTAATATTTCTTTTGTGGGAGGTGCTTTGAAGATTGTTACAGTAAGAGTTTGTAGGAGGATAAGAGTTTAGTGGTAAGGGCTTTTTCTTTATATTAGAGAGGAAAGAAAAATAGGGACTATCTAGTTAGTCATTGCTGTTTCAGCTTTTTCTTTCTGGCTAGTTCATCTGCTTCCAGGCAAAAATGCTTTTCTGCTTTATAAGTTCATTAGTAAGGGAAAAAGTTAAGAAGCTGTTTTTTGGAAAGCAGAGTGTGTTGCCAAATGGTTTCGGTAGTAGGTTTTGAAGTGCCAAGTTTGAAAACAGAGAAGGAAAACTAAACTCAATTTGCTAATAGTGTGCACTTGATAGAAGAGGTTTTTTTAGCCTTTTGTTCAGCGAATTGGAATAGAATTAGTGATTTTGATTGTGTGATTTTAATTATTTTCCTTTGCTTTGGTTCAGCATATATTATCAAGGCTAATGGGCCAAATTCTCTTTGGTCTAGTCATAGCCTTTTTCAGCTTTACCCTGATGATTAAGAAGTGTCTGACACAGACACACCAGTGTCTGTTTTTATTACAGCAATATCTAAGAATTCCTGATCATTAAAATTCAGAGGTTACTGTTAATAAGAAACGTGGGGAAAACATTTAGTAGCATTTGCATTCTGAATACCTCTCTTTTTTAGAAACAAGTAGTACTGATTAGAAATTAAAAATGTATTAATGTCTCTGACTCTTCTGCAAAAACTTCTTGGGCCCCTAAGACTATCTAAGGGTATATGGGAGGGAACTATTCCAATTTTGCTGGAAGTTGAACTATTTCATGTAAGATAGTAGAAATACTGTACTGGAATACCTGCTTTGAGACTAGAAATCATAGCATCAATAGGTAAATGAAAGGTATTTCACTTGTGAGTTAAATGTTTGCCTTTTGAAGGAGATTTTGCAGGGTCTAGTTTTTTTCCCCAGGAAGGGAACTGTAAGTCTGATAAAGTAATTTCACATAGTGTCACTTCTCCCTTTTAATGTTTCAGAGGCTGATACAGCTGCTATCCCACCTCAGTAACGGCACTACCTTTAACTTCTGGAGATTTGTAAGGTAGGACCCAATGAATATTTTATCAGTCTAAATCAAACTTCGTTCTTTTTTAATTTAAATGTTAAGAGTGTTTGATTGTAAAGCCCCTCAAATGGACTGTAATACCACAAAGACAAAGCAGAACACTTACAAAAGCTTCAGCTAGCTACTGTGTTTTTTAAGTATTTCAAAATAAATGCCAGCGACCTACATACAATAGCAGAACATCAGTTTAACTACTGAATTGCCCCCAACGTTTGCTTTGTATTATTGTAAAACTGTTCTTATAACCTTTCTGAGAAAGAATGTTACCAATTTTCTGTTTCCAGCTGCTGGAGATGTATTACTGATATATGTGCCAGCCGGTATTTCTCAGCAGTAAGAAAATCTACTTGAGGGAAAGAAGGATTGATATCTAATAAAAAGTAATTAAAATAAGTAGAAAAGCTCAATTTTTGAGGGAGAAGAAACTTCCAAAGCCTTGCTAAATCTGAGCTGCTTCACTGGATCCCTGAATTACTGGTCACAGAGTGAACAAGGAATTTACATATTTTACCTAAAGTATTCATCATAGTTAAAATGAAAACATGCTGCAAAAAGTTTCAGAGAGACACTAAGCAATAAGCTTTAGTCAACAATAGTTGGGTGATAAAGTTGGAGAAAACCTGAGGATGCATCAAAATGTGCTGTAAATTTCTGGTTATCAGTCTGACAAAGCTGCAACTATTCAGAATTGGAAAAGATTGTTTTACTCTCAAATTCTGTTTGACTTTTAACAAACAAATTTATCTCTCTTGATGTTCCAAACCAAGATAATCAATGTTAAGTAGTACAGATAAACTTCCTTGAGGGAAGGAAAAGCTCCTGCAGCAATAAGTGAACATTTATACAGGTTAATGTTACTGATAACATAATTCTGCAATGGTTACCATAATATGAAACCTGCATTCATGTGCTTCCTAACCAGCACATTAGCTTTCTTTTCTTCCACCTGGCATCAAACACTAAATATTAACCTCATCTTTCTGTAATTTAGTATCATTGACAAATATGTCTCAAATTAAACTGCAGAGTGAGGAATCCTTGACAGCAGTGGCTGGTTATTAGTATTGTGAACTTGCACAGGGCTTTTGGGGAGGATGCTGTCGCAGGGCTGCACTGTGCTACAGGGAGGAGATAAACCTGACAGTTCTGAAGAGCTTTTGATCACTGTCCAGCCTTTCAGCTTCCTGAGCACTAACTCTTTTCATCTGTCTTTCAGTTCAGCCTGAGGAGTTGCTGCATATTATTATTCTGTGTCCTGATGCTGAACAAGTAACAGCTTTTTTTGCTTGTATCCACTTAGACCCCAATCACCATTTTTGTTTCTTCATGAATAACAATGAAGATGTATTCCTACAGCAATGTGGGCATAATTAAGGTCAGAGTTGGGTCTTAAAACATCTTCCCATGTCTCCCTTGGTGTGTAAGACACCATTAATGAACACTTTATTAAATGCCCTTGCACTAGAGAGGTGTTGACATTTAATTTTCATCTATTTTCTTTTTTTCCACAAGGCTCAAGAAGGTGGAGAACGGAGCCACCTGTTGCATAGCTGAGGAAGCTAAAGCAGGGAAGGCTGGAGTTGGTTATCAGTTGAAACTGGAGGGTTTCTTAGAAAATGTTGCTGTGACCCCAGAAATTGTAGTACAGCTCCTATCCTGGCCCAGGGCAGGTAAGGCTCTGCAACCAGGGGCTGCCTTCCAGGGGCAGCCCCTCTGCTCCTGGCCCTGGCTGGGCTGAGGGCAAGGGGCAGGGCAGAACAGAACAGCCACTACCTATGAAGGGGGAGAGGTCTTGAAGAAGTCTTTGAGCTCTTCTATCAGCCTGAGGCTACAGGCTGAGCCCTGTGACAGTCACAGAATTGGTCAGGTTGGAAGAGACCACAGTGGGTCATCTGATCCAACCTCCCCACTCTATGCAGGATCATCCCAGAGCATGTGGCACAGGATTGTGTCTAGACTCCATTCCCTCTCTGAGCAATATGTTTTGGTGTGCAGTCACCCAAATAGTAAAGAAGTTTTTCCTCATATTCAGGTGGAACTTCCTGTGCATCAGTTTCTGCCCATTGCTGTGTGTCCTGTTGGTACCAAGGAGCAGAGCCTGACTACAGCCTCTCATCACCCCCACTTTAGATATTTATATACATTAATCACATCCCCTCTCACTCCTCCCTTCTTGAGGCTGAACAGGCCCATGTTGGAGCTGACTAGATGGGGGCCACAGAGCTGGGTGAGGGGAGGCTGCAGAGTGCCCAGAAACTTGAGGACCTGATACCTATGGCCCTAAACACTTTCATGCTCAAACGAGAGGACTGAGTAGTTATACCATGATAAGAATATCAGCCTTACAATGAATAATGGCCATGAAACTGTATCCTAATATTGTTCTTTCATTCCATGTTGAAAGTTGCCTCAAAATAACTGTAGGTCATATATATTGAGATGGAAGCAGCAGAAATTTTAAGTGTGTATCAGATCTTTTTTTAATTACAAACAGGATAAATCTGGGATTTGGACCTTTCACAGTTCCTATAAACTGAACTAAAGGCTTGAAAACACTGGAGTTCTGAAATTTTTTGGTCTAGGTCTCTTTTCAGCAGAACTCCTCACCTGCCTGTCATTCTTTTAGTACTGTGCAGTGGAGCAGAGTGAAGGCTGATCCAGGTATTTTGTCAGATGATTCATACCTTGTTATGGATATTCTTGCTTTCTGTTAGTGTGATATTTCTCTTCTTTGAGGATTTTCTCTTTAGTCAAATTTGTTAAAAAGGTTTTGACCAGTTTAAGACTAAAAATAGCATGAGACAGAGATACTTGAAAAAATCATTATTTGCGTGTTCCTCACCCCCAAAAAGTGAACAAAATCTTTCACAGAGAGACCAGCATGAACTGAGCGCCGAGAGAAAGGCAAAGCTTTACAAGGTGCTTGTAAAATTCAAGGCTACTTTGAAAACTGAAATGTGTTAGATCCTGTTGGTTTAATAGGGAAAGCAGGTAGCACATGCTGAGCTCTGGATAGGCAAAAAGATTTTGTGGAACTCAGCGGTACTTTTTAACTGAAGTTCACTTACTAGCAACCAAAGGAAGTACCAAAAGACACTAGAGTTAAAGTTTATATTTATTTTAAAGGCTTGTAAGAAATGCAGGGGCCTAAGATTTTAAACCAATTAGTGTTAGAGCTATTTCCCTTTATCTAGTTCACTTTACTTAATCACAGCTAGGATGAATTACTGATTATAACAAGTTGGAGTTTGCCAGCACAGTACTTTCACTTTTGCTGAATCCGTGGTAGGCAGTAGTTTCTGGTTTTACTTTATATATTTTAGCCATTTCAGAGCAGAACTCAGAAAGGATTTCCCAGTTGATTTATATTCCCTCCTTAATACCTTATATAAGCTAATATAAATTAGTTTTCTCTCTGTCTGAAGGGTATTCTAAAATGTCAGTCTCTTTTGCTTGCTTTAAAACCTTCTAGTGCTCTCATAAAATGTGTATTAATTTCTTTTTTATCTTGGAGGATCTTCTGTCATTCACATGTGCTCTTTGTTTCCCTTTTCACAGTTTTATTTAAGTGGTACTGAACTGCCAGCATGCAGCTCCCAGTAATCAGTTTTCTTCTTTCCATGTTTCCAGCTGGTAGAAGAAATTTCAGGCTATGATTTAACAGGCTTGTTTATTATAGTGTTGAATAACATTTTTTCTATTACTTCCCACTTTAATGCTGTGTAGTGGTTTGACCTTGGCTGAATGCCAGGTATTCACTGGGCCTGTGCCCCACTTCCCTCTGAAGGGAAGGGGAGGAGCGAAAGGGGGGAAAGAAGGGAAAGGAAAAAAAGCTACGGAACCTAAACTGCCAAGCTTTGGTATAGCTTATGTTTACACAGAGAGGAAAGATAGCAAAATTATAAACACTATATACACAGAGAAGAACTAATAACAAAGACTGCTTCTCCACAATGAACGCTTTCCTCTTCCGAAGAGACAGCTCAGCCATCCACACAGCTACCCGGAAGAGAAGGAGAGATTTGCTTCCTTCCTGTCTCTTTTATATCTAGGCTTGATGTAACATGGTACGGAATGTCTTATTGATAAAATATACATCAGATCATCTATCCTAGTTCCTTTTCCCTCTCAGGGAGAGTAACAAACTCATTACATGCTCCTTTTCTTTTTGTTGAAAAATTCTGCATTTCTCCATGGTACCCATAGCATACCCTAACTACATGTGTAAACTGGTAGTTTAGATTTTGGCTAACCTCATCATGAAGGTTCACTATCAAAGCTTAAAGGGAAACTACAGGCTACAGTTAGTCCTGTAGCTGGTTTGGTAATTCTCAGTAACTCTGAAGCTAAACCAGGTGCTATCTGCAGGCAGTCCTGTTGTAAGTCAGTTCAGAGTTACTCTCAGGAGATTCTGGTGGATAAAGAAGAAAAAATGGTGAACAAGGAATACTGGAAATTGTGTCGTAGATAGTAGACAAAGGAAGCTTTGGGTGAAACTGTTTCTAGCTGCATGGTAGTTAAGCTCCAAAGTTTATTCATTATGTAAAGATACATAGTTTGTCTCGTGTTTTGTTAATGGAACCTGATTTAAATTTCTGAATAAAGAATAAATTGGATTTACTGATGAAGAGGTAAAAACTTCCTGAAGAAGAGCAGACCTCAGAGGATAAAAGGCATAGTGAGTTGAGAATTCTATGTCCTTGCCAAAGCCTGAAACAATGTCATTGATGTTAGCTGTGAGGCTCCCTCTGGGGCCATCTTTACACTTTCTACTGGTGGTATCCATGTAGAATTCTTTGAATTTTTTGTTCAGAGTTTTCTAATTATAAGATTTGTCAAAGCAAAACACACAGCTTTCTCAGGTCATGAGCAGTCAGTGTGTGCATATGGTGCAATCCCATCTGCAACACTATGTGCAGTAACCAGATTGTCAGATGAACTGGAAATGGTGACTGTGAAAAAACTAGTTTCCTGTTCTGATTATGTTCACTTTTATTCCATTTTGTTTTCCTTATATTTTATTTTTTTGTTCAAGTGCTAAAATGCCTTTTTTTCCCCCTGATGAATATACTATCAAAAAAATGTAATTTTTTTCAATCTGAAATTCTTAATTTGCAATTCATCTTTATTCTAATAGTTGCCTATTAGAAAGAACAATGTCACCAGAAGTAGACTTTCTCCTTTAAGTGTATAATTAACTATGAAACAGGGAGGTTTTGTTTGACCCAGATCATCCTCTAGGTTGGGAAAAATTATTTGAAATGATACTCAAGGTTCAACATTTCTCATGTCAAGATGGAAAAATAAATATGTTAAGAGATTTTTGTGATTAGATGCACTTAATTGCTTCTTTTATCTGTGAAGCTATTACATAGAAAGAATAACTTAGTGTGGTATATATGATATAGCTGCACAGGATTAGGTAACAGGAGATGGCTTGTCTTTGATTAACAAAATTAAGGCAATTTGATTATTTTTCTGATACTCTTTCAGTATTTGATATTTTGTATGAATAAACACTGAAACTGAAAGCACATGCCAATTTAGAGTTAATCTGTACTTAGCTGCTGGGTGTCTCCTAATCATAGACCATTCTCTTGTACAATACATCAGCACCTTATTCACTCCAAGCTCTACTCTGACATGTTATCTTTGATCCAGAATATGTGAATTTTTCAGGGGTATTCTGGATAATGAAGGAATCACTGATCTCAACAGATGATTTGAAAATTATACTTTTTACTGCTGTACAATATAAAAACATATTTCTTCTCCCATTTAGCAGTGTAGAGTAGAAAAATAGTCATTGTTAGTACATCCGGAGTGTGCTTAAGCACCAAGAAGACTTTACAAGAAGGCATAGCCCTGTTGTGAATGCCATTTTAGGATCCTGCTGATGACATGTTTGTCACAAATGGGTGACTTTTAGATCACTTTAAAGAAGCACTGTGAGAAGTATTAGCAGAAGTGATTTTAATATAATGTTCTAAAAGTGAGACTTAACAAAGTTTGATGGCAAGGTTCACTCTATTACTGTACAGCACAGTCATTTGAAAAGTGATACAAAGCTATCAAGGTACAAATTGGTTACCAAGGCACAAATCATACTCTGAGGCTATGTGTGATATTGGTCACTTAGCAAAGATGTGGTTTTGGTAAACGATCCCAACCCTGAGAGGTGTCTCAGTTTAAGGAGAGGTCAGTGCCCTGATGGCACACTACTTAGTGGGCAGGGATCAAAACTTCACGTGGAAGCTCTATAAATATTATTCTCATTGCATGTTTTTATTCTAGAGTGGCTTTTTGAATCTTTGATTCTTGATTTTTCAGAAGACATTTCAGCATTCATGTGTTTTATTATGTGTAAAAGGCACATTACTATCTGCTGGTTTTTTTCTGCGTACAATTTGATAGAGATTAGGGAACAACTCACATGGAAAATGCACAGTTGAATACAAGTAATTCTCGTCTGTGCTTTGCTCTTCTGTATTTAGATTTACTACAAGGAGAAATGAAAATGTGACTAGTGGGCTGAGAAAGCTAATCAAAGGGTGTTTCGAACTAGTCAATGAAGTTAAAGGACTTAAACTATCTGCTTGAAAAGCCGCTGTTCAGATTCAGTGGGGATTTTAATATGGAATAAAGAACACTCCTTGCTTGGAAAGTAACGTAACTGAACTAAAATAAAGGTGCAATTCAGACTAAGAATGATGCATTAACAAGCTTTAGAAAGATTCATAGATGAAGATTATAATCCACATGTTACAGGGAAAGCGTGATCCAGTGATTCAGAGCTTGTCCAGCCAATGGGGTAGATGTAGGAATGCATTCTTAGATTATCAAGTCTAGAAAGTGGTATATCTGTGTCATGTCAAACACCATGGCTATTTTAGTGTAATGCCAGTGCTAGTATAGCATGAATCAATGAAATGATTGAGAGAAATTGGGAAAAATTTGAGGGGTTTGCAGAGGTACAGAGCCACCTTGCTATTGTCTTGCTGCAGACAAAAAATAATCTTCCCATGGAGTGAAGTGTGTTCCAAACCCATCTTCTGTGTAGTACTTCCTAAAAGGGTCAAAGTCATTTCATGTAGGACTGTCCAGCATCCTCAGTTTTGTAGTTGATATTTTGTATCCCATGAAAATGAGCTGATGCCTCTATTTAGGATTGCTATCTAGAGGGCAGAATGATTACAGTTTAACTGCTGTGAATAACATGTAAGTCAAGGCAGACTTTAAACTAAAAGCAAAAATGGATTTATGTTACTCCAGTGAAAAACTTACTAAAGCAGTTATGTTTAGAGACTGTGATACAGTAGAATAAACGAATACTTACAGCTTTATGGCAGCTTTAAAACTTTAAGATGTTTTCTCAGTTCCCTTCCATTACCTGATTGTCAGATTAAGCTAACTATAAAGATATTTCACAGAAGAGCTGGGATCTATGTATTTCTAAAGCCTTATTCTTAGGCTTGTTATCTACAAAGTAAATCCCAACTTGTTATTAAATAGTCCCTTTTCCATTCTTTTTTCTTTGCTGACTTTCTGTTTCGTACCAACTTGTATGTCCTTATTGATTGCAACTAATTCAATGGCATCCTGAATTTATGTCCTGCCTTTTGAGTTCTGCCTGGTACAGCTTTCCTCCTGTCACATATTGATCCCATGGTAGCACTTCACCAAGGCAAGAGGACTTGGGTTCATATCTGATTTATCTATAAACAAAACTACTCACACAATGAAAATACTCCTTTGCTTGGAAAGGTTGACTTGGAAAACATATCACATGTGGGGGTATCACAGTTCATGTATATATGGGATTTAGAAAAATGTTGACTTTAAAACTGTTTTATTATAATAGGATATAATTGAGCACGATGCATGCGGATAATTTCAAGTTATTCACAGGTTTTAGTCGTATTAACAGACTGGCTAGAGTATCAGTTATATTGCTTGCTTGGACTAGGGCTGTGGCAGTGGTAAGGAATTACTGTTGCATAATTTTAGTAGTTTTCTCACTAAAACAAAAGAGCTGGTGCTCTTTCATTATATGAGTAGAGAAAAAATAGTGTTTTGTCACATGCTTATAATGAAGAGTAATTATTATTTGTAAACATGTGGGTGTGCTTGATTGAAAATTACAAAGAGAGCAAAATGAACATGTTACTTTCCACTGTTAACAACAGTTAGCGCAGAAGATGGTAATGGTTTTGAAAGAACTGGCCTATTTGGCCGCATTGACTAAGGAAGGAAAATACCTTAAATTGGAATGGTTCTTCAATACCTTCCTTTTATTAGGAAGCCTGGTATTTTAAAGAAGTTCAGTTTCATATGATAGTACATATTATTAAGTGCTCAAATGGGAAAGGACTAAGCTAAGCTATCCTTTGGACCAGAAAGTTGTACACACCGAATACTAATCCGTCTTGTGATTTGCACTGCTTGTTTTGGAGCTTGGAAAACTGTATGTTTGACTGGCAAATGAGGCGTGGTAAGATTCAGTGAACAAAAGATGAATGATACATTGTGGCTCAATGGAACAACCTGATCACAGTTTGAACACAATTACAAAAATTACTATTATTTTATTACTTTTGTAGCTTTGATAATAAGGCACCATTATTCTTCCTTTGTGCTTCTTCTAGAGAGTTCTCAAGATAGTTAGAAAGCTATTATTTTGGTAAGAATGACTATTGAAGATTTATTACTTGAACTCTAAAGTATTTCAGAGTTAAAAACAGTAGAGCATCAGCCAAGCAATGTAGATTTTCCTTTTCTTTGGGCATATTATAGAAAAGAGATGCTTTGAAAACAGAAGAGAATCAGCTGTATGGTCTCAAAAAAAGCTCTGCTGATACACTTTTATTTTACTGCATTTATTACACCAAGAATCACTCCCTGGGTCATGAAGCTGTTGCAAAATATTAACCACTTTCATTGCCTCTATCATGGTCTTACTCCTGCCCTGCTTATGAATGCCTATTGCCTCTGACCATCTCTTTTCTATTAAACATGGTGATATCTAGGAGGTTATTAAGGTTATATTCTGTTATTCATGAGGTCAATTTCCATTTAGAAAGTATAACATCTTTGTTGTAACACAAAATAATTTATCTTTAAAGGATGTCATCTGTCACTGTGAGCTGTTAGGCAACTCTAATCCTACCAGCTATAAAGGGTAAGATTGCTCTGATGGAAAAAACTGAAATTCAGCATAGCAAATTTAAAAAAAAAAAAAAAAAAGCCCAGCGGATAGAAAAAAATCAGACAAGGCTAACTTTAATAAACATAGTGGAACTTTTTGGACTCATTTAGTAAATCAGTTTTAATCTGAGTTTTCCTGGGATCATGTACTGCACAGGGATTTTGTTCTGTTATGTATCAAATGATACTTGATACTCAGGTAGATAACAGTAAATTCTATAAATTAGACCAAAATGTTTAGCAAAGCTTTAAAAATATTTCTTCTTCCCCTCCTGCCCCACCTCTTCCCCCCCAGTTAGTTTGACTTAATTCTCAAAGAAACTAGGAAAAAATATCATGTCATACTTAGATATTATTAATATATTCATTACAGTCTATGGGCAGTATATTTTAAGAAAAACAGAAGTTGAATAATTTATTAGAATTGCTTAACATTTGTTTCATTTGGAGCAAGGACCTGAGGTCTACAATATGCATATTGAGATTTTTCAGTTACTTTTAAATGCCTTTTTTTTTGTTGTTTTTCCTGAAAGAAGGAGGAGTAGGAAAAAACAGACCAACAGCCTTATCTTAAAGCTGCTTACAAGTATAAATGCATCTCAGTTCGATCCTCTCTGAGAGTGTCCTCTTTTTCTTTCTTCTTTGCCTTATGTAGCATTGACACTACAAAAAAGTAGGGAACAGAGCAACCCTATAATAGGTAGGAAGTTAATTATCGTGTGTTCTCTTTTGGTGTTGCTTTTATCACTAAAACAGGAAAGAACTGGAGCCTTCAAACCCCTGTTTGAGAAAGTTTATAAACTTTTTACAATCCTAGCAAGAATCTACCAGAAAATTTCTCAGTTTTCAAAATACTCATACTAATTCTGGCAGTTTTCAGAAAGGAGTCTTTGTCCCTTGTAAGGTCTTGATAGATCTTTGATAAGTGCAAACACAAAATCATCAGGCAATAAGTGCAATAAGGAATCCACATGAGGTGATTGCTGTGGTTGGAGCTATGGCATTTGCCTCTCCCTTTCTTAGAGGGATTTTGTGGCCTCAGACTCATACAAAGCTTTATTGTAGAATGGGAACATAAAACATACCAGGCTCAGGAATTATACTAACAGTAATGAAACCCAGAAAGTACCCCTGTCATTTTCTTAGAATAATTTTACATTTTTGCCATTAAAATAAAAAAGCTTTCAAATGCGAATAAATTCAAAGGTCATGTTCCATCCCACTGCCAAAAACGAAGTGCCCTTTTCTGATGTCTGTTGACTTTTAAGTTCTTGATATTTCTCTTGGCAAATTCCATTTTGAATTCAATTTTTTTTTTCCACACCGCATAAAAATGTTGCACATGCTGTGTTCTGTAATGAAGCATTATTGTAGTTCTGAATTCTTATTACAGGTCTGAAAGTGAATTGAGCCTGGGCAAGTAGGCAGAAGTCATTATCATTTGATAGCTGCTAAAGGTCACAAATGACAGGGCCTTAGGGATTCCTTTCATTAGAATAACATCGGAGTTAACAAACTAGAAACTGCTTTAGTTTAGTGCTTGAAAGAAGTATAAAGTTCAAGTGCATAATATGTTAAGAATAAGAAGCAAGGCAGTTAATACTATATGGTGTGTGTGTTTTCATGTGTACATGTGGATCAAGACATCTGTATAAAAGCAAACAGTTAAAAGCCAATTAAAATGTTTTCCTGTGCCTGCTTTTTCTTTTCCTTAATGAGCTTACTTTTCTACTGTGGCCAGACCTATCCTAACTCAAGGTATTTTTGATTTAGGGAGAATTGAGGTTTCATTATTTGGTTTGGGGGATTTTATTGGGTTTTCATGGTGTTTCAATGTTTTTTTCCCCCACTATAATGTATTAGGAGATATTTATGTAAGCCCTATGTCTTATGAAGGAATAGACACATCTGTCTTTCCTCAGTTGAAAAATCACAATGTACTATTGGAAAATGGGGGTGACATTTTCTGTCTTCCTCTTTCTTCACTCTGCAACCCCACTGTGTTATCCAAAACCATTTGTGAAACACTGAACTCAGATTGGCAGAGCTATTAGAATAATCCCAAGTAAGTTTGTAAAAGAAAGTACATGTCTGATAGGTCTTTTGCTCATTTTCCCAGAAAATATTTCATTTAAATATGTATAAAGCAACTTCTCTTAAGATAGCAGTGATCTTCCTGTAAACTGTTTGATCACTGCCTCCAAGTGCCTTTTCTATTCAGAGAAGCTTCCTTGTTCAATAGCTGTAACACAAAACACTAAGAAAATATTTGTGTTATCAGACCTCTGACATTTCATTTTGGCTTTGTTTGCTAGACTTTTAAGTGTTATAATTGATGTGAGGTAAGAGGAAAGAAAGGTCTTCAGGAGATGTTAAAATACTGAAGAGGGAATCAAATAGCCACAATGTAATAGAAAAGATTCCTCTCTTTCAACCTCTAGCTCCGTGCTTGGGTATACAAAAAAGTCCATGAGGATAGTATTGCTGTGACTCCAGGCAATGATGTACTAAATGTCATTTGTGCATTAAAAGCATGGGGATGGCAATCTGGAGTGTTTTGTTTTGTGAAAGAAAGGGAATTCAAAATGTTTTGAACTAAAATATACAGTTGTGACAGGATGTCCAAATGGCTTCACAGGAATACAGTACAAGTAATGTTTTGGATTTTATGAGTTTTGAGGCATTTCAACCAGCATGAGTGCTAAGGGGAATTATTTTTTCTTGTCTTTTCATCTTATAGCAATGATTGGACAATTTTGCCAGCAAAGCAGTCTATTCAGCATAGACTGAACACAGAATATTCTGTTGAGTTGTGTCAGTCTGACTTTTCTGCCCAGATCTGAACTAACAAAGAGCTGGATTAATTTCTAACTACATATTTAACCTTTGGCAAAATGAAGATGGAGTTGTAAAGTGAGCCACATAAAAATCTTTACTGAAGGTTAATTGCCTGTACTATGTTACTTCCTGTTTTCCTGTGCCTGACATGGCTAACTTAAAAGGATAGGTGAAAGGATTAATGAACAAATATAATGGCTGGGACATCAGAGAGGCTTTTTCAGTTTCTCTTCATTTAGTCAGTACAGTTAGGCAGACTTGCTCTTCTTTATGCTGTTCTTTCCCATTGGGTTTTGCCCAAGCTGTAACTGAGAAACTTTCAGACATTTGCTCAGCCACATGGAGAAGTGCAGCTGTATCCAGAGTCATGTTCCTCCAGATTTTCTCTGGAGAGATGCCCTTTGTCACGGACTGGCTGCAGATCACTGCAGTCCATTGAGCATTCAGATGGGAAGATCTCCAGATGTTGCTGGTTGGTACCATGATGTTTTGATATACACCTCTCTATTGGCCTTTACCACTGAGTGTTCATTCCTTCCAGTATTGCTCTATATATATTGTCAAGTTATGTATTATTTCCGTTACCTAAATCAGGATTTTTTGATTTAGAATCTCTGATATCCATGAGAGATAATTAACAAAACCAAATCTACTGCTAATCTTGGATAAAATTGTGCTTGTGACACCAATTCGAATGTGGTAGGAGTACATTAGTATAGCTTGAGTTATTTCTTGTGTAAACTGATGAAATTGGGCACCTTAAATGTTTTGTTTCAGAGAATGTCCAAATGTAATTTCTGAAACTTCTCATCTGCATAAACTGAAATTTGTTTTAGGTGAATCAATAAGACAGAGACCTGCCTAAGACATTCAGGTATCTGGCCAGTCTAAAAACCTCAGATTAAAGAACTGGAGCCCTTGAAAAAAGTAATTTCCTGTTCAAGGCTAAGATTAAAGTGATTGATTCAAGGTAAAATTACTGTTATTATTTCAATAAGTGGCAGTCATGGGTGTGTAATATTTTTTGAGACAAAAAACTTTGTTCAACAGAATATAGCCACTGGGAAAAAAAATCTCACTGCTGAAGCTCAAAAATTAGATATTTGGTTATTCAGCAAAGATAAACATTAAATAATGTACACACTGTTGAACAATATAACATGCTGTCACAGGTACCTACAGAACATCAATTCTGAGAAAGACAGAAGCTCATCAAAAAGTAAACTCTGAAACCACAAGTAATGATGTCAGATTGCTGTAGAAAAGTTTGATTACCTTTAATAGTCACTAGACACCAAGCATGAAATGGTATTGGCTACAGCCTGGGCTCAGCAGCTTATTCTCTTTGTCATAAATTATAAATATGGGAGTGTGGGAGCTACCCTGGTATGACCAAATTACTGGATATAGTTTAGCTAGGAGAAGATACTGAAAAGGGAATTAGATGTATAATCTGGGCAGGGGAGGGCTTTAAGGTGATATGATTGGAAATCAAAGCTAATTTACTGAAATGTAAGACCTTTCAGAGCTCTTAAGTATGCAAGTACTTGCTGAAAAAAGAAATAGCAGTTGGTATATACTTAGAAGCCTGCATAATGTGTAGGAACCAATGTTTGTGTGTACTGTGCTTGCTTACATTTGTGTGTGAAAACCAAATTATATAGTAATTAAACTATCTTCATTTGGGGAACAAAGAGCTATTTAGGGAGTCCTATGTACCTCTGTCAAATCTTCCAAAATCATTACTGCTAAGTATGTAAGCACAGGAGCTACCTGTATAAACTTTTCTTTCACTTGGAGAATCATATTAGAAACAAGTGGGAGAGCAGACTTCTCAAAATTTTTCAGCAAAATTGTCTTTTTTTGTACCCACTCAGTTAATTCATATAAAATGCTAATGATGTATTATATATGCTATGTTTAGTACTCTTCAAACTCGGCCCCATTAGGCAAGATGAATGAGAAAGCTGGGCAGAGTGAGAATCAAGAATAAATATTTCTTATTGAATCTGCTTGATATGTTTCCTGTTACTTTGCAGGCTTCACTGTCTTACTTTTCTCAGACAGAGGGCACGGAGGGAGAGGAAACACTATTAAGTGGGAGTTGTCAGGTGAAAAGTGTGATCCTTGGTCTTTTGAAAAGAAGAGGAACTAGAGAGATGTAGGGACATGGCATAGAAAAAACAGTAATTTAAGCCTCCTGTGAAGGTACAGGTTTGGCCCTCATCTGTTTCAGATCAGCTACCCATATTATACCATCTAAGGTAGCACTCTGTCAAAGGCTAGAAAGGATTTTAGATAGAACTTTTTCATGGCGTGTTTATAGGTGGAGATAGGAATGAACATTACGTTTTCAAAATCCAACATTTCTTTTAGAGATGGCTGCCTTGGAGTTCTAGGAAACAGGCTTCATACACAGCGCTCAAGGAGTTTCTAAAGCCAGTGGAGTTGAGTTTGCATTTTGTCTTGTAGCATTAATGAATCCTAGCAAATGCTGAACAATTTGCAGATTCTGGGAAGGTGGGTGTAAGTGTTGATTCTCAAACTCAGACTAAGATCAAACAACCACACTATTCAGGATATCAGTGGCAAACTATGAAGACAAATGAAGTTCAACACAGAAGGATTTTACAGTAGGAGTCTGCATTGAATGGTACAAAACCAAGGCTTCTTTGGCCTTAAGAAGGAGGTATGGACAGAACTGCAATTTGTTGGTGCTTGCTAATTTGCCTGAAATTGCTCTTTGGATTTTATTTTGGGCGTTGTTGTTCATTCCTTACATAACCTCTCCATGTTTTACTACAGTGAATTTGCCTTAGTTCATAGACTGATCTTTCTCTCTTTTCTTCTTTCTCTTCAAGCTCCCTAAGGTACTTTGACTGTTACACTCAAAGGAAATGTGATCTTTGGAAGGCACACTTGCCTTCCTGCAGTCTAAGCAGCCCCTCCATTCAGTTCTTAAGCCCTTCCTGAAGGTGACAGTTCTTCGTGTCACACTTTCTATCTTTGTATTCTGTCATCATCATGGCTGGGCTTCGTGAACGAAGATTTGGGAAGGGCTTTACCCACGCTCGCTACAAGCGCGCTGATGGCTAAAAAGGCCAATGCCAGAGAGACAAGTCCAGTTGCAGAAGGTACAGCAGAAACGCTCCCCAGGTGATATCGACAAGATGCGTCACATCTTGTATTCTGTACTTAGCTGCCAAAGGATTTGCATCATTTAAAAGAAAAACAATGCAAATCTCAGAGGTTTTTTGAGACTACTGTGACCTAATCATTATGTTCTGTAACTGTATACTAATTCTAAAGGCAGTTCTCATACTTGTCTGTAATTCACTGCTTTTTGTTAATAATAGTTTTGGTTATTATTCCTCTGAAAACTGCTTAGTTATAAAATATTCATAATTATACAGTTGGTGCTACGATTAAAGTCATGTTAATGCTTCTATTAATGAAACCTTCACTTGCAAGGAGGTCAAGTTCATATTTAGCTAGAATTTGTTATAATTAGATGTAGACACAAAGGCTGTTTTGCACAATGAAAAATATTTAAGAGTGTCAATATTTTTTATGATTTAACTTTATCCTGTAACCATGTGTGGTGGTTTTAATCTTTAATCTTTAATTCCTGTTTGCTGTGTACATAGCATCTTAACTGTAATATACATAAAATATATTTTTTATATAACTAGCTTGATTTTTGGATTCTTCGATTTGCATAGTTTTTTTCCTTTGCCCTGGGGAAGTAGAAAAAAGGGAGAGAGAGGGGCTGCAACTGGGGGGTTGGGCATTTGGCAGGGAGCCAAGTCTGAACCATCACACCATGTCAGTGAGATGCTGAGTAAGAGGCAATAAAATGAAATAGTCTTTCTTATTTAAAGTACTTTGTTTTCCTTTGGAAATGCAATTTTGGAGGCTTAATCTTGGAATTAATTCTCACCTTGAAGAGTCTTTCTATTTTGGCCCTGTGAGTGCAGTTTTGGGCTAGGAAGTCCATGGATCAGTGATGAATTTCATTTCATCGAATGTCAGCATCCCATCTGCAGACATTCTGGGCTGGGTTATCCCAGCTGTGTACTGTGGTCATGACTTTCTACTATTTATTGCCCTACAAGTCTGGGATATCACAGTTTGTGTGACTAAGCATTACAAAGAATTGTTACAGTATGTGGACAGGAAGATTCTTTCTTATCAAGTTGTTTTTTCTTTGATTAAACTCTGTATGTATTTTCCTTTGAAGTACTTCTGAATCATTTCCTTTATTTCATACCAGTCTCTAGTATCAGACAGAATAATGGCTTCACAGACTTTGGTACCATGTATTTCTTCATTTACTTCTGATAACCCTTATGGCTTGCTTTTCTTTTCCTGTTTGTCAGTGGCTACTCTGTCAGTGGTTTGAACTGTTTGCATATAGAACAATTAATCCTGTACTGCCTGGTCAGTCTCACACAGATCCTTCTGTACATTAGACAGAGCTGCAAAGTCTTATATACCAAGTTAAATCTGAGCAAAGCTGTAGTTTTACTTGATGTCTCATGTTGAAATAAATCTGAATAAAAGGAGATAGGTGGCTGCATGCAGATCCCTGGGCATGTGCAAGGATGTGCAGATACCTGGACACACACAGGGACCCTTTCTTAGTCTACTAGTAGAGATAGAGTATCATCTCTAAGGTCAATTCAGAGGAAGTTAAATTGTCCTCACATAGGTTGAACACCTAAACACATAAGCAAGGGTCATATATGAGATGTTCTCAAAAAAAAAAAATACATTAGAAAACAGAACTTTTACTTTTGATTCCATAGAGTGGAGTCCACAACTGCTTTCTTCCCCTCCCTGGTGTTTCAGGCTGTCACTGTTGTACCTGTGCTTTGATTTGAAATACGCATGGGTGAGGAGGTGTAATAAGGGCCATGCTCTCTCCAGTACTCTTAACATCACATCTGATTGGGATGAGATATTTGTGCCCAGCTATGTCACTGAACAAGTAACTCTGGAACTGCTGCTCAGTAAGATGAACCTACTAGTAGAAGGTGGCCAGCAGCTGAAGGGAGTTAAACTGTCATCACCAAATCTGCTTCATGTTGAAAAGTGGAAGAGCCACAACATTGTAAAATAATTAAAAGGTTATGGAGAAATAACTTTTGTGGCCAATGATAAATAAAATATGAGCATTTCAACAGTTTCTTTACTTGGGAAAAAATACAACCCTATCCCTTTTAAAAAGCTGCCTTGAAAGTTTATTGGACTTGAACTGTTCTAGTACTTTCCATAATTCTGCTTTCATCAGAGAAACAAGGTTGCTAAACTACTACAGCTTTTCCTTTTGCAGATATTTATAGACATGCACTTATTCTAATGTTTTATGTAACAGTGAACCTGCAATATTAACAGACCCAGATTTTAAATGCTGACATACTTTTTGCGTTTCTCATGGAAAACTGCTTTCTGACCAGACAGTGGCTACTGCAATGTATCTGTGAAGTGATCATTATTGTGAAATATTCTGGAGGGTACTCGCTTTGAAATGAGCAGTCGGAGCCTGGCTGATAGCTAGCAATTAATTAGTGAAACACCATATGTTAGCAGACACACAGCAGATGTGTGTGTGTACATGGCAGAACAGAGTAGAAGATTCTGCAGTTGCAGTTCAAGTGATAGAAAAAGCTAATCTAAGGCAGAATCCAAGAATAGCAACTTTGATTTGTTTTCAAATGGCTTTCTGAACGCTTAAAAATGTTCATATTTTTATTGTGGTTATTGTTGGGTTAATTCTATTTGTGTGACTTCTGATGTTACCTTATTATATGGTAACTGAGATCTTTTTGAATTTCCACTGACTCAGAGTGCACATGCCAAAACCTGTTGTGTCATACAGCAGCGTTCCATGTGTGTTTATCACTTATATTAAGAAAGAATTGGCTTTTTTTCCTAAGCACTAAAGCAGTAAATTAGTGCTTATTCATTACTCTTAGAATATTGCTAAACCATCAGTTAAAAGGAAATTGTATTTTTCTTGTAGCAGATGATTGTTAGTATCTTCCTTAAAACTTGATATACTTGATTCTCAAACTGCTGATTGTTATTATTTTATATTACCGCAAATGCTGACAAATCTAATTGCCCAATATACTGAAGAGTTGCTTATTGTCAAGGTATATAAAACACCAAGATCAGATTTAAATAAGAAAAGGCAGTATCACTATAATTCTATTTTAGAAACAGTCTGCATGAAATGAGTTTTATGAGATCCTATAGAAAATCTGTGGGCAGAAAAGAGAATTGCATGTGAATGACTAATTATAGTTCACGAATGGAGCTAATTGGTAGCCTTCCAAGAAAATATTTTTGCGGGTTTTTTTTTAAAGTCAGTATTTTAGTTCCCCCTAACTTTGCTCTTGGAAAATTTTAGTGTGTTTCAGGATGAGGTGCAGTCACATGAAAGATGTAGTTCCCACAAATCTTGCAATTTATGTGAAAAGCAGGCAACTGGAAATCACAAGGGCAGATTTGAAACAGGGTCAGGAACAGCACCAAGGAACAGGCTCATGTAAAGCACATATGAGTAATAGAATAGAACCTCATGTTCCTGAAACCTTATTCAGTAGCTTTTGATAGACTAGGTGTTTTGCTGCCAGTAGATTTTATAAATTACAATAAGCAAACAGAACAATATATTGGAAGTATGTGATTAGCACTGCATTTTCAGAATTGTGCTGCAAGAATTTCCCATGCTTTGACAAGACAGAGTTGTGCTATCTCAGTTGATTTTTGGGAACATTATGCCTGTATGTGTATTCCTGGTGTTATCCTGCTATCTTATGATTCTGCAATGAATTGCTTCTCACTTCTCCCTAACCCAGCCATTCCTTTTTCTTCTGTGTCTGCCATCTATCTCCTTGTACACCCTTGGTGTTCAAACACACCTTGGTTTGTTTTCTTGTCAGTTTGAAAAAAACCACTTGCATAAGTAGCAAAACTTAAGACTTAAGTAAATACATTTATCTGGCGTATAGACAGTTTAAAGGAACATAATTTTGTTTCCTTCTTGAGAACAGCAATCATGACAGACAATAGCTGGGGTTTTTTTCTTAGTTTAAGTTACTTTCTGGCAAGGTCTTTGTGTAACATCTCTAATGTTTTGGCTTTTCTTCGAGGTCATGCAGTACATCTGTCTATTACGTTCTTTCTCTGGGGTATTTTTTTGTCTGTGTTGTCAGTTGTTTGCTTTACCACTGGTGAAACACCATCAAGGATGAGTTACTCCCTGCTCTGGCAGTGCTCTGGGCTTTCACTGAATGTGAAGCGTTATCTGCTTAGTAAGTCTGAGCATAAGTCTGAGCACTACAAAGCAAGAGATCAGAACATAATCAATAGTTCCTCAGAAACCTGTTAGAAAGCCAAAATCGGAAATTTTACCCCAATGTAAAAAGAGTGAGGATGCTCTGTATGTATAGAAGGTTTCATGGTTGTTAATATGTATGTCCTACTTGGTTAAAATGCCGTAAGACTTAGAGGAGGAACAGATAATACAGAACCATCACAAACAAAGAGATGCCATTAGTTTTGCCACTTCGTGAATGAAAGTTCGAGTGAAAGGGATGTGTGGTGCAGGGAGCCTTTCACAAGAAGAATCTCCTAACGAAAGACCAAGACATGTTTGCCGTGTCCCCTGTGATGTCAGTGGATTCAGTTCGGTATGTGCTGCAATACGAGGCAAATACCAGCAGAGGTCAGGAAGCAGGAATAAAGGCATGGAAAACACTAATGGATTAACAGACATCTGTGAGAATCTGTGAGGGGTAAAAAGCAAGGGCTGCAAAGCAAATCACAGTCACAGAGAGTGCAGAGTACCAAAAAGGATTCAGTAACTTTCAAGCCTATATAATGTATTGCACAAATTGCAAACTTAATGAAAAAGTCACCTTCTCACAAACAATTCAAGTAATAAATACAAGTTATAAGGTGCATCAAACTCCAGTGCAAAATTATCTGCTACTAAGATGTAACTAAATCATCTAATGTATTAAAGAACATTTGGGAGTGTTCTTTGGGAATGTAGGATGTAGTCTAACTCCATTAGAGAAAAATCTTCAGTTTTTAGTGAATCTACTATTAATCAACCTGAAAGGATTGAGCCAGACATTTAGACAATGGTCTCTGTTTGTAGGTCCACATTTCTTTTTGCTTCCAGGGTAGCATAATTTTTTGTATTCTTTACAAATGTATAAATTGTATTTTTGCAGATTACTGCATCACCTAAAAATTAGAAGTTTGAGGCTTTGGCATATTTTAGCCAGTGTTTAAGTTGCTGAGAAAAATAGTCCCCTTTTTTTTTTAAATAGGAAAGATTTCTAATCTTCTGAAAGATAAAAAGAAATATATTTTTGCTTGAATTTATGAAACTGAGGTGGTGAATAGGAGATCAGAGTCCCTAGAAGATCTTGATTATACTGTGATGAATTAGACTTGCTGAATATCTCTGACACTGGACAGGAAGAGAGGACCTGGCACTTCTTTTCCCTAGATTTTTTCAATACAGCTGGTCAGCCATAAATGAAAAAATCCTGAGACTGTGAAACGAGCAATGAAAATAGGATACCTTGAAAGCTATTAAAAATTCTCCTCTGGAATCTGTCTTGTTATGATAAAGATGGCAGAAGCAGAATCAATTGTAAGACCTTTTGGAAAAATGACAGATTTCAGAGATGAAAGTTACCCCATCCTCCAGACATTCATATTTAAGTTAGAAAACTTAATATCAGGTACTTCCTTTTCATGTCTGTGTAGGCAACATCGGAGTGATGGCGGCTGTAACCAAGCTTCCATATTATAAGTGGCAATATGATCTAATGAAATTAATATGTTCAGTGACTTCTATGACTTCTGCTTGGGGAGTCTTTGATCCTAAACTGCAATTGCAATTAATTACTTATAAAACTTTAAAGGTTTAATTATTGCTTTTTAAAAAAATGATTCATTACTTTTATCATGAGATTCAAGGTGATGTGTATCACAATTAGCATAAAAATAATTCTGGGAAAACTCGTCTATTTGACCAGAAGAATAACCTGTAAGATGTGCACTGTCATGATCCAAAATTAAACTTTAGGTATTATCCTGATGAAAAGTGGAGCTTGCTAGTTATTTTAGAGGCAAGGAAGCTGTCCATTAAAAGTGTGACAAATTTAGCAGTGGCTCATAGGAGTAAGTCACTTTGTGAGGGTTTGTCAGCTGCTCATGTTCTAATGGGTCTCTACTCTTGCTTTTAAAGCAAGAAATGCCTCTATACTTCTTATCATGTATACCCATATTATCTGTATCAGAGGCACTATGAAGCAACCAGCTCATTCCATCTGAATGAGTTTTTTTGTGACTACCTTTGTGGTAAAATAATGAATCATGAGAAATGCTGCCTGATAATGAACAATGAACAGTGATCAAACTGCCATGACTGGGATTATTTTCAATATGTGTGGACTTCTGATGTGTGATCAAGAGTGCACTCCCATTGCAGCATTAGAACAATTCAGTTTTGAAAAGACAGTTACTTACAAGATACAATTTATAGAGAAACATAATTTTTTGGGCCAGTTCTTACAGGACCACATACTTAAAAGTCTAAGCAGTTAATGCTGTTTGATAGCACTGACGCATTCTAGCCCAAGCATGTGATTCTCACTGCTCTATTACCATATGCCCTCTAGCTTTACCTATTTCAAGAACAAATAAGTAGTTCAGGCCACTGTAACTTTTTTTTTTTTGGCAGCATATTTCATTGCATTTACAAGTAACCGTATGTTCTCTTCCACTTTTTTTCTCTGTCCTCAAGACATCTACCCTTTTCCCCGTGCTCCAGCAGTAGCTTATCACATTACTGTGGGTTCCACGTTTTAGATTTCTACTGCCTGACTAATATTTAGACACCTGCCCCTCAGATACCTGTATATCTCCACTGGAATAATACACTTGCCCAAGGTAGAAGGGATCAAATGATATATGAGCAAAAATGAAAGTTCTGTTTTGAACAGGAGCAAATACCACAGAGACAGTCAGTCATAAAGTGGGAAGCTAAACATCACCAGTGGGACATCACTGCTTTTTGACAGCTTTTTGACACCTCTCTACTTTTCAGGTAGGAAATTTTCAGGAAACCTCAGAAAGGTTTCACACTCAAATGCTAAGTTAATTTACTTGAAATAAACCGGGATATGGACCTTTGGGGAGATGCCTAGAAATAAAGATTATTTTATTCAACAAATCTCTTTCAAAAGTTTTGACCCAAAATACATTTTATGGACTAGAGTATGTGGGTGAAAAAAAAAAAAAGAAAAAAAAAAAAAAAGAAATTAGTGCCAGAGGCCTGCAATGGAACCTACTGAGACTTTCCAAAGACATGAGATTTTCATCACATCTTGTAATGTTTTGAGGATGTAAAGTTGAGCTGAAAAACAAGCTATTAAAATTTGAAATTACTGTGTGTCTCACACAGAATAGTTGGAGTTAAATTAAGATTCAGCTTTGGTAGGTAACATTTATTAGTTCCAAGGGGACCTGTGAGTAGAAGCAGGAAAATTGGGATGGTAGAGGGAAGTCACGTCCATATAAAATGGAGAGTAAATTGTACAACGTGTAGATTTTAATTTTCTCCGCAGAGTTTCTGAGAGCAATGTAGAACCAGAGTAGGCAGTTAGTTAGATGTTACTGTAGAAATAACCTGTAAGAAGGAAGAAGCTTGGAGTACTTAGTGACTTAAATTCAAACCATAAAAGCAAGTACAATAAATTAAAGCAAAAGAAAAAATGTCACCATAAAAGTGGGATTTGTAGCTTCATGTGAATGTTCTTGGAGTTAAAAACTTCTGCCTAAACAATATTCACATTAAGTTAATGTTTTTAAGAAGGGAAAAAGTAGGAATGACAAAAGTACAGAATGAGTCAGTGCTAGCCAGTGTTAAATGTGGATGATCCACCCTTAAGGGGAATGAAATTGGTTATGATTCAAGTGTCTGAAATGCTGAGCTTCTATTTAAACTCAGATTTTAATAGGGAAAACAATGATAAGAACATTTAGGCTACAGTCTGAAACCTATTGACCTTGACAAAATTATGCTCATTAATTTGAATGCATGCTTAATTAGCCTCGTGATAAATAAATGTAAGGACCTAAAAAAAGACATGTGAGTGAAATGTAGCCTGTCAGCCTGGTGATGTGCATATGAACAGGACAGGACCTAGTTTTATCAACCTGCCGTATCACTTTGTCACCCGTTTACTAGTTAGATTGTTAGTTACCAGATCTAATGAAACAAATCTGTGCTTGACAAGTAAATATTGATGAGGCAATGGCTCATGTTTTTTAACAATTTATAATACAGGCCATAGAACAGGATGCCTGATTTCAAAAAGGTGTTGTGCAACCTTATGGCATGGAATACTCCCTGATGATAATCCTCGTAGACGTAGAGGAACACCACCATCTGCTCTTGAGAGAACTGCCCTGCTTCTGGTGGCTGTCTTAATGCATTTTGACTACAGTCTAAACTCTAACATTTGCATCCTTCCAGTTGTCTGTTTTGCAGTTTTGCACAACTTCTGCTTGAAGAAAATGAAATAGAATAATTAAACACGATACCTGAATTTGGAAACAAAGGTGCTTTTCTCTGCATTGCTTTAAATGCAGGTTGTGTAGAAATCCTTTCTGCAACTTGAAAACATTAGGTGGAGAACAAGCTTTCCATGTCAAAACCTTACCCTCTTTACAAACACCAGACTCCCTTTCTGATGCAAATGTTGTAATCAATGAAAGGCAGTGCATTTTCTTGTAGTGATTTGTTGCAGAGTCTCTCCATTAACCATCAGGGAATGAGGAACAGTGAGAAACTTGCAATGAAATAGAAGTGGCAGCTGTGGAGTTTTTTGGGTTTGTTTTTTTTTTCCCCCAGTTACAATTTACAAGTATGATTACTAATAATAACACTGGTGTTGTTTGTGGTAACCTGATACGGCTATTAATTTCTAACTGATCATCATTTTTCCCTTTCCCAGGAAACTGACGTTAAACTGATTTTCCTAAACAAGTTATAGTTTAACAAGTTCTTTAACTCAGAAAAAGGAAGGGAAAATGCAATTATTTCTTATAGAATCAGAATATACCATTGTGTCTATTTACATTAATTCATTACTATGAAGATCTTATTCGTGTTCTTGACTGGTAACTCAAATTTATAGGGAACACTCCTGCAGGTAAGCACTCATTCCTGAAGCAGGCTATTCCCTACCTGGCTCCCAGTCAGACATGAAAAAAGGCTGCCCTAACTTGGCCACCTGTCAAACCTCTTGCTTTATCAACCATTGTAAGATAAATCATCAAAACATGTTTAGTTTGCAAAGGAAACTGGTGTTGAATCTCTCTCTGTGGGCATTTTAAACATACTGTTTTGTTCTGTGTGATAACGTTTTCTATCGCTTATGACAATCATTAATGTTTTATGAAGTGCTGCATTTATTTGCTAAATGTTATTCCAAATCTTTTTCAAACAGCCCTGAATTGGGCATGTCTATCTGCCTGGAATGCTGACAAATATCAGTGTTTATGGATGGTTAATTAGGCAATGAGCTATTCACCACCCAGTGTAGAACATACTGTATTTTTGAAAGGCATAAGAACAAAAGTATTTCTCTCTCTGGTAATCCAGTCTGTGAATGAGATTTATAGCTGGCAATAGCAGAAATAGATTAATTGGTATGTTCAATAGAAGCTACACTTGGTTAAACTTTGGGCAGGGCCAGAGCAGAACACAATGGTTTGTTTTCTGACAGAAAAGTCTTTTTCCACCTGGTAAATAAGTCAGTCAGTTAAGGATTACTTGTAATGCCTCAGGATGTAGAGGATGTCATGTTGTGTCTATTATACCTGCCCTACACCACCTATGACCAACCTGGGAATTGAGTAAACTGTTGCTTCACCAGTTATGTAAAATTCTTCACTCATGTGAAAGCATTTTTTTTGCTTCTTCATTGGTCTGTTTGACTATTTTACAGTTGCAGCTCTAATTTGAATTTTACTGGGTAATGATGGTGACTAATATCTATTTCATTAACATATTTATTTCATGAATTCTCAGAAATACCCAGGATAAAATGAGTAATGAAGTACATCACTTAAACTAAGAACATTCTCTGAGATGCTTAAAGTTACGGGAAATTCCCATGTTTATTCTGGTGAATTTGCTGCTTAAAAGGTGGAAATTCATCTACGGAAATTTCTATCTGGAAGTGTCTTTTAAAAAATAAAAAAGAAAAGAAGATAAAGGTAAAAGACATGAAGAAACAAAACCAAATTCTGATGTGTTTGTGTAGTTGGCATATATTGAAGCTTTGAGATCAGAATGGCTTGGGTTGGAAGGGACCTTAACAGTCATGTAGTTCCAACCTCTCTGCCATGGGCAGGGATACCTTCTAGTAGATCAGGTTGCTCCAAGCCCTGTCCAGCCTGGTCTTGAACACTTCCAGGGATCTTGGTTTCAACCAGCAGATAGTAGGGATCGATGCAGCTCACAGCAGTCTTGTTCTTGAGAGTAGGGCTTTGTACAAAAGGCAGAGTATGGAGCAAAAGGAAGTGGCATGGTCAGGTCAGAAGCTAACTATCCACCAAGTAGGGATGCAGTAAAGCTCTGGGTTTTCAGGGACACAGGCCACTGGGCTCCATTCAGGGTTGTTGACGCGGGCACAGAACCATGGGGGTAGGAGTACATAGCCCTTCACATCCTAAATTCCCTGGCCTCTCCAAATGTACAACTTTACAGTAGCTTGCAGCATTTAATTTTTTTGAAAAGAAAGGTTTATTGTTGTTATTATTACTTTTAGAAACACTATATTGACTTTGCTGCAGGCAATAGATAGAAGGAAAATAGCACTGTGACTCAAGAAAGGATTCTTAGTGTTCAGAGTAAATGATTGCTGTTAGCATTCAGCTGAACTAAATGATTACTGCCAAGAGACAGCTATACTGTGAGCTCTTAAGCTGTTCTGGTCCAGTGTCACTGCTTATAGTTGAAGAGCCTTCCAAAATCTTGCATTCAGTCTTCCGTAAGAGTTATCAGAATATGAGATTTCTATTCTTTTTGTGGATTGGAAGGGGAGGGGGGGGGAAGAGAGGAGGAAATCTATGTTTAATATTTGGCATAAGGAAAAAGCTGTAGTAATTTCAGCATCCTGAGGAACAATTCATGCTCTAGATAGTTGCTTTACATTGGAACAATCACTTATATGATAATTAGAGGAGAATAAGGTAGTGAGAGGTTAGAGATGTTTGCTTGTAAATATTTTTAGGTGATATCAAATGCAATTGGCCACCTACAGACAGAATTCATTAATACCAAATTTTATTTAATATTGGAACAGCAGGTATTTACTGAAAGTAACTGGGGGAAAAAAATGATCCATTTAACTTCTTTCACAGAAAATCTTTCTTTCAAAAGCTGCTATGAAAAATGTAGGTCTCGTAGTCATAGAATGGTTGCCTATTTCTAACAAAAATTACAAAACAATATAATGTTAAATTAAATCATACTATTATGAAGCTAGAGAGTCACTTTATGTTGTCTTATTTATTGGGAGGGATGACGTTTAAAGATTCCAGTGAACACAAAATGTAATCACATGGCCCTTTCAGCTTTAATCATACAGGTAGAATGCACAATCCTTCGAAAACTAAATTCTCTGATCTCTCAAAATATAGGCCCTTAGCTCAGCTTCCAGTGTAGGATTTAATGAAAGGAAAGCTTTGTCAAAGGCAGTGCCTATCAAGAGTGGCAGTCTCCAGAAGGGAGGATGGTACCGCCAGTGTGAGCAGGGCAGAGCCAGGCCAGAGCTACTGCCCAGAGCAGGAGGGTTGGCTTCTGCCAGCAGCTGCCCGTGTGGCATCAGGAGCAATGGGATTCTCCCAGCAGCAGCAGGAGGAACAAGGAGCGGTGCACTGCTGAAAACTCTTGAGCAGGTTCTGCCAGCAGGATCTGAATTGTAAGGTCCACAGTATCACTTGAGTGTGTTTTCTATAGGTTTTTTGCTGTCTCCTTGTAACTATTCTGAATCCAAGTTCTGTTTCTCTAGCTGTCTCTGAGCAGGCTGTGATCAAAAACTTCAGCTGTGCAGAGCCCTTGGAGGCACTGAAAGTACACTTTTGGGAACATAAGTGTACTTGAAAGATAATTTCAGGCTTGCAGGAGGCAAGATAGGAGAGAATAATGCAGGAAATCTTTAATAATTCAATATATGAACATTCAGTATATTATTTGTTTTGACAAGAATTTGTCAAATTTAAGGATTTACTATTACCTTTAAGTGGCATAATTATTCTTCTGAACTCCCCAAGAAAGTAACTGTTGATGGTGTACACAAAAAAGTAACTCATATAGAGTTACTTCAGTGTACCTGCTCAATTAAATTTCCTTACACAAGAAAATCTTCCATGTTACAGTTGATGAATGTGCTTTGAAAGAACATGTAAAAAGTATCTGACTCTTTTCTGAAGCTCTACAAGTATGAGAAGGTAGAACTTTTAGCTCTCATCTTGTACCAACTCAAAACCAGGTACCATATCTAGAAGAAAAGGTAATGGTTCAAAAGGCTTTGTGAATATGCAAAACATGTTATGCACAGTTTGGCTTTTTCAAGAAAGATAATTGCCAGTTATTCAGATTTAATTTTAGGCCTGCAGAAACAAAAACTTTTATCATATCCTGACAGTTACAAGGAAACCCCTCTTGCGGCCTAGCCATCGATCTGCTGAGTATGTCCGAAGTTCATAATAAGCAGTTGAGGTAAAGAGCTACAGTGAGAAATGTGTCAAAGTGAACACTGAAACACTGTCTTGCAGAGTCAACTACAGGTAGAATTTTTTTTGCATCCTGAAGGCAAAGCATAATATTGATAATGCTTCAGACATAGGCACTGAAACAGTGTATGGAAAAGTAAGATCATGTGTAGAGTAAGGACTACATATCCTGGTAGTTTTATTGAACAATTCGAATTGAAAAGCATGAGGTCAGATTCTTAACTCAGTGGAACGACTCCGTCAGGAAACGTGTTTGACTGAAGCTTGGATACCTGTGCTGCCTCTGGAAAGGAAGCCACATGTTCCTACTGAACACAGGAACTGTTTTGGAGGATTTTAACACGGTCCTTAAGTTGCTCTAACAATGACTGACACTTCTTCCAATATTTATTTTGTTTCCACTGCTATTACTGCTGTTGTGTTTACCCTCTGCTGGTTCCTGCCTCCTAAGCTGGCAAATACATTTCAATGTTGATAAATAGCTGGTTTTCTTTGCAACAATTTGGCTCCTGAAAGCAACCATATTCTGATGAGTGTTTAAGTGGTAATCTGTGATCATACATCAGCACATGCTGACCTGACATTCATTGTACTTTGAAATTTAGTGTCTTTAATAGTATTTCAGTCAATATATGTTAGAAAACATCTTAATCTTTCATAAAGAAAAAACTAGCCCCATGAAAATTCCTTTGAATAGGCAAATTTAAATACTTGTTGCCCTATTACTCAGTGCATGTTACACAATAAGATATTACAAAGTAGTTGACGATATGTTCTTGTCTTTGAACTCAGGAATAAAGGACTTTCATAATTCTCCAAAATTCTTTCCTTGCTATAGTATTCTAGCACATTCTTTAACCAAATGTACATGATGTGCATTTTTTACTTTAGAAATAATGTAGGGTGGATTGAGAAGTTAAATTACAGGCAGCTCAGTTTGTACTTTGAGATGCACTGAAGCAGCCAGGAATCAGTATTGACTGAATTTCTCACTGTGTCTTTGAAAAACTTTGATGTCTTGGGTAATTCTGGAGAATCCTAAGAATGGAGAACAGAGGAGGGAGAGCTACTGTTTCGAAGCCATGACTTCTTTCCTGTGAGGCAAATCTTCATTATATATTTGTTGCTTTTCTTTCACTCCAACCTTGACCTTTTCAACTAACTGTTTAATTCAGGATATTAACAATCTCATTGTGTTCACAGTTAATGACCTTTTTGTACAGTCTGTTATATAACTTCAAGAAAATTGACTTAGGGCTTTCTGAACACATAGTCTTAAGTATAGGAGCCAACAGTTTGCTTTTCAAGGAAGGACTCTGATAGTCTATGACAATTTCCCTCTACTGAACAGATTTGCAATTAGACCTTTAGACTCTCTTGTCTGTGCCTGCTCCCAGACAAATTCAAGTTTTCAGATGGAGGACTATTGGCTTTACTTTACAGCAGTAGCTTGTTATCACTGGAGGCTCTTCAAAGAGCCAACAGTGCCTTTAAAAGTTTAGTAGTTTATGCAGGAAAGTGGGTTTGGGGATGTTTTGTTGATTTGTTTGGTTGTTTGGGGTTTTGTTTGGTTTTGTTTGTTGTTTTTGTTTTGTTTGTCTGTTTGGGTTTTTGTTTTGTTTTTAAATATTTTTTGTTTTCTGAAGACCAACTGGATTTTTTCTTTTGAAGATGGACACAATTTACAGTTTTGATTTGTTTTAATGCCTGTTTGCAAATATTTCTCAGTTGCTTTTTGATACAATGACTGAAAAATGGGCACTCACTGGATCCCAGGGTGCACTGCTTCAGGTGAACCTGTACCAGGTATACTTATATCTGCCTGCCAATACTGAATATTTGAATAAGCTGGCAAAGGAGAAGGACACTAAAAGAAATCAGGTGTCCAAAATTCCTTAATACAAGACCAACTGCTGCTTCTGTTTTCAAATAGACGTACAGAATTAGTTTCATTTCAGGTAACCCTTAGGATGTGCTTAATTGGCTTATATTGCTGTCTTGATTGATAAAAATTGTTGCCTATTGGATTGGGTTCTTTCTTCTGGTTTTGGTTTTTTGCTCATTTTGGTTTTTCCTGATAAAAATAACAAAACCCTTACAAAACCACAATTTAGGTGATCATGAAAAATACCCTGTGCATTCTCTAATGCTTGGAGGAATCTTCTGCTGGAATCAAAGTGTCCATTTGTGTGTGAGGATGGACCAAGCTGGCATTGGCATTACTGGAAGTGGTGAATAAGTGATTAGTCATGCTTTTGATACAAACCCAGAACTATGCGAAGATCATACTTACAATGATGAATTGCAGAGCATAAATTATGAATTAGCATATTTATTTCATCACTGTAAAAGAACTTTTATAGTGCTTGCTATTTCTCTAGGCCCATAGTTTGCAATGTTTGCTTCATAATGTTTGATGGTTTTTTACCTATTTTTAATGAATACTGCATACTATGGTTCGCTTGCCAATTTGCTTTTGAATTTCATACTTACCAGAATTTCATAATTGCTCAATTTGAGAAAGACTATACCAAATACTGTCCAATTTTTGTTTTGTTTCTCAGTCCTTAACCTTTATAGTTGCTTTTTACATGTGGCAAAATAAGTCATTTGACATAAAGGGCAGCCCAAAACTGAATGAAGTTGACCTTAATAGTATATGGATGTCATCCTCACATCTGTGTGAAGTTGTATTCCCAATTAAGAGACTGACTGTATTTATTTTATGTGTTTTTTCTATCATTTGGTGGTAGATACACGTGCATATCTGGAAGTTCTTGACAGAGAATAGGGTGAACTGTGCTTTGCAAGTGAGCAGGAGCACCAGCTGGAATGACTAATGACTCACCTGCACAGTCAAATTGATAGCAGCAAGTACATTTGAAGATTCACACTTGATATAGATGAGAAAATGCATCAGCAAAAACTGTCCTGTTCTGAACAGTGATGCTTCTCTGCGTTCTCCTGTGCACATTATGAAATGGCTTTAACTTACAAAAAGTCTCACAACTTGTTTGTACATGTTTTGTAGATAATTGGGCTACATATGGGTAGATGAGAAAAGAACTGTATGCATCAAAATCTTTTAAACTGTCTATCAGTTTTAAACTAGGACATTTTTTGAATTTAAGGTGAAATATGGTAGGCAGGAAGGCTTCAATGTTTTTATAAAACATTTTCTCTTAACAACTATCTTGCACACAAGTTTACTACAAGAAATATGCCTTTAAGTAGGCAAACTGAACCATCCAGAGAGAGGTTTTTATAGTGACAAATTTCAGTTCTGTTGTTGAGAAAATGAGAACTTGGCTCTGCAATCAAATCAAAATGTGCTGACTCTAGCACTGGCCCCCGGATTTTTTGACACTTTTGGAAAAAGTACGTTAAAATAAGTTTTTAAGTAGTTTTCTTCTGTGCTAGTATGAGGTATGTCCAGGAATATTTCAAATTCCTGTCTGATGCCTTCAAATGCCCACAGTTCAAATTAGGTGATTCCATTTTATTTCTTGTCTTAAACTGGAAGGGAAAACAGAATCCAAACTTCTCAGGTGTAATCTGGCAGTCTGATACAGATCAAAGACTTTATTAAATAAATCATGTTGAAAGAGCAGCATAAAACTAAAGAAATTGTACACTCACACAAAGAATACCTCAGGATGCCCTTGCATAGCAGATCAGAAGCACCTGGATACTACTGGTATAAGGTGAGAATGAAGCCATCACCTGGAACCCCTAGGGTTGCTGTTACCTTGTGAGACTTACTTAATTTCTGCCTCATTTTCTGTCTATAGTCACCTTCTAAAATAGTCAAAGATAGCTTCAAGGACTTAGCAATAAAAAATTTCTTTGTGTATTTTAGAGGCGTTGTCTGTTGCACCAAAGGTTGAGGAGATTTTAGTATTAGTCAATAGCTCTCTTTGGTGACTTTATTCAATATCTGTGTAAACTCAATGTTTTGATAAGCCATGAGTTGTAAAAATTTTGTCATACTGTGCATGTAATAGGATAAAATACATGTCTTACATTTTTATTCATAAGAATATGAAGCTGTGTAGACTTTTTTAGTTTGCTGAAGTGCTCACAGGGTGGGAATTTACAGAGAATAATGAAAGTTGGAATGATTGGAACTACATGACAGTTTTAGCAATTGGTTTTCATTAAAAATAAACATTGGATCCTGCCCAATATAGGGTAGATATCTGTTTTTTCCTAAAGCTTTTTCTTGCTTATTTCTTCCTTATTTTATGAAATGCTGATACCACATAGATTCAACAAAATGCTATATTTAAGGGTTGTGATCCATTAAATGCAAGGCACTGCTGTCATTTGAATTTTACTGATCTATTTTCCAAACACAGTATTTCTTTTTGTGACAGAATAGTTGTTTTTCTGTTCCTAATTAGTAATATGAAAATCTGCTTCTACTTGCAATTACAGTCCAAGTTGCCGGTCTGGTTATGATCAGACTGAACTACAGGAAACCTGCCTTTGTCACATGGGGGTAAGACCTGTAGCTCAGTAATGAAGTTGAGAAAAAGAGGGAAAAGTAGAAGAGTATTTGTAATCAGAAAAAAAAGATGGTATTGCATTACTTAGTTTATTAATACCTCATACATATTTTGAACATGAAGCACTTGTCATAACTACTCCAAATGAGATTCATGGACTCTAAATTTTTTGCTAAGGGGTAGGATTGAACATTTCAATTGATAAAGGAAACCACTGGCAGCCTGAGAATGAAAAGAGGGAAAAGTAACTGATTGTACGGTTCCTACCAGCTCTGCATCACTGGATACAGATTCTTTATCACTGACAATCTTTAAGAACAAATTAGATAAAAATGTCTTGGAAGTCCATGGCCAGGCATATCCGAACCTGCACTGAGGCAGGTTCATAGATCATGTAACTTAAAGGAATCCCTTCTTCCCTTACTTTTTTTGCTATGCTATGCTTTTGCTACTCAAATGTTGATTTTGTTCATAGTTGTCATTGTTCTGCTCAGCCCAAATGAGAGGAAAGACATTAGGCCATTTTTTACCTTGCTTTGCTTGATTCTTTATCAAAACAACAAAAAGCTTTTTCTATGTCTTAAAGGAGGCATGTTTCTATTAAACTTTAACAGTGGGTTGGTTTCTGTCAGCAGAAGTACTTTAATATCAAAGCATAACTTTACAATAAGTTAGGAAAATATGTATTTGTTCAAGCATACAGAGAAGGTTTTCAAATGCCTGCTGTTGAACAGATTCTATGTTGGAGGAAGATGCAGATAGTTTGAAAAGAGGCAAACAGCATTCCCAAAGACTTTTGTTCTCCTGAGTGGATAGTGATATTTATGAGACAACAGCAGTAAAGATGCTCAGGCATTCTTAATGATATGTGAGTTTGCCAGTATGTGCATCTGAGCGCAAACAGAACTTCTCTGAAGTTGGCAGCTACAGCTGTCTGTCGATACCCTGTACCAACTGCAGTCACCTTGGCAGTAGGTGGGAAGATGTGAGTGCACTGGCAGAAAGATTCCTTTTATGGTAATAAAGTGTAACGGCTTGGGAAAATGCCTTCCTGTAGAGTTGTCTGGACTGAAAATAAGCCAGGTGCATCGAAGGACCTAAATCCCTGACAAGGGGCTTGAAAAATAGGTCTGGGCACACAGAGGAACAAGAACCTGGCAAACATAGGAGGGAATGAAAGTCTATTGGATAATGTCCAAAAAATGTTTGAGAATGGACACCTCTTCAAAATTCAGTTCCGACTTCACTGAATGCTTCTCTTAGAGAGGTTCCAGTCAACCATTCAGATATTTTCTGTCACCCGTTCCTCCTACACAGCTGCCACTTTCTTTCTATTTATTTCTGTGTTTAATGACTCTCTTAAAAAATATCTTCTGAGAGTTAGACTGGGTTGTATAGTTTGTCACCTTCAAGAGAATAAAATCTTCTTGTGTGTCAGGAAAAGCAATAAAGGATGAAGGGTTGGATTTGGGAAGCTGGTATCTTTTTTTTATTTGCTGTTTTCTTAAGAGACTTCGAAAACAGAGTGGGCAAAGAAACTGGTCGGAAGAGGTCCAGAAGCAGCAAACTCCACTTTTTGAGAAGGTAGCTCTAGTAAAATATCAGAGGTTTGGTTGAGTTGAATTTAGTATAATTTTTTGAGTAATGTCATAGCATTTTTGGCTATGAAAGCAGAAATAAGAATAGATGCTTGAATTGAAAATACTTGTACTGTATATCAGTGCATAGAGGAAGACATCTAAATATGCCTCCCTTCTCAAAGCAAACCATTAAAAAATACATATTCCACATGAATTGGTTTTAAATCTATTTCATTTGCTTGTTCTAGTTCTGGAGAATCATATAAAAAGAGAACTTGAAAAACAAGTTTAAAAAATTGACTTGTTTTGGGGTTTTGCAGTAGCTTTGTCTGTAGAGAAGCAAACAGGAAAACTGTCTTTGTTAGTCCAGTATATTTTTCTAAGCTTTCATTTAGGTCTACAAGCCCTTTTCTTGTCAGTGTGTTTGTGCTGATGTGTAAGGGCACTGTACTTAATTAAGGCAAAATGCTTCCAACCTAGTCTTCTGGCATTTTAAAACTCTTTCCATTAAATATTCTCATTGCTTCCTTACTTTTCCCCAAAAAAACACACCCTGTTATTTTAATCAATTTCAGCCATATCCATTCCATTATAAAAGTATTTTAGGCAACTTTCCAGAAATCTTTTGAATATTTTGGCAGTGCTTATTAGTCATAATTTCACCACCAGATCCCTTTCTTCTATCCTGCCTCGGTAATAATATTTAATATTTAATACCTAACTGTTACTGGGCACTTGGCCCAAAACTGCCTTTGGTCACTTGTAGTGACCTGAATTTCAAATCTCAAGGCAGTAGAAGCTATGGGACTCAGAAGCTATGAAAAATGAAGACAAAATTAAGTAGCTTGAACACAGTCATTTTAGACTTTCAGTTGGAAAAAAAATTTTTTTTTTTTTTCAAAAAACATGGCACTGATTGATCTTTCTGAATACAGTCTGTTTTGTAGTGAGAGTTCCTGGCAATGTACCAGTAGACCTTTCTAGGTCACTGACAACCCAGTAAGTTGTGATTTTCAGTCCCTCTCTAATGGATTCATACGCAGTTAATTACAAAAGGCCATTTTCCTGGGTTATAACCAGAGTGTAAAGCTTTCTGAAAACGCCTTTTCTATGAGTATTTGAACCTCTGGCTCCCAAAAGGTGAGAAGTGTGAAGTTTGGTATTCATCCACAGAGCAAATGGTAGCAGTGACAGTTTCTATAGGACCAGCTTACATGAACCCTGACATGGAAGATCAGTCCTTTGAAATGAAAGAGTAATTAAATATCTTATGCTTTTGAGTCCTACTTTTTCTAATGATAGTGCTGATTTAGTCTCTCTGCAAGTTTGAGTAAAGCTGATTTGCCTGCAGCAGCACTTAGCAGGTATCTCCATTATCTTTCAAATGTGTGAGAGTCAGACTGCACGTCAGCTAGACCTATTTTTTTCAATTTTCTAGTGAAAAGTAGCTTCCAAATTTGAAATTTTCACATTGTGTGAGGCAACTTCAGTCTGGCAGAGATACTGCAGAGGCATGTCTTTGTGTCAGCAAAACATTGTCTGTAGTACAGATCAAGAACAGTCCATGGTTAAAACTCTTTTAAGTATGATTTTTAGCTTAAATATGGAGAAATAAGTAATAATAGGTTTGTATTCTGTTTATTTGCTTAAAAAATATGATAGTATTTTGGAGAGATAAGACCAAACTGGCTACTCCCTACAACTTGTTTCTCATTTGAACATAACACCGGTTCACTGAGGTTTCTGACAGGAATATAATCGTGACTCATCTTATGATGGCTGTAAGACGTTTTTGTCCTGTGCTGCATTCCTACTTTCCTGCTGAGATTCCCATCTTCATTGTCCTGAGGGGACCCACTGTTTAGGTCAGAACAGCCATGGTTTGCAGCCCAGCACACTGACACAGCATACGTCAGTGCCTGTTTACTTTGTGGGGACCCAGCAGTTACCTCAGAAACAGCTGAAAAGTCTTTGCAGTGGGAAAAGAAATTTGCAGAGAGTGGCAAAGAGGAGACTTTCCCAGGATAAGCTTTTCCCTGCTGATGAGTGTGATCCTTGAGTAACCTTGTGATCTTAGTGTAAGTCAATGCTGCTACTGTCAGGCTGTAAATTATGAATTCTCAGTAAATCCATGTCTTGCACTTCTTCACTCTAAATCAGTCTCTGATATTTGGTGGGGTTTTTACCCAATTAAGTAATAAGTAGCAGATTTTAGAGGCAGAATGGACTACAGAGAGTCAGTGGAAGAGGTCATATGCTTTTCCTGAATTAATTAATGAATAAACTTGGGAACAAAGTTTTTTCAAAAGGAAAAAAAAAAGTTTTTTCTGGCTTAAGGAAACTAAAAAAAATAGAGAAAATAGAAAAACATCAACATTTTCAAGTGAAACATCACAAATTTTTCTTCTGAGGAAAATGGAAGTGGAGTTTTAAATTTTGGGGTTTTTTCATTGGTGCTTTAGAGCTTTGGAACAGAGAAAACAAGAAGTATACAAAATGTTTAATAGTCACAGGTGCTTAAGGTCTACCAGTTACATTTAGCTGTTAATACAATTTGCATAATTTCAACCTGAATAATCACAAGAAAAAAATTTATCTTTGGGAGTTGGACAAACTATTTTGTTACAAAAGTTTTAAAGTGTTCCCTGTTTGCTTTTAGGAAATGTTTTTTTTTGCTGTTGTTCTTTAAAAATTAAATGTTAAGAATTAGTGTTTTTGTTTCACATCTACTAAGAGTCCCCCTAGCCACTTCTCTTGTTGTTAAGTTTCTGAACAGCTGTAACAATAGATGGACTGGGAAAGTCATCAACTGAATTGCAATTTTGGGATGGATAACGAAGTCCTAAAATTGGATAGGTATTGTGTATTTTTCCAGTCTAGATTACCTTGAGTATTTCAGAAGTTTCTAAAAAAGGTATTAGCTTCTTTACAGGATAGAGAGAAATGTCACATACCAACTGACTGCCTGCCTTTCTCTGGCATAACAGCTGCTCTCCTGATAGAGGCATAAGCCTGGGAGCAGGGAGACAATGGGGCTTTCTGGGTACATGTCCCTTTCCAGAGAAAGGAAATTTGGAGCTTCAGGAGTGAAATGGCGAGGGGGTAAATTAATTTCTAAATATATTGACTTTTAACTAGAATACTAACTATATCTACCATACTTGCCCCTCACATACTGCCTCTTCATAATCTTTTTCTTTGAAAGGTGATTTGTTTTGTGTAAATGCTGATTAAATGCAAATTTTTATGTAGTACCAGAATGTGCATGACGAAAACCTGATTTTAACAAGTAGAAATAATTTCCAATGTTCAAACTAAACAATCAGGAACACAATTTAATCTGAGTTAAATGATCACAGTGCTAGGACTGAATACTTGAATCTTGCAATACACATTTTGAGAATCGCAATGCACAACTTGTAATAAATTGATAAAATATAGATAGTTTTGAGTGAGAAAAAGGGTAATTCAATTAAATTCATCATCACCACAATGTTTGTGTACGGCTGTTCTGTTCATAACATAAACACAGAATTTTAATTATGTGTATTTAAGGAAAGAAGCTTTAATTTTTTTTCAGTTTTGATTTTCAGATGTTGCTACATCAAGATTTAAGAAGCTAGGGAAAAAAGGCTGTCATGATTTTAATAAATTAATTTATTTAGGAGTTCAAAGTCAGTAATAAATATGCAATAAATGCAGATTTTTAGGTTAATCAAGAGTGTTAGAGAAGTTAAATAGGGAGCAGAATGTTTCCTGATGCCAGAATAAGCAATATGGATATTTTAGTGTGCGTTTGCTGCTAGAACACCCTACAGTTTCTTGTCACAATAGTAATGTGTTAAATTATTATATTTACAGTGGCAACTGATTCCATTTAGTTCAATCATTAGTCCCATGCAATATAAACATAACCCATTGTAATCTGAAAAATATGTTGATTATAGTAGTATTTTTCCTTGGCGCTTGTGTATTTTAGAGATGCAAATGTACAGACTCCTAATGGCAGAGTTGGAGATCAAAAAGGAGAAACAGATAAAGAACAATCCACTAATGCTCCAAAATGGGCAGTTAGTAGAAGGTTTGCAAATTTGTATATTACTACTGAAAGATCAGATTGTTGTCTGTGCTAAGAACTTTGAGACATATGTGGCTTTATAGTGTGATTCCCATTAGCCCATTGTAAACCTAGGATGTCTTAGAGAGTGCTCCATGGGCATGATGGTTCAGGATGCTACTTCAACCAGAAAGGCATGTGGAGCCAGACCACTCTGTATTTAGTGCTGTCAAAATGCAATACAGTGGAGCGATGGCTAGGACCTGCTGACGTTTTGTTCAAGAGAAAACTGAAAAATGTGTCTGCACTGTTAGAAACTGATGTCAAAGCTTCAGGGAGGTGCAAAGTATAATGAGGAAGGACGATGTAAAACAAAACCACAGTGTGATCTTGGGGTCTTTAGAAGTATTACTTTCAAAATGAAGCTTCATATTCCTATAAAAGGAAGCAGTATTTGAGACAGTGGTGGGGAATGTAAGGTTTTCTCCCAGTTACATGAGTTTGTCACAGCAAGCAGATGGATACCACAGTGCACCATCTTTTCCAAATCCTAGAGGAAGGAACAGGAGGAAACCCTTCCAATCTCAGGCAACAGCTGGTATGTTAAGAAAATATAGCAATAGGATGCAGTAGAATTCTTGCCACCTCTCAGCACCTTGGGCTTTTGCTGTAAAGTGAGGAAGCAACCAACAAGACCTGGGGCTTGGGAACCAAACAATTAAAATTCCTGTAGACAGACAGAAAATATTGCCTTGAGACAGCTCACCTTTTATACTGTGTGGTCATAGTACACAAGTGCTAATGTTCTGCTGCATCTTCTAAGCTTCAAGGTGATTCTGAGTGAAAAACATATCAGGGATTTTGGCTGGTGGACATATCGTATAACCTGATCCATTTTCTACTATTAGTGAGACTTACTACAGCTCCATTCTGACCTGGGGCACGTGTGGGATTGAAATGCACTGTGAGCAGACCTGGTAGTGGTGGAAGTGGGGGTGCCTGTGTTTCCATGCACTGGGGCATGGGTCTAAGACACGTGGGAGCTCCTCAGAGTTTGTGAGTGCATTAGGTGGGGTACAAGGCTCTGTATCACATTGCCATTACAATACTTCCTCTGCAGATTTGCACATTTAGACATGGGAAGTCCCAATGCACTTTTATCCACAGGAAAACCCCTCTTCTCCCCTCCTACAAAATTTATTAGAGTTCTGTATGACTTTAAGATACTGAGAAAAGCGAAATTACCTTGTACTGCCTAACTGATGTAATTGTGAATTATTTTAAGACTTGCACTATGTGATTCTTTATTCCATGAATAGTCCCAGGGAAAGTTACAGGGACTGCTGAATCTGTTCATTTATTCAGGAGGATTTGTAGGAAATATGAACTGATTCTCTATGAGGGATAGTAAGATTTTTCACATTGTTTTAATTAAGCTGAAAACTTCCATGTTTGCATAATAGGCTACTTTGCTCGCTTGGTTGCATAGTCCTTTTACTCTTTTTAATTATTTCTATTTCTTATGGAAGAATTCTCTTTACCTTCTCTTTGCTCTAAGCAGTTTGTTGTTCACAGTTGGATCTTCACTGACAGCTTGCTTTGCTGTGTTTTCACTGCATAAAGAGCAAAACATATATTTCAGTCTCAATGACTTTCATTTTAGATTAGGAAAACTGAAATACAAAGTGAGAACAAATATAAAATCTTCATGAGAAAGAAAGCAGGGAATCTGTAAGATCTGCAGTTAAAAAAACTCTAAAACCTTTCATCTTTAATCCTCTTATAATGCTGTCACTGGCTGACAGGCAGGTGGTGAGATTTTCCATTTTATGGCATAGAAGGACAGATTTGTGATTAAGGCATAGATTGAGTCTCAAAGGATTCATTTTACATCTTTTGATATAAACTTTGTACGAGTGTCGTTTTAGACTTCACATTGCCTATCTCATTTGCTCCCCCTCCTCTCTGTAAGGATAGCATTCCTCTGTCTACTTGGATGGCATAGTCTCAAAAATTTTGTCTTTTGTACTGGAACCATTAGCATCTAGCAACTCAGCTATTGTGTGAAATTTAGGTCTCCAGTACAGGGGTGCAGTTGTGCATGTGCCAAATTCCTTTGGAAAGTCAGACTAACAGTGTGCTCAGCGTTAGTCTCCATACACTCACCTGAACTGATGCTGAAGAAGGAACACAAATCAGAGAAGTTCAGTGTACCAAACAATGCATCTCTTAGCAACAGGAAATCTGCGTGGTACAAACACCCAGCAAATTTTAGTACTGGGGTTATGTTTATATATCAGTTTGGTGCTAACTCTGCACTACAAGCACAAAAGAATATTCATCTTTTTGATGCTGCACAGACAGAAGTGGATATTTCAGGGGCAACTCCAGTAGAGTTTGAAATGCATATCAACATTTTAAAATATTCTTATTGGAAGCTATTACCTTTTACTCATGTTATCTGGCATAAAGGCAATTTATTTTATGTTCATATTTCGTTGTTGTAGATTTATATCTCATCTGACTTTTATGCTATTCAACTCATCATGAAACAAGATTTCTTTTCAGCTGAGAGTAGAATGCTTTCTTTTATTTTAACCTGGTTTGTGCATGGAGAAGCTGTACAGCACCTCATGTGATATTCAATCTTTTAGACTTACTCTCTCAGTCAAGTGAAGATTTCTGCACTGGTAAAATAAATGAATTTGATGGTTTTTTCCCAACTCATAAAACTAACAAGTTGGGGTTTTTGCACATTAAGCCATTTAGATGCTCCTCGAAAGCCATCTGATGTCATTTTCTTACAATTTCATTATCTGTAAGAAGGGAGAACTGTCTTTCAAGCTCATTTCTCACTTCATCTGTAAAATAGGTTGAGGAGGAAAATCAACTAAAAGAATGGAAAAAGAGAAGTGAGGAAAGGCTTGAACAAATGACCATTTCATTTGCCACTTCCCCCAAGAGTAATACCACCAGAAAAGTTCTTGGTAGGAATAATTGCTTGGCAGTATGAGATAATTTATCCTGTTTTTTCTTGCAAATCGTGGAGTCTATAGAGGAGTACAGAGAGTTCTGTGCAGATGTCTGACAGTGCTGCAATGGCTCTGTCTCCCTGAGACTTCTGTCATTTTGTCTGAGAAGATCCAGGAATTGAGTCATCCTCCTACTGTTGAGTGGACTTACATTCATTTCCTGCTTTTATTCTCCTTCAGAAAAAGCCTTCAGAAACAAATTCTCTGTTTATCCTTGCCTCCAAATATGCATTTCAGTCTTAAAACGATTAAACTCAAGGGATGGGGCAGAGTACTCATCCTTGGTTTCTATGGTAGCAAAGGGAATTTCTTCCTGCATGAGTTAATACAGAGTACAATTTCTGTTACTAGCTATGGGCAATTGCTTAGAGGAGGATTCTGCTTTCTTGAAATGGGAAAATCTTAATTATATGTAGCATTATTAATTGATGATTAGAGAATCATTATGGGGTCATAGAGACTAATTCCTGGGATTTTCACTGCCTATGGGTGGTATTGTTCTGACATGCAAGATCATATTTGCCTGCCAGCAGCCAAAACTAAGATAATTAAGGTTAATAAATAAGCTGAAAGAGCCTGAATGTAGGCTATAGGTTGCTTTATTAGGTAAAGGGACATTTTAGATTCAAAAGAGAAGGAATAATGTAGTATATCTTTATATGTCATTCTCTAACCTGCAAGAAAAAAAAAAAGGCAAACCAAAAATCACTGCTGCTGTCTAGAGGTGACATTCACAGTGCTTCCCTCCTTAACAGGATTAGGCATTTAGCCAGATAGTTTGAAAATGCAAAGTAACGCTTCACCTATCTCCAGGTAGCATGATATTGCACAGAGAATATTTGGGTAATGTTTATGAATCTCATAAAATGGACCACTTTCTTCTTTTCAATATTTACTGCAAAATGTGCAGTATGATTAAACCCAAGATTACTTCAGAAGATGGTATACCCAAATGGTATTTAAAATAGGAAATGGTAGAGCAAACACTGTGATACAAGTGAGCCACACAGTATTGAATACTGTTGGATTCTTCTGCACCTCAATATTTACCTTTATATAAGAAAATGTGGCAAAGAGACAATGTATCACTGATTTGAATTTTTTTTTAATTCTGTATGTACCTGTTCAGCTATATGAGGAGAAAATATTCATTAACTTCTGAAGAACCTTGTCACCATCTCCTGCATTTACTTTCTTAGGCTCATCTATGTGTCTGTTGCCATCTATATATCTCTATGAGCTTGGGTGTAGTCAGCAAAATCCCTGACAAAGTGCAACAAGTTCCAGCTACCAGAAGGTTCTGCAGTTTTGGGGGGCATTTTTGCTAACACAGGTTAGAATATTGTTCTGCAGTTGTGTTTTTGTGTGGTAGATCACAGCAGGGATTTCTTTGGTACCTCTTGGTACCTCCACCTCATAAGGTGGGCGTGTGGGATCATAGGCTCATTACAGGAGTGGGCTTGTCTCGAAAAGGGACTAAGTCCTACATCAGTTTAAAGGCCCTTCCCCCCCAGTTTTCTGACATAAGCAAATGAAATGTCAGTGTTTTCTCTCTACAAGGTCTGGAAAATATGTGAAAATATGGATTCAGAAGTTCCCACAGATGACTAAGTGCCGACTAAACCAACCTGCCAAGTCTTTTTTTGTTTGGTTGGTTTTTTGTGTGTGTTTGTTCGTTTGTAGAAGTTAATATGATTTTTATTACTAAAATGGAAAAACTGATACTTTTTCTGTTTCAAAATATTCACTGAACACATTTTCTAGGCAACATGACAATGTCAATCCATTTATTCAGGCAGAGTAGAATTATTTAATTGTACTGGTACTCAAAATGATGTAGGGATCTGGTGTACTCCTCATAGGATTGGTCATGACGGTCTTGGTCTACAATTACTAAATTACTATCTTAATTTTTCTATGATTTTTAGAAAGACAGAGAACAGAAACTAAGCTGCCAATCAATACCAGTCCATTTCTTTACCCAGAAAAGTTTATTGCAAGGTTAATTCAAAGTTTTTATTTTAGTTGAACTTTCCCCAAATACCACTTTTCAGTCCTACGCCTCCCCACTCCCACCCCCCAACCCCCCAAAATAAAAGACAGGATAAAATAAGGGCATCTTTGAAAAGGAGCATCTTCTCACATGGTACTTTTCCTTTGCACCACATATGAATTCAAAGTACGGAGGGTTCCTTGTGTGCCTGGGAGAATGGGAAGGTAGAAAGAGCAGTAACAGAGTACTTAGCATTTATTTGGCTCACAAGAATTTTTACAGTTATCTCAGATGTACATGGGATGTGAACTTCAACCTGTTTACATAATCAACCCCCGTGTGTCTGCATTAACTGCTCAGCATTATTCTTCATGTTACTCATCAGTTCCTCTGTGTACAGGTAGGAAAAACAACCTCTGGAGACTAAAATGCATGTTCAGGAAATGAGCTTGTATCCAACTTATCCCCTACAAAATATTACCATAGCAGATCTTCTTTCATGTTTGGGATGGGTTTTATCCTTAAATTTCTTGATTTATCCTTAAATTACCTGTAAAGGATAAAATCACACACACAAAAGTGGCTCAGATGATTTTCCCATTTCAGAGATCTTGAGCAGAGCTAACCACTGCACTACTTTACTGGGCAGGTATCATGTAGTTTTGTTTGCTTCACAATAGCTCTAAATTATGCAGTTACAGAAACGATGTATGCTACTATTTATACTTGAGCAGTTTTTGTCCCATCTGATACCTTTACTAAATGGAGCAGCCGGAAGCATTGTAGAGAAATTACCAAAAACTTATGATGCCTAAAATTTTATGCAGAGATTGACATCACTTTGTGACTAACTGTCACTAAATAGTCTGAATCATTAATAAATTTTCCTGTTTATCATTGATACTGGACCAGTCTAACCATTACTTTTTTCACATTATGCTTTCACATTCTGCCCAGAACTTGTCAGTGCAGGGGTTTAAGAACACTGGACCATCAGACAGGAGGGAGAAGGTACCACCGGTAGCACTTGAGTAAGAACTCAAAAAGGCAGAGGAGAGGACATGCCAGTGGAACATGCAACTGCTTGCACAGGCTAAAGCATTTTTAATGAGAATCCATTTCCTGTGATCTAAATTCCTTTATGGGCAGGTGAGAAGGTTCTTTAGAGTATTTTGGAAGAAAGATATGATTTTGGTTAAAAGAAAGTCACAATTTTTCAAGTTCTGTTCAGTACTACTTTCAGATGTATTTGGGACTCAGATTTGCTTCCTTGCATGCAAGTGCTGGGTGTGAGGTCAATGAAAGCTGGAACTGCCCTACCTTTTCTTCAAAGTGAGAGCCCTCAAGGTTTCCAATGCCTAAGAATGTTATGTTAATGAAACACAGACTAATGTACGAGAACAAAATGACTCTTGAAAGATAGAAAGTTCTGATCAGTTATGGCAGATCATACAGAGTAGTTTGAAACAAATCCCTTCATGTGTTCTAAGAGTTTGCAAGGTTGTTTGTTTGGTAGAGTTTTGCTTTCTATTGTGCAGATTTTGCATAAATTTTTGATCTGTGGTAGTGTGTCTCTCCATGTAACAATCCATCAAGGAAAATACTCATTTTGGTGGTTTGGACTTACTTGTGCAAATGCTCTGTAGGGCCTAGAAGGGAGCAGAACAAATAGATAGTCACCCTCCCCGTTGCTCAGTCCCCTTTGTAACAAAGTCTGGCTCAGGGTATTTCTACAGTAAATTTAAAAGTAAACAAATTATTCTAAGAAATCGCAATTACAGGTGTACTTAAATTTATCTGTAGTCTGTTTTCATAGCACTTGTTTTGTGGGTTTTTTTTTTTTCCTTTTAGTGTGGTCTGTTTACAGAATAATCTGTAGAAACCTGTTATAATTAAATGACCCTTTCTTCAGCTGCTTTTGGGGTTTCAGTTTGTGTTTTCATTCTTTAGACTTGCTTTTCTTCTATGTCCCAAATGTTTGAGCTGAAGAACAAATGTTTTGTTTTGATTCAAGTTTAATATTTAGTAAACTACTTGCTCTCCTCCCTGTATGGTGTGTACCTGTGATTCTTGGATGCTGGGACTCTCCCAAGGGCCATCCAGGGTACACTCAGCCAGTGTATAATTTTCCAAAAGAACTGCTGAAGAGTCTTAAGAGACTGGCAAAGCTTCTGGAACCAGGGAGAGCAGCCAAAACTGCTCACAAAGTGTTATGCACGGTTTGAAAGAATTAATGACATCTGTTTCCATGTGACCATCAGCTTTGCTTTCCAGAAATCCTCGAGGAGCTTCAGCATCTGTAAGACAGTATCCTCAGGTACTTGATGCCAGCAGCACTGCTGCTGCTGTGTGGGAAGGGTACATTTTGGTTGAGATTTATGCCACACCTGGTAGATGTCAGGGTTTGCAGATGGTGCCAAGGTGGGTTCTCTCTGAGCTATTACAATTGTGGGAGTGAGTTGTGGTTACAATTCACTGTAGAGAGACCGGCCTTGACAAGAGCTGGCATCAGCTCCCCTGAAAGCAAGGAAAATACAGGCAAGCTTGAAGTTAGAAATGGTCTGTCTTAGCTCTTTTTTGCCTCCTGATATTGAGTCCATTAACTTTGGGACATCACTTAGTTTCTTTAAAAGCAATAGTTTTCAAATTACAATAATTTTTCAGACTTGAAATGGGATCACTTATCTGGGTGAATCTGTGAGGATGGCGATTTGTGGGACAGAAGCATATGGGCAAGAAAGACCCAGAACTGCTAAATCAACAGGAAAGCTACCAACTTGAGGTGAGTGTGAGGGTGAAGGAACTGGAAAGAGCAAAAGTAAAGTGCCCTTTTCTGTAAGAAATCTCACTGTGGCAGCAGTTTAAGGAGCACTTGTATAAATAGAACAAGAATGGCAAGCAGAAAAGCTTCTGAAATCTGAACAGATATTTAAGACTGTGGAATTAGGGAAACTGTTGGTCTAGTCTTTCACTTCTAGTCTAAAGGGAAACACTTAATGAAGTCTGTTGCATTCTTATGCATTGGTATGTGAATATAAACATGAAGAAATTAATTTATTTTTTTAAATAAAGGCATGGTAAATCTACATGGGTTTTTTTAGTTCTTTAATACAGCAAAGTATCCAACTATGCTAAATCTTCTCTAGCAGGTCTATCTGACTTTCAAGTAGTTTATAACCTCAATTGCTATTTTTATAGATATCTTTAAATATATTAACTGGATGGATGTCTCTATGTGCTTGTATCTCATTTTAGGAATTAAATGAGAAATCTTGATTTGGAGATTTTTTTAAAGAGAGGGTTTTTCTCACAGCAAAATGACTGACTCTATAGTCAGGCCTATAGCATGTACCAGAAAATTCTAAAGAGAGTGGTGGCTGATTAAATCTCGTCAGATACACACTTCAATATGCCAGTATTAAAAAGCATGTGTCTGGTGGAAAGATCAATATTTCTAATGTTTTTCATACTGGTTGAATTACAGCTGTATTAATCGTTTTGTATTTCTTGATTTCCCTTTTCTCATTTTGATAATATGAATTTTATGCAAGTACAAATGAGAATATCTTACCCAGTCTAACATACTGTGTTGGGGTTTTTTCCCCTCAAGAAAGACAACCTTTTTAATATGTTTTTGTGGGCTAATTTGACATTCTGGACATTCTGGAATGAATTATTTAAATGTATTTGTCAAATATGTTTGCTGACTTGTAAGCAAAGCTTTTAGTTAATGTCTGTTATTCAAGATCTTTTAAAGTTCATGAGCTTTCTTTTCCATATTCAACAGGTATGTTTTTCATTGTAAATCTTGATTTTAAAAATAAAAACTCAGTAATACGTAAATAGGAATTCTAAATCTTTTCATCTGCAAAATCCTTCTAAATAAGGAGGCCAAGTGCATTGGCTTTTAATTCTTATAAAAGAAACAATAGATATCTCATGGGTATAATAAACTGATTTATCTGTGAAGCTTTTAGTAAGATTTAATTAAATTCTCAGCAAAGCAACTGAAATCTTGTTTGAAAGATAACACTTGCATTTTAAAGTGTTGCTTTTTCCCCTGGGTTGTAATTAAGCCTCATTTAGATAGATTCTTTATATTTTTACTTTTTTATGTTCATACTGCCTTGGGTTCTGGATTCTGCCTTGGATGATCTCTTGGCTTAAAATAACAGGTTTTATACTTTCAACTCCAGAAGCCCATGAACAAGCTTTATTTTTAATGAAGTCCTTATCTTGGATGTAGCTGTTAATTTCCAAATAATATCAGCTTTCTGCCGTGGCATCACTAAAAGCCTGAACTCTAAAAATGGTTTATTAAGTTCAGAGAACTGCAACCTTTGTTATTTTGGCCTTGAAAATAACTTCTGTGGATCCTATTGCATCTGAATTCCTCTCCTGAACTTGCTGTTCTGGGCTGCCTCTTTAGTGCATTAAGGTGCAAATTCTTTATCTGTGTCTCTGATTAGTTCTCAGCTCAGGCTGGAGGAGCAGCTCCACTCGATGTTCACTGCAGCCTTTGTGTCGCAGTTGAGCCACATTTTCATTCCTCAACTATCAAATTCTCACACAGAGACTTTTTTACTTAGTCCTGCCTTTCCTTTGAACCATGAGAAACCCTGCAGCAAACCTAAAACATCCTTACTTATCATCTTTCAGTTTGCAGCTCATCTCTACCACAGTCCTACAAAGCCCAGATTTGGTGGTAAGGCAGGTAAAGTAAAACTATATTTTCCCAATTAATTTTTGGTTCAACACAAAGTAATGCTATCTGCTAAAATTTTTGCAGTTAACAAAACTTTCTTGTTCCATTTCTGACATTATTAATTTGCCTGAATATTTTATAAGTATACTTTTTTCTACACATTGCAAGGCTGAAGGGCTTTGGCAGCACAGATGGAAGAAGGTCTAACTGTTTGGACCTCCAATATATGCCCATATTTGCTGCTATATCTCTGTCATTGAAACTGATATGCATAATTGTGAGACCAATCCATTTATGTTTGATAGAATTATGTGACTGCGGGAAAATGAGGTAGAAATAAGGGATTAAAAAAAAAACCAACCCCCTTGGGTTTGGGGGTTTTTTTACCTTTTTTTTTTTTTTTTTTTTTTGTGTGTGTGTGTAGCTTTATCATTTTGTATTGTATGGAGGCTACAATTATTCCATCCTGGCTAGTTAAAATATACTCTTTTGAGTTTGGCTAACATAGAAAATAGGAGAACTATTTTTGAGTCACATAATCTCCCTAAATACCAGCTCTTTATGTAAGCTGGGGGTTTTAAATATTATAAATGTAGAAAGATTTATAAATGCTTCAAGAGTGTTCTGTTTTGGTATAATCCCTGGGAAAAACCAGTGTCCTGTCTTGGTCAGGGCATAACATAGTCTTGGAATATAAGTAACAAGTAAATGATTGTGCCACTAGTGTATACTTTATGACCTTTAATTACCATCTGAACATCCTCAGACATATCCCAGAGCAGTAATAGCTATCTGCAGTGTGATGAGCTTGAAAACATTTTAGTAATTTGGCGTGTCAGGAGTTTCTTCCCTAGAATATAACTGGGGGAGTTGGTATGTATAATGTATATATTACCATAATGTTTTATATAATATGTATGCCTGAATGTTTATAATAGATAGGTTCCTGGGCAGTCTTTTTCTGAATAATAACCCTTATCACACCCAAATGCTACTTTGTTTGCTCTTTTGTTTGCTGTGGTGGCGGCCTGGCTTTACAGTACAAAGGTCATCCTTTGATTCTGTGCTGCATAACTAATACAATCTCTATTCAGAGGAACACTGGGCTTCTAGTTAGTACCAGATTGTGCTCTGGTGTCGTTTTCTTACTTGGAATTCTGTGGTTTTCCATGAACTGTCCTTTTGAATCTCATCCATTTTCCCCAGGAGGAATTGATGAATCACCTCAGTAAGTGTAGCAGGAGCCAGGGTGTTGGGTAATGACTGATTAGGGGCTTATTCTCTTTGTGTAGTCGTGGTGAGAAAAATTCATTCAACTCCTTTAGGTAGACATGGTACACTTCCATTTTGTGTGGTTTGTGTTTTTGAGATGGGGGTTATATCAATCTTTAGCTAAACCCCTCCCTTGCTGGAAGGAGATCCCACCTTGCACAAGTGAGAGATCTGATTGTTTGTTCCTTGTTACTGCATCAAATTCATCAGTGTCACAGGCTTTTCACAGGCACATGTAACCTGACCTGGATTAGGGTAAAATGCTTAGTGTCTCTGAATCCTTAATTTCACAGACCATGACCAAAAAAATCCTAAATATGTTAACCAAAATTTACCTGGGCTAAGGAAATTAAAGGGCTGGTTTGGGTGAGTTTCGCAGTGGTCTGTATAAAACCTATTTGGTAGCAGGAAAAATCCAGGTAAAAATTAAGACATTAAATGTATAACATCAGTCACACATTAATTGCAAGGAACTAACAGCTGTTAAATCACTGGCTGTTGGGAAAAAAATTAATTAGAGATCTGTCTGCCACCAGCTGGAACACATTTCCATGTGAAAGATGATTGACACACATTCAGGTAGTGGAGACTCTAAGTAGATAAAGAAAGGTTATCTCTCTTCATTACAGTATTTCCAATTCAGTGATTGGTTTAAATACTTTTGTTATTATTATTATTTAGAACAAGATAACCTTCAAAAAATTTAATCTTCCTCCTTGAAAATTATGTGAGTAATCCATTTGACTACAAAATGAGACAATGCAGAAGGTTATGAGGATTATAATCACTTATATTTAGGCAGCTGATGAATCAAACTAGTCCAGCAGTCTAGTTCTCAAAGCATGCTTTTAATAAACTAATCACAGGAAAACTGGAATTGAGTGCAGCAGTTTTATTGAAAAAGTCCACAGGTGTGTGCAATTCCTTTATTAAAATGTTTTCAAATACATTGGACAAGGAGCAATCGATGAAGAGATATTCCTTTTTTATACATTTTTATTTCCAGAACTATACAAACATTTGAAAACTTTCCTTTTCTTCCGTTTTAACTAGTAGTAATTCTGTAATGATAGGTTATAGATCTCCCTTTTCAAGCTGCAAGCCCACTTTCCTGGAGGCGACATTTTACAAGTAAAAAAAAAAAGGTCAGTCTTATTTACATGTGCTTAAGGTTGCATAATTGAGCATCATACAAGATCTGAAAACCAGTGGATAAATGGTTTTCAAGATTCACCCAGGTGGGTTGAAGGTGTTAAATTCACATAACTGCATACACATGGTTTAGTAGCCAAGACACCCTTTTGGTCCCTTTTATTTTCAAGGCTATCTATAAACTGTGCTAGCCATGGGAAAGGTTTGTTTTAGTAAAGGTACTCACTGAGTGAAAGCAGCACTGACAACGACTATTGCTAATCAAGGACATGAAGGGGCAGAGAACTGTGTGTGTATATATAATACAAAGTCTAATATTTCAAAATTAACTTGAAGCTCTTATGTAAAAATAATGTCTAGAATAAAAGCTATTTCCTGGACTGGTTTAAAGAATAAAAGACCCCCACAAACACTTGTGTAAGGAAAAAAGTAGAGCTTAACATAGGAAAAGGAACAATAGAAGCACGTGGATTAAATTCGGAAGCTGATCTTGCAATGTATAATTACTGGAGATTCAGTTGAACTATCAATGGCAAATGAAGGCTACAACTGCAGCAGACACATACATTACACTTTGTGAGCTATTATATTGGCCATACAGATTTGTCTACATGTTATTTATTTGAATCCTTAAGGCTTCTCTAATGTCTTACATGAAAGTGCTGTCTGCTTGGATCTTCCATGCATGAGGGAAAGGGGCAATTTTTCAAGGAAAAAAAAAGTTCTGTCCACATTTCAATTACAATAGCACATCCAGAGACACAAAACAAAAGACAAAACTTCATGGTACCTTTTTTCTTTTATTTTGGCCCCCAAAAGATGCATGCACTAGACTTTATGTACTACAAGGTATTGAAATATTTACAGCAGTATACATGTGCTCTTAAAGGAATGGCATTTTCATCTTGGTAGGAGTAGAAGTTAACTTTCCTAGCTTAATAATACCTATTCAAAGTGAGAGATGACTCTTCCAAAAAGAAAAGCCCACAGAGAATAAAGCTATAGCATAATTGTAGCCAATGTTAGCCAACTGTACAGCACTTTATCTCCTCTCTCTCTCTCCCTCTCCTGTTTAAAATTGCAGTACCAGCTGTTAAGCGGTGTTGCTGTGCTCCTCATTTCTCTCTATTCCAGAAGGTGCAGCTGTATATTACCTGTCCATATGATTTTATTTCCAAATTATTTTTGGCATGTGGAATGGACATATAACTCACAATAACCAGATGGCAATTTTTGGACAAATGATGTGACTGATATTTACGGGATTATGGCACTAAAGAATTCAGACCATTATAAAGCGCATCAGAAATACTTCAAGTGAATTTAGGAAACCATCTCTCTAAGAAATTCAGTGAGTAAGGCTCGTATCACTGATTTCCTTCTGCCTTCAAAGGTAAAGATACGATACCCAATAGACCAGGTTGAACAAACAGAAGGCAGTTGGGAAGAAGATGCGGGCGTAGGAGTCCATTTTGGCAATACGGATGTGTATCCTGCCGTGCCTCCACGCCCCCGTCCGACAATCCTCAAAGCAGCAAAAAAAACTGGCACAGTCCTTGCCATCGAGACACTCGTACCCATATTCTTCATCCCTTTCTTGCAGGTGTGTAGCATTGTTCATTTGAATTGTAGCTGATCGGGGGCGGATGTCAATAGTAGGTGCCTAAGGCAGAGTAGCAAAAAGAGAAAGAATTCTGTTATTATCATCACCAGAGCAACTGGGAGAGGGAGACTAATGGGTAGCATGTGCATGGTGATCTGTGTGGGGCACGTGGGTGCTGAGGGGTTCTAATGGTAATATTACCTTGAACTTTAATTAAAGTCAGTTGTATCACACCCTGTAACTTTAAAAGGAAGCAGCACAAATTAATAAAGTTAACAGCTGTGGCCAATTGGCTTCAAAGCCAGACTAAGTAAAATTAAAGGTTAAATGAAACATCCAGGAATGTAATTTGATAGTATTTTGAATTTCTTTTTTGGTTTATATTTTACATAGCTGCTTGATATCTGAAGGCAATTTGTGTATTGCATGTGGAAGGAGATGAATGAACTGGAAATGCAGGATTTTGGTAGGGCTGGTTTATGTTGAGACAGGAGCAAATACATATACACAAGAAATAAAGGCAAAAACTGGGTCTTTTGAGTAGGGTTAGGAGAGTCTTTATAAAACTCTCCAATTATTTGAATATATGCAGTTCACCACCTACTAATGTTCACCAACTAGACAGTTTGACATATTCCAAATTTTATATAGTAGCTGTACATATATATCTACACACACACATATATATATATTTAGTATCAGTTGAGCAAAATAAGCATTAAGCATTTAAACACATCTGAGCACTTGGTGAACACTAGCATGATAGGCACTGAAATTTTCTGCTGATAGTTATTAGGAGGAAATAACAATTCCATTCTATAAGTATGGAAATTTCTTATTTTTTGTAGTTTCTTTTTTTTTTTTTTTAAATAAAATCTCTGCATTTCTGAATGCAGATAAGTTTTAGATGTAGAACACAGCTAGATATATTTGCTAAGAGTGTGTTGATCCAGGGACAGCATTAGAAATCTATATGCCTCTTAAACACTTTCAAAACTCCAGGGTTTTTTGCATAAGGATCATCATTTGAGTAATTGATGATGACACTGAATTTTGTTCAGGTCAACATGATTTGGTTTTGTAATTTGGAGTGAAATCACAAAGGTTAAAAAGTCAGAGCTGAGTTCCAACAGGGTAAATTGCAGGATTGTAGGGTAGCTGGTGCTATTGGATCCCATGCCAAATTAAGAAAGAGAGGAGCAGAAATGTTTTAACATTAAACTCTCTTAATTCATGTGATCCAATAATGTTGGTCATTGCTGAACTTATCTAAGTTCAGAACCATAGTGAATCAGTATTTGGGCTGCTGAATCAACTCTACAATTTGTTTAGAAATATGTAACCATTCTACTTAATTAGGTAGTACCTTGAGTAGAATGCTTAGAAGCCTCATTATAAAAAAAACAAGAAAACACCACTCTTATCCAAGTTCTAACAGTTAAATTCAGCAGTTGCATGCAGTGAATTTCCATTCCAAAAAACATTATACCTTGAAGGAAAACATCCGAAGAAGCTTTCATTTTGTAGACAGAAAAGAGAATCAGAGGGTTTTGTTTTAAATTAAAGAAAGAAAGAAAAGAAAGAAAGAGAAAAAATAATGTAAATTAAAAATATGTCTCTAAAACATAGTAAGTCTAAAGAACTAGATTTATAGAAAGGTTGGGATAACAGCAATTGAAACAAGCATCTGTAGCATAAAATCCCCACATTTTTGACTTGTCACTGTCTTGTAGCTATAGCTGGGCCAAGGACGTAAGATATCAAACTTCATTTAGATTTTCACATCCTGAGGAGGTTCCAGTCTGTTATGCTGAACTGTTTTGAAAGAGACCACTCCCAGTTTATAAAATCACTATTTAGAAAGAAGTCTTTTTACCTGCAGATGGTGACCTGAACAGAGTAGAGTTACTTTTAAGTTTTTTAGGCTCTGTGATTAGGATCCAGGCAAACATTTCTAGCTCTCTTTCTTCCCAGAAGCTCACACATAAGCAATGTAAAGAATAAGTAATCTGCTCCTACATGAACACTTTAAAGGAACACAGTTAAATCTGAGGTATTTAGATTTTGTTCCTTTACTTGACTGCATAAGACATATAAGCACAGAGACTCCCTTTTATTTCCACCTAAGACAGGACACTTCGCTTTATCATTTTATTTCGGTTTTTTACAGTCTTCTTCTCAACAGCTTTTAAAGTTGAAATTACAGGAATAATGTGTAGTAAAAGGTTCTTTAATTGTTATTTTTTTCTATATCCTTTCTGTGCTCTGTGTTGTAACTAAAAGAGAGTATCTTCAAAAGTTGTTGAATATTTTAGCAGAGCAAATCCAAATCACTTTATTCTTTGCTAGATGCCTAAAATGGATTTGAAAATGCTCTCTTTTAATGTAAAACACTTGTTCTTCACTTTTTTTTTCCTGTAGATGATCATGCTACTTTTCACCCTCTGATTTTAAACTAAGTATTTTAGAGATGGTAGACAACAGACTTGTCAGTTCAGTTGCTAAAAGCCAGGAGAATTCTGTCCTGTTCAAAATAAGTAACTTTTTTTTTCCCTGTTTGGGCAAAAGCCCAAATCTCTACTGAGGGTGTGTCCAGGATTTTTTTTTTTAATTGTTGGTATTATATACATTTTATTTATTATTGGGTAGCATGCATCCATAAATATCATCATAAACTACTAGCCAAATCACTTTCTAAGGAAGAGAAGTAGGTAAAGGAGGTGAGAAATATAAGAAAAAGAAGATAAGGAAACAATGGAAACAGATGCTTAAGGGGAAATTAGAAAAAGCACACACTGCAGTTTGAATATAAAAGTTTAACTGCAGTCCTGATAATAAGAAAGAAAGTCATGTCAATAATATGGACGTAAGTTAGTGGCATAGAATATTGCTAATGCTAAGACAGAGAAACTGAGAAACTTCTACAAAAGTCACAGCAAGAGCTCTCTATGGCATAAATAATGGGTTTGGTCATAGTTGTGCTTTGCCAAACACTTTGGTTAAAAGGATCTTTATTCTAAGAAATTAGTTTCTCTGGCATGCAGACAACTGTAATATATGAGCTTTTCATTCTCAAGGTGAATGTTTGCATTTCTACAATTACAAAGGGAGAGTATTTATGTAATAGCGAAGTATGAAAAAAAGGACATTTATAAAGAGAGATTTAAATGCTCTCTCAGAAAAAGTAATTGAATTTTAGGCCTTGCTGGTAAAAAGATACATACTGGGTTTTTCTTCTTTTTGTCTTTATCCTTGCTTGGCTTTCTATTGCTGACAAAGTAATGTAAAGTTCCATATTCCACCAGTGCAGAGAAAACAAAAATAAAGCAGACTGACACAAAAAGATCCATTGCTGTCACATAGGAGACCTTGGGAAGAGATTTACGAGCAATTGTACTGAGGGTGGTCATTGTCAGGACAGTTGTAATACCTGGTAGATAGATAGAAAACAACAGAAATATTATTACTTCAAGTAACAAACTGATTTTGCCAGTTACCTCTCTCTGACTGCTTTTGAAGTATGCCTGGAGTTCAAACAGATAGCAGAGATATTAAACAGTACATCCCAGCAATGAAATGTGGATTCAGCGAGAGCTTAGGGGATTAACAGCAGTATGAGATATTTTTGCATGGCCACTGCCAGTGTTGCTCTGTAGAATATTTTGGTTAGGTGGATTCTGATTCTAAGAAATTTAATTTAGGATTTTGGTTTGGTAGTTTAATTCTAGGGAGCCTTGATTTTTATTTAAAAATTTAGGTTTTGGGCTCAAACCCTTAAACAGAGCTAGAAAAGGTCTGTAACTGTGAAGCACTGTGACATGCCTCGCCACCCCTTCCCCTTTCAGAACATTGTTCCCTGTACTATGATGTGAAGAACATTAAAAATTAAGTAGGACAGTTAAAATCCATCACATTGTACATGGCAAATTTCATACCATTGGTTTTACCTTTTTAGAGGTACAAATAGACTAATTCTCAACAGAGGGATAAGTGTTTTGTGTATCTGAATGCCTTTATAAATTTTCTACTTCTTTAAAGCAGATTTTATAACCTCTTTTTAGAGAGGATGTGAAAAGGACAGTTAAAACTTCCTGTCATGGGAACCACTGTTCCTCTGTTCTTGTGTTTCTCGAGAGAGAGTCTGGAATGAAAATTGAGTCCCTCATTTTGCACTCCAATGCTGTAGTTCTCAGAAGAAATGGAAATGCAGAAGGAAAACCTAAAATGATCCTCACTTGTGTGGATTTAATGCAGAAGTAGAAAATGTGTTTGAGTTTCTCTAGTTGAATATTTCTACTTTGCTGTTTCTTATAGCTACAGCTGCTTTGCACAAGCAAGATTAATTTGGTCTCCATTTATTTGTGGAGCAGTTGCTAAATATGTAGACATTTCTAATTCTGATGATTAGTTGCATGTCACATTTTCATGTATAAGATTTTGATTACCACCAAATTCAGTTGTTTTTTTGGCCTGAAGTCTACACTTGATTATCGGCCTCTAAAGTAGAAGTCAGGGTACTACATTCTCCCCTTGTTATCATTATGGCATGCAGGCAGCCAGAAAGGTGGATTCCTTCTCAATAGTGGATTCCTTCTTTATTTGTATTGCCAGTCACGGTGAGAACAAGTGAAACTAATACATCCCTGCCTCTAATCCAACAATGTTCTCCATCATCTTGATGGTTATAAAATGTACTGCTGAAATTGGAAAAAATGGAAAAGCTTTTAGTGTTGACAATCTACAATACTCAGAAACTGACACAGTAAAAAGGAAGAGATGCAAATATGGCTTGTCTGTGTTATTCCTTGGAAATCACTACATCCCTCTAAATGAGGAGAATTCTTGTGAAATTATCTCTTCTCTTACATCTACAAACTCGTGATCTGCAGAGGTGTCAATTAAACATCCTAACACTTGAATAAAACCAGGAAAAAATCAACTCACCCAGTGATGTTCTGGCTGGAACTGCATCCTTATTAATCCAGAAAGAGACCCAGGACAAGACAACAATAAGTGTGCAGGGAATGTAGGTCTGAATAGTGAAATAACCCATTCTCCTGCTCAGGTTAAAGAAAACAGACATGACTACATAGTCTCCTGTAAAACAAAAGCATAATGAGATAAAATATGTTAAAAACCCAACATAAAATTTCTATGTAAGAGCCATGGTTTTCCTATTCCATGTCTGGAGGTTGGGGTGTGTGTATAACCCCACATATATTAAACTGATTCACCAGAGATACTGATGACAAATACATTTATACATCTTCTTCAACCCAGGTCTAGCTCAAGAGCTGGTGAATTTTCCACATTTTGAAAGCAAACAGTCTTATGGATCCATTTAGGTGACTTTACTGTAAGATTTCCCTTGCATAGTGTGACAGGTTTCTCCTACCCAAGTCACTCCTCACCACCTGCAACTGCCCGGGATAGTCCTCTGGCAGCAGCTGAGTGAGTGGTGGTCCAGCCATCTCCAGTCCCCATGCTGGTCCTGTTGGCACACTCAGCTCTGCTCTCAAATGTTGCATGCTTTCAGATGTACTCCCTAGATTATCCATGTTGTCAACTATTCTTCAGGGCTAGGCTGTGTCAGTAATTATTTTTTTATTTGCCTGAAGGTTTTCTGTTGTATTTTCTCCACTAAAATAATTTAAACCCACATTTCCCAAATGCCCCCTCAAGCCAGGCTGGAAGTTACTCTGGTGTACATAACACATCATTCCCATTCAATAGTTTGTGATTTTCTTTTCAGGTTCTTTTCCTCTCTCAAATTATTAAGTAAATTCCATCTGGATTCAGGGATACAGCAAAGCTTCAATTTTTGATGTATTCTTTTCTAAGCCAAAAAAATCCCCAACCCAACAACAAAACAAAACAAAAACAACAACAACAACAAAAAAAAACAACCAACCAACCAACCAAACAAACAAAACCCCAAACCAATCCAAAACAAAACCAACTCCAAAATATCAACCCTAGTTCTTATCTTTACTTCAGATTACAGCACTCCTGGGAAATCTTGATAGCAAAGGAACTACAGAACCCCAGGCTACAAAGACTTCATTGCAATTCAGTGAAAAGCAACCCAGATAAGTCTCAAACAGAAACAGGATACGATTTGCAAATTTAGAGTGAGATAGTTTTCCAGCGTTGTCAGAGAGACTCTGTGGCTAATGTGTGTTCCGCTTAGATCATTACCTTTAGTTAACATTGAGCTCCCTCTTTTCAGGCATAATTAAAATTTTAATTTCCCCCAGAATAATCACTTTGAACCCGACCACAGAAGAAACTTCAGAGATCATTCTTCAGCTGGTGCTTCTTTGCTATGTTATTTTTTCAAATTGATTGTCCATATTTCTGGGATTAACTGATTTTAAGTTAGTTATAGTATGATATAACTCTACCAAAACCACAAAAAAGGCAAATTTTATACATATGGTTTACAAGGAGATATGGCTGAATAGGAGCAACCAATTGTAATAACTATAGTCTTATTATCCCCTTAGTTCACAGATAAGTTTGCATTATATGTGTAGGTCCTTCATATACCAAGAAATCCTGAAAATAAGAAACCACCACTCATCAGAAGCCCTATAAAACTGAAGCCACAAAATTGCAATATAAATCATTCTTGATCTCTCTTCATCATGTATTAACTTCCTGAGAAGTGATTATTTTTTCAGTTTTGGGAGCTGTCTTTTTATTTACTCACCATCATACATGCTATTAATAGCTTTCTATTTAATTTCTCTTTTCTGCCATGGTAGAGCTCCTTTCAAACAGGAGCTGTATTACCTCCGTGCAATCATTTTTAAGGAGAAGCGGTTTTCATGCTCACTGTTATATAACTTTAATGAGACAAAAAATTACCAAAAGTAAGAGGTGAAATATAAACTCAAACATAGATAAGTACATAAAACAGTACAGAAGATTAGCTCGGAATGGAATTTGAAAATCAGATGTTTTGTTTCTGTGTTGCTTCTTTTTCATGAAGTTGCAATTGCTACAGAGCCTTTGGAAGAAGCTGAAGGATGCCTAGTTTATGTAAGTGATGTTGGAATTATAGTGTGTCTTCTGATGTTTTGAATAAGGAAAGTACTCTAAGCATACAAAATAATGCAAGGCCAAAGATATGCAGTTTAGGACCTACTATCAGTTGTCGTAACACATCCATCCAAAATGTCCAATACATTAACTCCTCTGTGGAACATGCACTTGACAGTCCTTTGTTTTAATCACAGCTTTTATGATGGAATCTTGCCCCAGCCCTATTTTTAAATGCATTTGGCTTTTTTTTTTTTTTTTTTTTTTTTTTTTTTTTTTTTGACTCCACTCATGGACTTCTCAGCTCTTTAGCTAAGACCAGCTTAAATACTCTCTGGAATTTTTCAGGTTATCTCTGTGCCTCAGGTGGTTTTTCAGTCCTGCTGTGATGCCTGCATGAAGCTATCAAACTAAGACATTATTTTAGCAAAAAAATGGCCGAGAGTTGATCCTTAGCACAGTGTCATTCATTAGTCCTCAGCTGACAAATTGATAATCTTTTCATTATTACCTCATCCTCTTTCCCTGAACTCTGGCTCTTGTTTATCCAATATTGTCTACTGCAGCAAGAAAGCTTCTCAGACTGCCAGACTCCTTTCGGAGGACTAATATACTTTTGGATTTTTCTAGAAATGAATGAAAATTCAATGGGGCAGTGTCTTTGTAAGACAACATACTTAAGGACTTAACATTTGACACCATAATTAGAAGATTTTGGATTACTTAGCCATTCACCAGAGACTTTACAGTCCTACAGCCCCTGCTGTTACATATGTCTAGAAAATAATACCTAGATAATTTTCAATCTTTAAAGAAATAAAAAATTTCCCTGGAAAAAATAATCTTATTACACTGAAGAGCATAATAACTCATCCTTAATATATTTAGACCTTTTCTCTCTTGAATATATGTATTTCTCCTATTCTTCTATATCAGTCTGTGTTTGTATGCATATACAGGTAATAGACATAGTCTCCGTCATCTGAAGATACAGTAACAAGTTAATCAGTTTCTTTGGTGATATATATTTCAACCAGAATGCAATCCCTCAGGAAAATGCTATCCAGGTCATGTTTATCCTCACGTATAAATACTCATGTTTTGTACTTAGTGTATATTCCTGCCAGTAATGTTTGAAAGATCACGAGATGTAGGGCAGGGTTCTAACTTGAGACACAACATTTTCATACTGTCCCTCTGAAAGGGAATTTGAGTATTTCTTTTGGTGGCAATAACCTCTGCTGCACACAGAGAGTGTGCATGGATCTTAAGTCACTTCCAGAGTAGGAGATACTTTGAAAATGAGATGCATACATCAGTATTCATAATCATGACCTTACAAAAGGTTGTATTTCTAACAGTCCTGTTCCATCCTACTTTATACAGGCTCAAAGCAGTCTATGTGAACTTTGGAAATTGTTAAATTCCTCCTAATATACATGTGTGATATAGTGATTTAAATACCAGGATTCAGGCTCTGTTAGCTGGTAGGGGAAGTGAATTCCTGATTTGAGGAACCGCCTGGGTGCACATCCTGGCCTATGTCCCAAAGGTTCCATAGAAGGAATTAGCGGAGCCAGGAAGCATAGCCAGGGGAATGTACCCTGTACTTAACTGATTTAATCAGCACAGTGGGTGTGATTCTTCATTGCTTCCTGGTTGTGGAATCATTTCTACCTGTGTAAAGTGAATGGGAAATTATACCCATTAGTGCTCTCTGTATGCATGTTTAAGTGGCTGTGCAAAGTGTAAGGTATTGGGGAAACAAGCCTCTAATTTGTACTCAAAAGTGATTTGGACTCTAGTGCAAATGCAAGAGAAAAGAACAGCTTTAGAACATCGTAGGAAATTGGTGTCTTAATTACAGTTCAGGTAGCAACACTTTTAGCTGCGAATGTCTCACACTATTATGAGATTCTGCTTTCTGTTTTTTAAAACACTGCTTGATTTAAATTACTAAAAGAACTGCAGAAGAGCTTCAAAAATCATATGTTGGCCACCTGGTCAAGTTATTGTATGCATCACTTCAGTTAATTCTCATAGATGGTTGGAGTGGGGAGCATTCAGTGCTCTGTTGCTTTCTGTTAACTCTACAGTAGAGTTTTGAACAGGGAAATTCCATTAGATGAAGGGCTGGCCTTTTTGTGAGTTGGCATTTCTCTGAAAATATTTAATGGGTAACTTCAAAGCTTCGGAAAACAACCAGTGTTTGCACACACGTTCATATACATAAGGTTTTTGAAAGTTTGTAAGAAGACTGAATTCCTCCCTCAGTTTCTTACAAAGCTACACAGCACTCTGAATGGCACAGCAAAAACCGATGGATGGTATAGGTGGCTCTCTTCTTCTCAAACTGTATTTGTCCCATTAAACATTCCACCACCTAAAATCAGAATTTCTCTACGTTGGGCTGAAAGTTTACAGCGCATGAGCTCATCACCTCATGCTGGCTCCGTGGTGTCAGGAGTTTCATTGTGGAGCTCTTCTCCCTGAGGAACTGCATGTGTTCTATCCCGGGGTCTGAACAGGATTTTTCTTGAATATCTGGTTACCTTAAATATTTTTGACAGTGTTTACTACTATGAAAATCAATGTGTGTTTTAGTAATTCTGATATTTTTTATAATTTAGTGCTTTTTGTGCCAAAAATATAAAAATCTTTGGAGAAAATAAATTACGTAGGAGAACATTGATGATGAATCACTAACTGGCAGAAAAAGCTACCAAGTATCTTTATTGTATCTTTTTAAAACATTAAGTGTTCCTCTACTAGATGGATCTGTGAAGCTGCCAAAAAAAAACAAAAAAAAAACAACAACAAAAAAAAAACAGATGGAAGAGTAATGTATGAGCCAAACTCTCCCAAAATTTCAGGCCATCATTTGTTCTTTAAGGAAAGATCAAATGACTAAAAACTAGGATCAGTGTAGGTCAAGTAATAAGCACAATTCTGTTAGAGCAGCAAATAGAGGCCACACGGTTCATACAGACCCAGAGATGCACCAGCTGTCCAGATCCCCAGTGGGCTTTTATCTCCTCATTTTACACAGAAACCCTGCAGAGAAGAGCCAGAACTTTTTAAAATTATTTGCTGTAAGAGCCATATGAAAATATAGATAGAAATGGAGCCTTTTCTCATAATTATCTCATATAAACAAGTACATAAATAAATGACATGTTTATATATTGGAAGCCCTATCCGGTTCATATTTCCAGACGGAGTATACATAGAGAAAAAGGCAAATAGAAAAACTCAAACCACAGGAGGGCACTGTCACCTTAGAAGAGAAATAAGAAACGCTAGCAAGTCTGCCAGTGGAAAACCGACTCTGAAAAACTTTTAATTATTCTTACCACTGAGTGTTTACACAAACACTGAAATGGCACAACTGACTTGTACGGCTCTGTTATCAGAGGGGCACTTTGAAGGACTAAACTGACTCTTGTAGGGTAGAAATATCCCCAAAGCAACATCACCTTTGTGCTACAACTAATGAGTATAAACTTCATAAATTGTTAATGAAGAAAAACAGTGGCAGCAGAATTTATCTTCTTTCCCTCATAAATAGCTAATAGATACATCCTTGTTCTCTCTCTCTTTTACTGTTAACGTGGCCAAAGTCTCCTTTTTGTTAGGCAGAGATCACAGCTAGTGGTGTTGGTTTATTTTAAAAGAAAGAACAAGGAAATAGTAGTTTAATGGAAAAGATGTGTTTTCTAGGGCTTAGTCATGGTACATGGAAACACCATTAAAGTAGTAGCATATGATTTCTATAAAGATCTCCTTTAAGCTAGGCGGTTCCTATTTTCTCTAGCTCTTTAGAGGCTGCTGGATTAGTATAGACAATAAAAGTAATAGTAAACAGGACCAAAAAGATTCTAAATGGATCCTTCTTCTAAAAAGAGTCAGGCCCGGTGCCATTTTTATACAGCTATTCTGTAATAACAAATAATAAGTAGATGGTATTAGATTGTGGGGCATTGCCTGTAAAACAGCTGATTTCCTTCACATTGTGTGCCCTTCTGTACTTCTGGTACACTGGAGGGCAGCAGGGTCACCCAAACGCTGCTGCAAGTGGGGAAAGAAAATAAAAGGAAACAAAAAAAGACAGAATATGGACAAAGCCTTTTCTCTTTCATGTCAAATCAGATGATGGTACCAAAGCTCTGGTGTCTGCTTTGCTCAGCAGTGCCTGGATGCAGATTACTGCCCCCAGGAAAGGCAGAAAAAGGGGACAATGGGAGACAGGAATCAGACCTCTCTCCCAAATCAAGCCAGTGTCAAACTGTGGATTACATTGTACAGTGCAGCTCTAATCTAGGATGAAAAATCATGTAAATATCTTAAGATTGGTGGGTTTGTCCTGATGCATCTTAATTTGGCTTTTCTCCCCGTCTCTTTTCTTGCGTTGACAGGTTCTATATTTGGAGTTTGCTGTCTTGGTGACTTGCTTGGGTACTGAGTCAGCCTGAAGATGTGGTTCAGTGAGATGTCTTGCACTGTTATGGTGGCATGAGGAAAATATAATATTTGTTCTAAACTGTCACACTGAGGATTCAGATTTAACCTATTCAAATTATTGTCCTGTATAAAATTTAGTGACCTATTTTTTTTTAAATTCTTCCAACAGATCAGAAAGTTCTTAAGTGTGTGTAGTTCAGTACTAATCTACTTCTAAAGCCAGTCACTGATCTCATGAAGAGATGATATTTGCTCCTCCAGTGCAATGTTTTTACATATATTGCAGGAAAGTAATTTCAGCTGAAGTATTTGATCCCTGGGCATGTGAGTGACTGTTCATCAAGACAGGAGAGAAATCTGGTCACAGGGCTGATCATAAGCTGATACATATGAGACTTACTGGTTCCCATAGCCAGAAATTAAAGCCTGGGGAAAAGGCAAAACCAGAAAAAATGCTGTTCCCTAGATATCTGACCATGAGACCTTCTTATCTCCTTCTTTGCCAAATGTCATTTTCATAGTTTCTGTCCTTCACAACTTTTTGTTCTTTCACTGACTGATTTTTAGAATGCTTAAGGGCCAAAGTTCAAAAAAAATTAATAATTAAGTCTCTTCCTTTCCTAAAAATGCTCAACAATCTCTTTCCGGCTGAGGTTTAGCAGCAAAATATCACTATTGTGTCATAGAGAAGTCATGATTTGAAATATAATCCTGTAAATGTTTAGTCTTTAGGACAAAGAAAGAACATCTGCCATGGCACTGCAGATATTTGCTTGCAACAGACTTGAAGCACAAGGATGACATGCCAGTCCCTACCTGGCTGCTGGCATTACACAGAGACTGTACCAGCCACAGTCATTGCTGGAACAGCACAGCAAGTGTAGGGAGTGATGGAGTGATTTCCCCTAAAAATTGAAGCTATGATTATACTTTGATTATGTAATGAGGCAAAACAATGTTAAGATTTTGACAAAGGTTGCACTGTAGTCCATTTATATAAGATTATCTCTGGGATTCAGATAGCTGCAAGCCTGCCTTTCAATTTACATTCCAAAGGATGAATCCTAACTGCATTGCACAGCTGGATGGAGGGGAGGGGATGGGAGAAGGAGATTTGCTTTTCTTCTGCTGTTTTTAAAAAGTAAGGTGAATGTCTATGTGTGAATATGTCTGATATCAAACACCTTGATTTCCTGTGGGAGCATGGAGAAGAGAACTGCAATTAGTTTACATTTGTGAATTGACAATCTCAGCTGATAAAACTTCTGCAAAATGAGATGAATCATTACACTCATCCAAGCAAATGAAATTTCTTTATATATGACATGACTTTCTGCCCAACAGTTCTGGATTTTCTTTAGTCCTTGGCCACTTATTCCACTTGAACTGATGTTTTCTCAGTTCATTTGACAGAATGTGTTCCATTTCTCATTATTTTCTAATTATAGGAGGAAAGAATGTAATGTCACTAGACAGTAATTAAAATCTATTACTGTTGTTCCCACCTTGTCTTTGAAATCACAGAGACAAGATTTAGCCTGAGAATTTTTTGTTTCTGAAAAATGTCAGTATGTGGAAATGTATTGAGGAATTGAATGTAAAATTAGGTGTGCTTGTTTCTAAGATTTCATCTGTGAATGGCAGAAGTCTGAAGGGAAAATGGACATTACTGACCCTATATACTTCCACATGATTTTTTTCCTAGTTTGCAACCTAATTACAAACAACTGATCTTTTTTGTTTGTTTTTTGAAGGTGGGTAAGCTACTACATTGGCATTAGCAAACATAGGAGGATTTTTAGTGTGCAGGATTAGTGTTCAGATGTGATAGCAGCACAGTGTAATAGGTTGCAACTGCTGTGAGTGAACCATTATGCTCCAGTGTGTAAATAATCTGCAGATTATAGAACCTTCTGCTCTCGTTCCCATTCCCCTCCTGTGCAGGAAGCATCAAGCAAGGATGAGAGCTCAGCATCTTATCTCTGAATGGTTAGGAGTGGTTGGGTTTCTAAATAACCTCTTCGACTTACTGTGCTAGAAAGTCCATTGAGTTCAGAGATGAGAAAACATGAGGGTGGCAGGAAATCTCATGTAAGGTGAGAAAGTAGAATCACCATTTCCAGGCAACCCCACGTGCTGGGTGCTGTTCTGTCAGGAATCTTGCTGTGCCTGCCACAGTCAAGCCACCTGTGTCTCTGGCTCGTTTGAAAGTCTGGTTGTTATCTGAATACGTAAAGAAAAGCTGTCTGCTTCAAAAAAATTATGCACCTTTAGCAGGGCTCTGTGCATGTTTAATGTAATGGCTTGATTAATTTTAAGTATTTAACCTATTGCCATAATAATAATAATACAGATTTTGAGATAGTGTAATCACCAATGTAAGGAAACAGGAAATACATTTTGTCATGTTTCATCCATTTCAAGATATCCAGATGGTATACCCACCTGCTGGCAACATCCAACCCTGCTTGCTACAGGAAGAGTTGGAAGTAACTTTTATTTCCATACTTCAAAGCATGAAATACAACACATCTCTGGTACTTTAGATCAAACACACTATCAGAATTCTGAAATAGCATGACACAAGAATTGTCAAAGCTATGTAAATTTTATCATGTTGAAATTTTCAGCGTTTTGCATCTAGGGGGAAAAAAACAAATGGTGACTGTTCTTGTTTTATGTAGTGGTAAAGCACAATATTTATACCATACTATGGCTCTACATATTTGGACTTACTAGACAACTGTGCAAAGAATTTGTCTGAAAAGAGAGTGTGGGCAATTCCAGGGGTAATAAGATAAATGTGAGATGTAAAAATGGGATTTAAGTTAAAGGTGACACTTTGAGGCCTAGATTAATGACTGCTACTAAAAATTATATACAGGTCTATTTGATCAATGCCACAAGAGAAAAAGAATGAAGTATTTAAATTTTTGGTCTAAATAACATTAGTTTTATAGATATGTTGGAAAACTCTCTTGAAATTAGTACTGTTTAATGAGCTTTGTGCAGGACCTGGTTGCTGAAATGACTAGAGAGGACTAATGTGGTTCATAAAACACTTCTTAAATTTGCTTTTTCATCTTTGTAAATTGTCTTGCATAGCAAAGGTCATTCTTGAATTCCTCTGAATGCTTTTCATTTGGAAAGAGGAATTTGAGGATATACTACATTTAATCTTTGATCCTGATGTTTCCAGTTATTTTATTCAGAATCAGGAGACAGTAGTACAGAACCTGAGGCTGCAGTAAAACTTAATGTTTTCTTCTACTTCCTCTCCAGAGGAGAGAAGGCATGACTGCATGGAGACAATTTTCTGCAGGGGAGCTACAGATTTCATGGATTCATTCTGTCTGTTGGTGTTTAGGACTACTTAGAACAATTTTTGACAAAAATAAAACAAATGTATTTGTTTTTCAATTTGAGACATTCTTCTAGAATACACTATTGTCAACTTACATTTGAACAGTAAACACTAACCTCTTCCTCCTGCTATCAGTTTGCCTGAGGACAAGATGTGATCTGTGTGCAGATTCCAAATTGTTTCTGGTTTATTAAGTATTTTGTCTTGCAGAAGCCAGGTGCAAACCTTCAACAATGTGCAAATTAATCTTGTTCACAATTACAGTTAACAGGTAACAGCAGAAACATCCACTGGCAAAAGCAGATGTTGCAAAATAGTCTAAGGTGTGATTGGTGAGGAAATAAAATGGAAGAAACAGTTATTCATATGCAAAGAAAGCAGATGACAAATGTGTTTGGATGTATTTTTAACCTGTTAAACTTTCTAGTAGGATATTATTGACATCGGGTAGAAAGTAAAATTGTTGAAGAAAAGAAAAAGAAGCTTTCAAAACCAGTAAGTCTTTAGTTATTCCAAAGGGGAGGGGGAAGAAGGATTTTTAAAATCAGAAAAGAAATAAAGGCCCTGAAGCAGAAGGAAGTAGGCTATGATTGAAATAGTAAGTAAATGTAGAATTAAAGTAGGAGATGTTGGAGAAATTGAGAAAGAGAGAGAGAAATTAGTAAATATGGCAAACAATTAAATAATGTTATAAAATTACACTTAATACCAGGCGTAAGATAAGCCACAGGCCCACATGCAACAGGCCTGAAGGGAAGAAGATGATGCTTAGTTTGAAGGTCATCTCTCAGAAGAGACAGCTATGAATCATGAATAATTTATAACCAGTGTTGCTATTTGAAGTCAAACAGATCAAGCTTAGGATTTAAAAAAATTCTTTAAAGACTACAGATACCATCTTGAAGCTTCAGTTACCAGCTTCATGGGAATAAAGGTAGAGCTTCTAGGTGTATGTAATCACCCTAGTCCAAATCCTACAAGGTATTTAAATGGCTTGCTCTTTTCAAGATGAGACCTTTGAAGAACTATTTATTTCTCAAATAGGCACATTCAGGATAACATTCACAGCTACTACAACACAGGTTCCCCTGGGAGTCTCCACTCCATGTCGCAGTGTGTATACCATCACATTGCACGTTTTCAGGCCAGAAAGTGAAACCTCTTAATCTTTTCTTAAAAGTGAGGTTATGACATTGTGAATCCCATGGGTTATGTCTTTTTGAGGCTTTCTTCTCTTAACATTTGAAAATGTTATGTCCTAGCAAGCTCTTAATAATGAACTGGCAATTCTAGATCTGAAACACTGTGTGGTATCCAGAGAGGGATGCGTTTGTAGTCCCACAGGAACATGGTGAGGGAGCTGTGGATTGATCTTTACCATGTAGGCTGGAGTGTGCCCTGCACATCAGTGATGTAATATGAAGTCACTGAAAGCGAGACCTTTGTGACGGCTCCTGCAGTATTTTTTAGAAATTCAGATGCTGTGTTTGTAACTCCACATGGAGATAAGGCTGGGACAGATGCTAGGCACCAGAGAAGGTTAAAATGCCCCGAAAAGTCCTCCAATGCTTTTTGCTTTTATCTTTCTGTAGAGGTTGCTAGACTTCAGGGCGAGATGATAGGTTAGATGCAGAAATGATGCAGTGGTCATTCATACCTTGCATGTGTAGCTTGTTACAGAGATTCTCTATGAAACAGTCATGATGTTACTTCAGATTCCATAAGAGAGAAGGATACTCAAAACACAAAATGCAAAGCAATAAAATTGCAAGCATTAATTTCTCACACCCAACAAAATAATATTTGCTTTGAGGGGGCTCGTGAGTTTCCTGGAAGGCATGTACATATGGAAATGCCATCTAGTTTCCTTTAAGAAACCAGCATTCCCACCAGACAGATCAGCACGGCTCCTCCGTGGCGTGTGCCCAGCAGCTGAGTCCCTTCTAGTTCAGCTCTGCTGCCACACTGCCCAGCAAGCATGTGGCCCTTCATATGCACATACTGCAGGTGGGAGAAAAAGAGTTGCCCAGTGACCCTTTAAATACTGTTTTTACTCTTTTTCTCTCTACTGAAGTCGGAGGCTTGTTTATTGTTACGACTTTTAAGTTTTTATCGTGGAAATGACAGCCGTGTTCCAAAATTGCATCCCAACTGTTCCCAGCCAGATCAATTTTAAACATTTTATTATTTCTAGAAGTTCAAAAAAGATGACTGATGGTAGTTTTTGAAAAATACATGTTTTACTGATGTAGTTTCCTCCTTGTTTCTTGATCCTAACACTTCTATGTGAACATCTTTTTAAGGCAAGTGATTGTTTGAAAATATGAATACAGGCATAAACAAAGTTCTCCAAGCAGTTCTCAACATGAAACAATTTATTTGTTGTTTATTTGTTTTAGCATGAGCTAGTAACTCTGATTTTGGAATAGAATTCCCCTATAACAGGAATTTTATCTAGAAGAAAAAAGTTAATATCTCCCAAGTTTACATTTCCAGAGCAAATGAATTACAGAATTAGAGCTTTGCCATATCAAAAATAATTTTGCTCATTGCCCTTTACTGAAAGACTACTTTTTCCTTTAAATTGATTTTATACTATATTGTAACTTTTATAGAATCATAGAATCATAGAATAGATTGGGTTGGAAAAGACCTCCAAGATCATCAAGTCCAACCCCTGATCCAACTCCAATTACTATATCATGGCACTAAGGGCCATATCCAATCTCTGCTTAAAAACCTCCAGGGATGGTGAATCCACCACCTCTCTGGGTAGGCCGTTCCAATGCCTGAAAATATGCATGGATAGTCCCTAAAGCACTGCGTTCAGATACGTATATTAACAATTCTCATACGTTCATCTTTGATTTTAGCTTGTACAGGTGGAATGAAGCTCCCACATTCAACTAGCCTAATCTGAAGTGTAGGCTCTGTCTATGAAGAACTTCATCTTGGCCTGAATTTTCTTATTTTCAAAGGTCTTAGAATCAAATATTATTATAAGTACATTTCTGCATAAAATTTTTGCTCACAAGTCTGCTAGAGGATCTTCTTACAAAAGCTGAGTGTATATTAGAAAATTAGTTTCTCTTTAATTCTACACACTAAATCCAAAGTCCTTATCTGAACTGGGCATAAAATAATTGCCATTCTTCAATCTACAAATATTATGCTGAACACTTCTCAGATTATTTCAGTTGTTTCCTTATTTCAGTTTAATTCCTAATATTCTTATTGGGATATTTTGGCTCATAGAGCTTAAGTCCCATCCAGAGGTTGGAATTACAATGGCTTGTGAAATGTAATTGAAAATTGAGGTAAATAATGAATAGCCCTTTTCTATAAGCCTCAAAACTGGTACTGTTTAGGCTTTAGTTAAAACTTACAGAAGTACATTGCTTTTTATCCTGTTCATCTAAGAGAAGTCAAGGTCATATTATCTCAGGCAGTCCTTGATTCAAATTCTGAAAATATTGATAAATTATAAATATTAAGACAGAAGTTGTAAAGTGTCAAAAAGACAGATAGAGAAATTTACATATAATGGGGCTGCTGCTTTCCACAACATCAGCAATTCCATACAGTCCTCCTCCTAAGAAGGGTTAAGAAATGACTTAGAGAACACCTATGAAGTGCTTTCAGCTGCTGAAAATGGCATTTACATGTTAAATAGACAGAAGGGAATTCTACTATGAGATGCAAATCCACAAGAAACTGGCCCTTTTCACAGATCTACTCATTCCTTCTTAATTATCCCTAGAGAAAATCTCTCATCACATCAGGAAACAAAAATCCATTTAAAACTTTGAAGGATGTGTCAGTAGGAATGAAGTGGGCCACAGAGAAAGAGATGAGGTAAAGATTTTTCCTCTCCAAACTCACCAGTCTCACCAGCACAACATTATGCTGAGGGGGTCCTGTTAATTGCAAAGCCATCTCATGAAGAAGAGGTTCCAGAGGTGTGGTAACTGCTGCAAGTACACAATGGTTCATCGTCCTACACAGACAGGTACCACCACCCCCAGTGCCAGCTGAGTTCTCCTCCACCAGCTGCCTGGCAGGGAGTTCCACAGCTACAGTCTTGGCCATGGCAGAGCCCTGAAATCGTGCTGGCACGACTGGCATGCAATGCCATACCCTCTGTGGGGGGACACCCTGGGCACTGCTGAGATTTGCTCTTGACGTATAAAATGAGCCAGTTCAGGAGTACAGAGAAATGACGGGTTGCCATAATCCAATATTCAGATCATTTATTTCTTCCCTTTTCACTTCAATTCTCTGAGTTACAGAGTCATAATTGGTTTTTACTATTTGCACTATTCACTAATAATAAAATCTCTTGGTGAAGTTCTTTACTTTTCTTGTCACCAGACATATATTGTCTCTCTCTGAACGGGAGGATAGCATATATTTCCTATATCTATACCTGAAAGCCTGCTCTTTTTTCTCTAAATCAAGTCATACAGTTTTTGACAATTCTTGTTTTTTTAAAATAATAGTGGAAAGAAAATTTTTTTTCTTCATATTCAGCAATACTTTTGCTTTTCCCAGGATCAAAGCAAATAGTAGAATTATTCAAGAACTCTTATTTCTTAGCTCACATCCTTAGCACAAGAGCAAACATAGCTGGAGTTGACAGTATGCTGTCATAAAAGTTAACATAGGCACTTCCAAGATATTGCTGTTTCACTTCGGGACTTTGCAGCTGGAACAATCTAATAGCTGTGTTCTGGACCAGTAATTTGCTACAGTGAGATAAGAAAGGGAATTTTGGTGAACTTACAAGGGTGGTTGGAAGTATTCAAACTTGTTTTGTTTTGAAATAAATGTTACTGAGTAATAGCAGAAAATAATCAAAGAAATCATTCCAATTCTTTAATGACTGTGTGGTTTAGCATTTTTCATAACTAGAAAAGGGTGTAAAGTAAGGTCAAACAGTTATTGCTGTCTGTAATTTGAACCCATAGGGTGTGAACCCTATGTAGGACTTTCTAAGGGAGGTAAGGGAAGAGAGTTGTTCAGGGTTTTTTTAACCTATGCACTCCAAATGGAAGCAATATCATGTCACTGGTTGTTACCTACAGAGCATGGCTCTACTTCCTCTTCAAATTCATATTCTCAAGATTAAAGTAGAAGAAATTGAGCTACAATCAACAAGAACACATTAATTGCAATAGTCAAGTTTTTTTATAATTTTCTCATTTCTTGAAACTATATTCTAAGAAAGAACAAACAGCCATTGCTGACTAGTTTCCTGATCACTTGTAGTTACTAGCATTAAGACACACAAAGGGTGTTGTGGTATTTTATGCATTAAATCTTGGGAAATATTTTCAAATTCTTCTATTTACGAAATGACACAAGAAAGTATTCTTACATCAATTTTATCCTATACCTCTTTAGCCTTAATTATGCAGTTTTCTTGAGAGTAGCAAAAAACTGACTTAATAGACTGTATCACTTTTTGAGAAAAGTGGCATATTTATAGCTTCTGTAATGTACGTTGAAATGAGGACAGTTATGCCTTGTTTCAAATGGCAGTGTTAAAACACTATTTACAATTAAGAATTTGTTTTAACAATACAAAATGAGGGAGTTAATGTTTGAGAAATGTACAATGATAATGGCAATTATTTGAATGTTACTGCCATGCTTAACATTATTTTACTCTACTACTGTGCAAGAAAGTGTTGTCAGCATTGGAGGATGGGTTTGTGGACTTGTGTAGGTAACGTATCTAAAAATGGAAGTAGAACATTTTCTAGTCACAAGGTACAGCAAAGTAGTTTGTACATGCTGTATGTACTGTAGTTTGTACATACTGCACACATTTGTTTAACACCGTAGTGCATTTTCTTTTTGACTCTCCCATTGTATTTGATTATTAAAAAAAAATAAAAATTAAAGCTCACTGGGAAGGTCTCTTTAAACTTGGTTGTGTTAATTTAGTTTCATTTGCTTTTTACATGGGATATTTGGCTGGGTTTGAGTGTTATCAGTTCTCATCGATGCTACCTGGCTCTTGTTACACAGACTTGTGTGTAACAACTGACTTCCACTCAGCCTCTTTCAGTTATATCTGCTCAAATACAGAGACAACCTCCCTTGACAAAACTGCATCTTAAATAAGCAGGTTACTAAAAATGCTATGTAATGACAGGAGATTGGGAAGCTCGAAATTGCACTTGCAAATTGAAGGGATTAACTAAGAACATCCTTAGAGCATATGTTTATTATTTAGGACATATATGTGCTCCAGGCAAAACTAAACCTATTTCAATGAACTATCCCTGCACTATACACGTCATGAACATTGAGCTATCATCATCTTCAAACATCCTTAATTAATTTATTTTTCTCCGCTAAAAGAGCAGGAAGATAATGAGTAATGTAAGACCAAGGGACAAAAAAGTGAAAGAAAATATCTTTTAATCATCGTACTACAAACATATTTTTTTGTACATAAAAAGGGTCTGGAAGTGAAACATCAGTGCAGGAACTGTCAGATTGAGACTGATCAATTCACAGGTTACAGAGATTATTTTGTGACTTTACCACTGAATGGTAATTTAAACATACTTACTCACTCTAAAAGATAGCTCCCCTAAAAATGCTTCATGCTCAGCCTTATTTTAATGCTAAAATAATTCTGACTATACACTGTTCTCTAACTACCAAGCCATTGTGTCTAATCCTTTTGAACAAAGATTTCTCTCTGCAATTCATTATAATTACATCTAGCTCCAACTGGAAAGGATGTTTTGTCTTGTGATGTTTCTGTGGAAGTCAGTGATTGTTTGGAGTATGATGATTTCATTTCATTTTACCAAACAGGAATTATAAAAGGGATTTGGGATGTTAATATGCTTTGTGTCTCAAATAGTCATCAGTACTTATAAAAATATATTCATAGGGACATTAGAGGCATCACAAAAATTTGTGTGCTTAGTTATTTGCAGGAAAGTTTTCAAGATCTTGACTTACTCTACTAAGTTGCTGATTATCATAATGGTTATCATCAAACTAAATGCATAAAAATTCATGCTTTTCTTTGTCTTTAAATAATTTAAATTTCTTAAAAGATCGAATTATTTTCTTGCTATTAAATGAACAAATATTATTTAAACAAATATATTATAAATCCACAAAACTATATTTAATGCAAAACCAATCTTGCCTATAATATCTGTGCTTTTGTAATTACCCAGTAATAGGTTTGATGAAAACACTTGTAAGATCCCACATTATCCCTTATTTTCTGGTTACTCGTACTTTAACTCTTTTTAGTTGCCCTTTCTAAAGCTCAGTTTAAGCTCTGGCAAGTTATGCTTTCAGATATGGCAAACCTTAAGAAAGATAGACTCGAAAAAAAAACTTGACCCTCAAGAGTCTGTTCAGTTGGGAAGTCATACGGGGACAGCAATGCTGACCTTTTAGAAAAAAAATGGATGGGGCTATTTCTGAAGCCAGAATTAACACAGATGTCTGAATTTAAATTAATATACTTGTCAGAAGAATAAGGTAAAAATTGGAAGCAACCTGAAAAAAACCAAACCTGCTTACATTTAATTCTTCTTTTCAAAAGTAAGAAATAAAAGACAAGGGATATCATGCATATACAAGCATGTTAATATGCAGTTCCTCTTTACATTCCTTTCTCGTAGTCACTGATTCTCTTTCCGCTAAGAAATAAAAAAATACATATTTCTAGAATAATATATTTTTCTTCTTAGTAGAGTTAAAATTTTATTGTTACTGAATGCTGAGTACTTCCTCATTTATCATTTTAATTTTCATTACTTGTTTCCAAGGAAACAGGAATATGTGGGAAAATCATCGGAGGCTCTTATTTGTAAGCCTGTTCTCTTTAATGAGAGTTGAATATGTCTTTTTTTAAAGAACAAAATTAACTTAGAGGCCTCTGTAGTAAAGGGGTTGGGACTTCCCATTTCATTTGTGTACAGGCCTACTTTCTGGGTCTAGAAGTTGGAAGGCATCATAAAATGTTCCAGTCAGTATCAGATTATCATTTAGTGGCTCAGCTCTGCTGTTTTCTACACTGGAGCGGTGTAGAAGTGTTGCCCACCTTGCCCACACACCCTTGCAATAGTGGCTTTCTCCCAGCAGTCCTACATACCTCTTGGGGGGATAGGAATGGGTAGAAGGCAATACCTTGTTTCCTTCCTGTGAGCTGTTCAGAAATACTAAAGCCTGGATGGTTCCACAGATAGTTAAAAGCTTGTAATTGTACTGAGAAGTGCCAATGCTAAGATCTAAGCAGAGATATCTTTCTTCGTTTGATTCTGGTAATAAAATCTGAAATGAACCTGGAGGTAAACACATCAGTTGTCTTACCTGAAGTAGTTTTCACCACCTCAGTTGTGTTTCTTAATCCTGTGAAGGCGAACTGGTAAAGCCTCCAGGACCTGGTGTCCCCCACCTCCACTGAGCTGCGCTTCCACTGGTAAATGATCTCTTCTCTTGGATAGCCATCTTATTGCAATGGAAAATACAGAAGGCTTTGGTTGATAGTCATTGCTAGGGTTTGGGTGTACTTTGGGTAGTAAAAATACTATTTTTTATTTCTGAAAAAAACTGGAGAAGCATATTGCAAATAAATTATGGATATGTTTTCCCCAAGTTACTTAGTAGTGCCTTTTACTTAATGTCACATTTAATTTATTAATTACAAATTGAAATCACATTTGAGATAAATTTTTCAAAAATAGGTTTTCCGCTTTTGTGGACCTTATAGTATACAGTTTTTCCCATTATTCAGTTTTGGACACAAAAAAAGTCTGCAGCTGGACCAAGAATTCACATCTTGACCTGACTGCAAAATGTCCAACTTGAGTCCAACAAGTGCAATAAACACCTGTGTAAAACACCTGTGCACAGACAGAAAGTGTAAGGCCATGGGACTTTGATGCTGAAAGTAAACATTTCTACTTTTATGCTCAGATATAAACATAAACTAATCACATAGGGTCCAGAAATTTGGGGGGTTTTTACATAGCATTCCTCAGTTTTATTTGTGAACATATGTGACCCATGTACTGAAAATAAGATCAAAATAAACATGAAAACCATTGGGCTATGTCTAATTAAGAACATTATCTTCACTGACTCTAAGAATGTAAATATAAATTTATAATAAGCAGTTCAGTGTGGGTCAGAAAAGGGATATTTTTAAGCAAGTTACTTACAGCTTGAAAATTCCAGGGGGCAGGAGTGCACATCCATTGGGAAGTTGTGTAACTGTAGCTGACACTCTGCATCAATTGTCAGCCTGAGAAGAGATCAGGATATACAGAATGCACTTGAGAAGTTTGTCCTGAAAGCTACATCATGGCAAGCAAAATAAGATTCTTCATAATATGGATCCTGACTATGAAATATGTAAATATTAGAGAGAAAGAGAGAGAGAGAGAGCAGAAGTAAATTATTGATAATTATGTAATTGTTTGAATATTCCAAGCATAGGAAGACATCATGTTTACCAATAACCACTGTTTCTTTTTTGCTTACATAGAGCCCAATCATCTTTTCAGACTGGGTAACGGAAGAAGGTAATAAAGTTCTGTTCCTGTGCATCTGAAACGGCAGCATTACTCATGACTGACAAATCCATAAGTAGATATACAGGTCATCTCATGACCAGTGACAAATCTTTGTGTCACCACATGCCATAATGCACTAGGGAAATGTATTTTCTGTGACAAAAATTCTATTTCAGAAATTATGGATGGCAGTCCAGATTTAGACATTTGCATCCAAGACAGCCATCTAGACTCCCTTCTAGCTGATGCAAAGGTGCTCTAAGGATACACTTTATTTCATCCCAAAATATGACATTTACATTAACACTGAAGAACAATGAACCAAAAGGTGTTTCTCTCCACTGAATATTAGAAGAATCTCCATAATAACTCAGGTAGCATAGGTGCTATAGGTCAGGTGAAGGCATGTACTTTTAGAAATCCAAAATTAGATTAAATATACCCCCTGATGTGCCTGCTAAAAAATCTACCATTTTTCATTCGGTCCCAGCCTTGCCATGAGCAGCGGGATACCTGAACTCTGGAAAGGAGGGAGGAGGTAGGGCAAGAGAGGAAAAAAGGAAAAGGAGGGGGGAAAATGTTTATTTGTTCCATGAGTCTCTAGGAAAATTGTAGGTTTCTGGCCTTTGCTAATCAGTCTGTGAGCAGGGTTTGTCTCCGGGATCCTGAGTGTTCGTGCCTGCAAATGGCTCCCTGAGTCTCACACTGTGGGATGCAGGGGGATGCTGTGACCACTAACCACCAAGTTAATGAAGTCAAAGGGAAACATTAGGAATTTAGGAGCAAATCTAATTTCCCTGTTGCCCTTCTTCTTTTCATTTTCATCATCTTGAGTATCACAGATACTTGATTTCCTGCTGGTCAGAATGGTCAGCCTGGGAGGAGGTGATTGAGAAAACTCAATCAGCCCTTTTGGAGCTCTCTTCTCTTCAGAACAGAATCCCAGATGTGATAAAATCACATTGCACTTGTGGTTTAATCCAGGTCAGATCCTTACTGGTGCTTACTGTGGCTCCCTAGCACAAATGAGTATACACTCATAACAGAAAACTGTTTCTAAGTTCTATCAGGTACATCTCCCTCTAATGAGAGAACCTCTCATTAGAGAATGAGAGGAATTTGAAGAGAAAGGTAATGAAACCCAAAGAGACAACAGTGTAGCCAAGTTCAAATTTAACATTTCCAAAGTGGATCTGGGATCATTTTTATCAGACTGACTTTGATTTGCATTGGACTTCAATTTCGAATGTTCTCTTAACTATTCCGGTGTTGCAATATGTAATGAATGTAAAATAACTCTGCAATAAAGCTCCTTTTTGTAATTCAGACAGCTCCAACATTAAAAGAACGTCTTAACCAAAGCCTCACCTCTATTCATTAAAATTATGAGTATAATTTTCTTCTAAACTTTCAGTCTAAAACTCAGATGATCTTATGTCTATGATTCTATTCTCTCATTTAAAATTATCGATTATCTTTACAAAATGCTGTATTTATCTATATTTTACACAAACCCAATTATTGTATCACATGTAAAAAAACACCCCAAACCTCAAACACTTATGATTTTCCAATTTAGGAAATATGGTGATTTTTAGTATGGTATTTGAGTTGTTACATATGGCATATGCTACACTTAAATGTAGGCATACACATAACTTAATTACTGAAAAGCGAATCTGTCTCCAAAGGGAAGCTACACATGACTGGGAAATCTGGACATGAGCATATCAATTTCAGGTTCATGAAAATTTTAGTGGAATGGGGCATATCCATAGGTTGGGATAAAACCTTAAATGTTCAATGCTGAAATGATAAACCTTACTCTCACAAGATATTTGAGGGACAAAATGCTTTTGCAGTGTGGAGCTTCATCTAGCTAAACTGTAATCAGTTCAGAATAAGACACCTTTGATGTATATAGTATCTCCTTTTATACCATCTACTTAATTCAAGGAAAATTCAAATTTATCAGTTTAGTGCAATAAAAAGGTAAAAGACATTACGGACCAAATCAGTGGCACATAATAAAACATACCTGAAAATGAAGATTAATTACTAAAAAAATATCTGTAGTCATTTTAATATAGGAAGGTGACAACTGTGGAGCAAGACAGTACAATCTATAGGAAGAAATAAAATTCTTTATTGTGCCAATATAAAATAAATTTCATGCAATGACTATCTTCTAAATACTTTCCTTTTTCAAAGTTTTATGCATAAATAAACAGGAAACCCCAATGTTTTTTCCTTCAGGTTAGTGTCAAATGACCTGAATTCAGTGGGTCTTTCTCTGGCTTCCTTAGAGAAACTGAAATTAATGTTATGTGTAAATACCTCAATGTGTACAAGACTCTGCCGTCATTCCAGATCCTGAGCATCCTATTAGGAGTTGTTATCCAATGAGCATCAGCTTTCTTCGAATTTCGGAAAAATGTATCTGGTATCCAGATCTTCCCAACCATGTTGCTGTTTAATCTGAGCACTTTTATAGTGCTGTTGAACTTCAGACGTCTGTCATACCACGTTTGGGCGAAAAATATATCAATTGTATATTCCTGTTGTGTTAACCAGAAATACTGATGAAAACATAGCACTCACCATTTTACCTAGCTCCTGATATGTTTTACTTAATTTCACATGAAAAAACTGAACTACAGAAAATGATCCCAGAATTTATAAAAACCAATTTTATTTTGTAACAATCTGGAAGCTTAGTTTTACAGGAGTTAAACTGTCCCAAAGCATGTGAAAGCAGAGCACATGAAACTGTGTGGGTATGTTAAAAACTATTATTATTACATTCTTTCAGTATAGAGCTCAGTTTTCCCATCTCGTATAGATTTATACCTCATAATAGTCCTCACATTCATAATTACAATGAGGTTTTAGAAATAATACAGATACAGCACAACATCAGAACTAATGGAAGCTTTGTAACGTCAAAATGATGGAGACTTGGTAACAAGGAAAACTGACAATCATTTACGTACCATGTTGATGGCATTCACAGGCCCAATGCTATTTACGTACATGTCAGTGTGAATTATTGTCGGTTTAACTGGAAGAAAAGTATAAGAAGCACTAAAATGAATGAAAGTCAAAGTCAGCTACATGGAAGTCAAACACAGTCATATTACTATAGTACCTGTTCTGGATGGCTGTGGTTGCCTCACATTTAAATGTGCATATACAATAAATATAAATTTGCAACAATGTCTTCAGTTTGAAATTAGCTGGAGACACTTTGAGACAAATTCTTGTATCACTTATTCTATCAGAACTAATTCCCTTATGCTGTGAGAACAAATACTGAAACCAATGTTGTTAGCTTAGAGCAACTCATATCTGACTGAGAGGATGTATATTTTGTGTCAGGTCACAGCAACACATCTGACAAAACGCTATCAATGAGAGCAAACTTATTTTTCTCATGATGTTTTGGACCACTTGTTTTACTCTATAATGCCAAATGCAACATGACTGCTGTTGCCTGCAGAGGTGGCTGCAGGCAAGTAGCAATTTCAGGAGCCCAAAGCAAAATTAATACTCAAGATTCTCAAACAGAAATGAAGAACAGTTGTTAGAATCAATTTATTTGGAAATTAATCTATTGTAGCTTTATTATTCTTATAACCTCGACTAAAACATGATTTTTTTTCCTAATTGCTTTTAAGAATGTCTACTTCCTCTCTGTTTCTGAAGTCTTGGATTAGGAGAATAAGGTGAGTTCCTCTGCTAATTTACACTGTATATGTACATTGAAGGTTAAAGACTCATGTTATCCCCCACTGTGAAAAATTCCTTGCTTTACAAGCCTCTGTAAACTTGTTTCAAATAGGTTCCTTCATTAACCTTGCTGTTCTCTGCTTTCCTGTGCTTCCTCAGCCATGAAATCTGCCTGCATTTTTTCTATAATCTTATTACTGCTGCATCCTCTTCTCCAGAGGTATTGTCTGCCTGTGCTGTGCACACATGGGGCTTCTCAAACAGACTTGGAGCAATTCAGGCAGATTTTTCTCTTTGAGTTCCCTCACTAATCAGCGGAGAGGAAGATTCCTGTGAAATGTGATTCAGTCAGATAAGACTTCCATTACGAGTCAAGGTTTGGATCTATATACCTATACTGGCTGTGGGAAACATCTGGGGAGATTGGCCTTGGCTGACTGCATTTATTTTTTGTGAACCTCTTTCTCTGTGCCCCATTCATTTCCATCACCTCTTGCCCTGCTGTGCAAGTGACGGCCCAGGCTGCATCAGTCAGTGCAGACCTGCTGCCGTTGGAGGCTCTGTATTTATCACATCATACCAGCATCTGGCTGTGGTATCGTCTTTTTGACCTTCCTTTTCAATATATTATTTGTGATTCTCTAACACCCTCACTTAGGTATAAAAAGGAAATAAAAACTTGCTTTTTCAGTCCCCAGAAGTTAAATTTAGAACTTCCTATGCAGGCAGATTACTACAGGCAACCTGATTCACCAATGTAACAACAGTCTTATTAGATGTTTTAGGATAGATTCAGCAATCTTAAGTTATGTCGGCTTCCAAATTCATGACTACTTTTCATGCCTCTGATGTTTTACTGCATTGTATTTCATTCTCATAACTACTTTGAATGGATTCTGCTTCCTGTGTGCAATCATATGACATGAAAATTATTTCTCCTCACTGCTTAATCCAAAGTGGTCTAGAAAGAAAACCAACGTACCTCCTATGTCAGGTCTCAACTTGTTGTCATATCCTTCCAACAAGCCATTTAAAATAAGAGTCACATCACTCTCGTGGACTTTAGGAGTCAAAACCCAAGTCTTATTTGAAGTGTAATCTTCATAATCATCATCTCCCTTTTGGGTGGAACTGATAAAGAATTAAAGAATTAAAAAATTAAGAAATAGCCTTGAAAAATACAAATTGGCAGGTAACTTTTTTGGGAGACAAAATACACCCACTTCAGGCTTTAATAATACTGTACAAAACATTGAAAAATTGCCTGCTTTATAAAAGGAGACTCCCAGTAAAGGTGCCATGTAACAGTTGAGGTTACAGTTCACTTGAGCAGCATTTCCTTCTAGTACAGTTGATACCATATTCTGTCTACTCGAAGGAACATCAGTGCTCATCACCTTTGCCGTGCCTATTTTTTCTCTCCCTGCCTCAGGTGGGACCTGTTATGAAACAAATCTAATTGTCACTCAGCTTATGCAACTCTCCCCCAAAATATCACTTATTATGTACACAGGGTTGTTGCATTACTTCTCTTGGAAAGAATGATTCGATGCACCACATAACTGACACAACTGATAATTAGATTCATTCAAACTAACTGTCACACAGCTTTTCTCCACTCTGATGAACTTGAGCCTATTGTGATTTTGGAAAGTTCAGCACAAATTTTTGCCAAGGGTTTTCATTTTCACTTTTGCTAACCAGAACCCAGAGAATATAAAAAGTCTGTCTGCTGTTTTTTTTCTGCTACTGAGCAGGATGACAGCAGATCTAATTCAACCTGCTTAGCACAGGGAAAAAAAAAAAAAAAAAAAAAGAAAAAAAAAAGGCAAGTTAGGAGTCAGAATAATGGATTTTTTGTTTTCTCAAAATCTGTGCCTTCAGTTCTAGAGGAGAATATAGAAACTACTTTAGAATATGACAGAATATTTTAATTTCAGGATATCAGTGGTAATCAGCTGAACAGTGCTAGGCAACTGTTTTTTGCATAAAATACCAGTGTCCGTCTTTCCTGACCTGCTTCTGTGACAAAGTTTGACCACTGCTGGATATGAAAAATCTTAATGATACTACAAATTTCTTAAACCAGTGGGTGGAACTTGGATACAAATGGGTCAAAAGCAGAAAATTTATTTTCCCACTCAGCCAGAATCTGTACAGGAGTGGGAAAGAGCTCAGAGAAGTAGATTCTCATGGGGCCTGCATCTTACACTTGGCACATGAGATTGAAAGAGGCACAGCTGACTGTGGTCATGGGTACAGTAGTGTAGGGAGGAGTGGTCCCAGAGTCTGAGAGCACCACTCCGTTACCTGCAATCTCAGCTGAGGTTGTGCCCACTCTTTCCTACAGTGTTATCCTGCTGCATTCAGCTTGGACCTGCTCAGAATGGATGGCCTGAAGGCTCTCCCGTGTTGGGCTTTGGGAGCTGTAAACCAACTGCACAAATACAACTGAATTATGAAGGAGGGTTTGGGTCCTTTCTTCCCTATGGGTGCAACCTAACAGGACAGAACCACAGCACATCTGGGCCTCTCCATGTGAGACTCTGCTCCCTGGTACAGTGACACTTGAAGCAGCCTGAGACTGTGCACAGGGAATGTGTAGCATGAAGCGGCAGCCAGACTTGCACTGCATTGAGCTGAGCTTGGATTGATTAATCTGTGTCTTCATTACATGTACTGAACACCACTGAGAGCAGCCTCCAGGCGCCCTAAGCCACCCAGCACCAGTGGTATGAACCTGGGAGCTTCAGCTTCCCAGGTCAAGAACTGGCAACCCAACTTCTTCCTTCCGGCTGCATAAGCCTGAACCTTTTACTGACAGTGAAAAGCAGGATTTTAATTGGATATGTGCCACATAGTATTCTGCTCGTACTGACAAACAGGCCAATATAATTAAATTGGGGAAATCTGTTTATTCAGCTGTGTGGAGTTCAAAGTTCTAACTGTAATTCAAAGGAGCATAACTGAAGCCAAGTTCTTTCTCTTGAAGGAAAAAAAAACACCTTTCTAAATAGAGTCTTTGCAAAGAGAAGGCACAAGATTATATGTTTTCAAACCATGCAAAGAGAATGAAGAAATAAAACTTTATGTATAGAAAGGCACATTCCTGTCTTATAACCAATTAAACATTCATTCTCTGAAAAGGCTGTAAATTTCTGAATGGAAAAGAAAAAGTAAATCAAATGCATTCTTTCATAAAGGCAGTGTGTTACTGAACATCAGTGTAATGAGAAAACTTCAAAACAGCTAGTTAGCAGAATTTGGTGTCCTAGACAGTGCAAGATTAGCAGTAGGTTTGTCTAGTGGTTTTCTCAGATCTAGAACAACCTTATTGAACAGTGGCCAAAAGTCACTAAAACTTCCATTTCTTCTTGGAAATTATTTGCATGAAAGAAATACCTACTTATTTGTTTGCGAATCTCTCATTTCAAGTCGTTTTGGCACTCCACATCTCAAAAACCAGCAAATACTTCAAGAGATTAGTGGGAGACAGAGGAGAGAGAACACAGCCAATGTAGTTAGGGGCAAATGCCACTGAATTCCAGCTTTTATCAGAATTCCATAAGTTAGTATGGGTATGCTATTGTCTAAATGTGTCTCTGTGTAAACCTGCACACCAGCCAGAGCAATCTGAGGTGCATCTCTATCCACATGACCAGGACTTTACCTATGCAATGCTATTAATACTAATGAAAGTTATAATGACAAAGTCCTTTTCATCTCCTTGAGACTTTAGGATAAGTCTTTCTGATTATATCCTCTAAATTTTTCAAGAGCTTTTAATGTCCAAAACAAATTTGTTAAATCCTAGATTATACCCAAATGCATATTGAAATCTGCTTTTATTTTTATGACTACAAAAAGTTTTCAAATCTAGTAATGTAGATATGAAAAGAAACATCTATTTACCTCCTTGCAGATTACATTATAATTCTTTGAAGGTTAATGTTTCAGACACTGATGTGAAATCTCAACGGTTGAGATATTCCCACTCTGACATTAATGCCATTGCAAGATTGTGCAAAACTGCTCTACATAAATCCACTTTCCCTAGTTGAAAAAGAGGCTTAAGAGAGTCAGAATCCAAACTTGAAACTTCAAGACGAAGAGTACTTGAAGTTAGAGGGCACTTTTGAAGGTCATCTGGTCCAATCCCTGCTCAATTGGCCAGCTAAGCCTGCATGAGGTAGCTATGATTTTAATTAGTTACATATACATTTAACCACGAGTGTTTAACATTCAGGGGGCTCTTTGTATGTCTCAAATTACTTGAAATGCATCTTCACAAAGCAAAGAAAGGGCAGCAATCACTACATGCTAATAAGCATTTATTAATTTAGATCAGAATTTTTTTTTTAACATGCAAAGATCTGTAAACTGGTATCTCACTCTACATTTGCATAAAAACCTCATTCTTCCACTGAAGTTTTTGCCATGTCGAGTGTTAAACAGGAGTGAAAATTAATTTTAACTATTCCCGAGAATTTTTTGTGAACCTTCACCCAAGAGTCAATTATCACTGCTGATAATTTATATAAAAATTATATCTGCCTGCTGTTGCATCACCATTTACAGGCATAATCAGAGTAGCCACAAAGTGCATAAAGGAAAAGACCTGTAGCAGTACTGAATAGCTAACAATTAATTAGTTTAAATACAATTAAAAACTTAAATTTATTTGTCAAAAAACTCTGGCCAATTTCATTTTTATACAAAGTAGGCTATAGAAATTATAAAGCCTTCAGCAAAGATTTAATAAACTACTTGCATATAGAATGAGTCGTCCATTGAAGGCACCAATCTGTTCTAACTCTCAGGGAAGGACTGAAACAAGGCTTGCTAGTTTACATAACAGCACTGTTTATTTAAGGAAGAGTCAAATTAAAGTCATTCTCTGATGTGCATAAAGAATTGCCTTAATCTATGGGTCATACATTAGTCATGCTGGTAATAGGTCACTGTGAGGGCAAGACATTCCAGGTCCCCACTGTGGATGCAGGGATGCTGTATGCAGATATGACACATGAGTAAAAGGATTGCATCTTTGCAGGAGAATAGTGTCTCTGGCAGTCTAACAGTATCTTTGTTCTCTCTGGGGGACTGCCAATCACATTTTAAGTAAAGTCATCTCGATTGAAACAGAACATGTTTTCACAAAACTGTGTCCTGGATTCTCTCACGCTGTTGATGTTTCTACGCTGTCCATTTGTATTGTTTAAATCCCAGGGCTATGCCCAGGACTGTGCTACTATCCTTACCACAAAAATCGGTCCTGGTTTCTCTTTTACTGCTAAATGTTCATCACAATACCCAACCTTCAATTTCCTCAGCACTACAAATCATGGAATGTGGAGATTAATCTTTTCCCAAATAATGTCTTATTTTAAAGATGTAAACTCGGAATAATGCTTTGCTTGGAGAGGAAAAGAAGAGATGCAGTCATTTAGCAAAAAATTATGCTGAGAAATTTGAACTAAGAAATCATAGAAATCATGTAGTCCTAGTCCCTTCACCTAGAGTTGTGGTGCTGGGGCAACTACAATTCTGGATGGAGCTATGCTGAAGAGCCTGAAATCCCAGATTCCGAGAGTTTCCAGCAAAACTTGTTTCACACCTGGCCAGAAGCTGTATAAGCTGTATTTTAGCCCTTTGATGTATTCATGGAGTAAGGGAGGATGAGGAAGTTCACAGGAAGAAACTAAATAGTTTTGACCTCTACTCAGTGGTTTGGGTAGGGTGGATTTTAGGTAGGTCACTTGTAGAAGGTGGTTTATTTCCTAGGCAACTACTTCTGCTACAGCTGTCATTCCATGAAATATTCAAATCATGTAAAGTATTTAAAACCTCGTCATGAAATGATTACTGCTTAAAAACAAAGCAAAGCTGAGGTTTTCTTTCATCTCTAAGTCAGAGGTACTGAAGTGTACAAGACAATAATTATTAAAATACTCCAGTTCTCATAAACTCAAACATTAGGATTATACAGAGACTGAGCACACAAGTCTCAGAATGGGTATTCAAGGCCCAGAAATCACTTGAGGAGCACAGATGAGTACTCCCAGCAGATGACTTCTCAGTCACCTTTATAGAGCATGAAGGCCCTAAATTGCCAGCAATCAGTCATTTCTGAAAACTATGCCTACCCTGAGATTTAAAGGCTGCCTGGATCCCTGTGAACATTTCATCTGTTTTCTGCTGAAGAGATGACACCTGGCAACACAGACCTATGTATCACACTGTGGATTTTACAAGCTTTCTTCTAGTCATTCAGCAACTCACAGTATCTCACTGGTACTTTTCAGACATTTTGAGTAAAACAGTCCAATTCTTAAACTTTTTCATAGACTTCTAAAATATTACATAACAATTGTGGGTTTGTATTAGTCTCTATAAAACGGTCAATCATGGCAGACTGGTTTATCCTACAGCCATTTTACATCTTCCTCAATATGTGCACTCACATCAACTACTGCACATAACACATAATAAATTTTAGCTCTTCATAGGTATTGTTAAAGCATCTATCTGCCATATTTTCAGATTCAGCTGAATGTAGCTACAGCAAGTGTTTATACAGAAATATTGAAAATTAAAAATTTAAGTTGGTTTAAGTTTTGTTTCCTTCCTGTATATTCACCAAAACACTTATTTGAAAAGCCCTTTGGAGTGCATTTATTGAGAGTTCTAACAATAAAACTTCTGGTTTCCTGTATTTACTCTCTTTTCTAGTTCACTATACTGAAATATTGTAGTGCAATATTTGCATTGCACAATTGATTGGATTCAAGTTGTGAGTGACCATGAGGATTATTATTCCTTTTAAAATATTTCTAGTAGCAACAAAATGGGTCACGGCCAGTTGTCACAAAAATTCCTGGAAAGGGGGACCAGTGTTAGCAGTCCTGAAAAAGAACCAAAAGCTGAAATGTAGCACCTAGTCTAGGATCTGTTTCTTCAGCAGAAAGTTGAGGTCCATTGTTAAATAAGTTGATAAAGGATTTCCATCCTCTGATCTATCAGAACAGACTGATGTAAATAATCAAAGCTGAATACCATAGTATAAACCTCTGGGTATGCATAGGAATTGTATGCTACTCCTAGGGAGGATAACAAAGTGTGGAGGGTTGAAACAAACTTGTTTAGCTAGTAAGGAATAAGAGAGATAATTATAGAAACAAACATACATCATTCATTTTGAACAGCCTGAGCTTGAAGTGCAGCATTTAGAATTCTGGAGTAGTCTAAGATGTGATCAGATGATTCAGATAAGCCTCCTTAACTTAAGATGATTATTTCCATTTTTTTGAGCTTGATTTTTGTATGAATATATTTCCTTACATTTTATTTACTGGAGATTATACAATCTACTCCCATATCTGTTTTCGCTATGGTTCTGGTTACTCATGTTAGTGGCAAAGAAAAGCATTAGAAACAAACAAAAAAGGGACAAATAGGTTCAGATATTCTTCTGCATCACACAGTTATCTTCTATTTTATTTGAAATTATCTGGCTCTATCTAACTGTAAAAGGTGTAACCTTGGAATTATATGAACTTCAGAAAGCTTTTTTGTTTATCTTCCTCTTCTTTCCTCATTTTTTTTACATAAATTTAATTTCCTTTGAAACTGTTTTATGCATCTCTGCATGTGAAATCTAAGGCACTTGGAGCATGATTTTTGCCTGTTGCTATTACTCAGCTCCTGCAGATTTCCAATATAGCTGGGAAATCTCAAGAGAAGGAGTTAATGGCCATTACTGGAATGTGATTTGACTGGGTCTGCTTTAGTGTGATCCCACTTCATTTTTCCTGGCTGTTTTTTATTGTATGTAATTGTCATCTGTTAGTATTATATGTGATTTCTCTTCCCCAATGATGTACATTGCTTTTAGAAAAAATTTCCTTAAAATATCACTATAAATTAAAAAGATGAGCAAAAAGCTCAACTCTGTTCTCAGTGAGTAAGATTAGGAAAACATCAATGCCCTCCAGCCATCTAAACAACATTAGCTCAAAAAACCCAATCCTATTGATCAATTAGACTTGAGAAATAAAAAAATAGGTTCTTGTTCAGTACTAAACTATGAGGCACTCATATTTGTGGCTTTTCGGAATTCTCGCACAATGTTTTTCTGTATTTTGTTTGCATAGTAATTTCACACAGAAGGAAGTCACTTCTGGAATCAATCATTCATGATGTAGTCATCTTCTCATCACTATCTCTCAATGTTTAAAAACAAACATGTGAGGTGCTAGAAATGTCAGCAGTTACGCTTAATGAGTAACACTCCTGAGCATTTTTTTTAGATTTAAAATACTTTTTTTGTGTGTGTTTGTACTGATGTGAGCTATAAATTCAAGTTAAACTGAATATAAATCTTCGTTAGAATTAAATCTGTCATGGAATGTCTTTTTTCCTGTCGTCTCTGTCTTGGTACACAGCAGAGCACTATAATGAGGTGTTCCCAGTATTGGGCTGGGAGACAGGAACACTGAATGCTTACCCCATTTAAAGGACTAGTGAGCTTCTCCTTGCTATGGTAAGCCAAGGATACCATCTCTGCATGTAAGTGAAAACTATTTTTACAACATAAATAAGCACATAAATGTCCCTTATTATTTGTGTTTGATAAAGACTAGGTATGATGATAAACCATCTCTTTAGGAAGAAACAACCACTAACCACGCCTTAGGAAATGACATTGCATTGCACTTATCAGCAGTGTTAAAGCCCATATCTTTGGTAGAGTAAGTGGGTCAGATAAGCCCTGAATATTTAGAAAACCAGTCAAAACTAAATGTGAAACCAATATGGGTTTATTCGGAATATATTAATAAATCTTACTTCTCTTAGATCAGGGAAGTGTCATTACCGGAGTGTTTGTTAGATAGAAATGTGCCTTGATGAAAGAGCTGAATGAACAGAAAATAGGTACTTAATACACATCATCATGCAGCTAACTCATTCACAAAATGATTGTAAGCAAATAGTGAAAATGAAACTGGTTTTTTGTTGTTTCTTTTTAAAACAACACTTCTGATTTAACTTCGTTTTTAATGCATGGTAACCAATAGTAACCCATGTGTTCCCACATAAACCAACTTATATCATGCAAGACGCTGTTTGCACTCATACTCATAAAACAGACTGTGCAGAGGTGGATGTGGAATTTAGTTCTGATAACAGGGTAGACGTGTGATACATTAAGAATGTAAGTGGCAAACTAATGTCTCTGTGTCAGCTGAGTAGGAAAATTGTCAACAAGTGTGCCTGTAATTCTCCTATGAATTTAATTTATTTTGATAAAATGGTGCGTTTGTTGTAGAATTCTGGTGGAGTTTCCTTGGTGGTTGTTACAATCGGAATGGCTTCATGTCAGGGTCTCCTTATTTCTGTGGGACATAAACATCCTAGCTTCTGGTAAGGACTGCTGGCACCTCTCTTGTAAAATGCACCCAGGCAGGGTTATCCACGGGTATTGTCAGCCCGTACCTGGTTAACCTCGAGAAAAGGAGGCTCGGGTAGTCCTTATTGCTCTCTACAACTACCTGAAGGAGGTTGTAGCCAGATGGGGATCAGCCTCTTGTGCAGGTAACAAGGGATAGCATGAGAGGAAATAACCTCAGGTTGGATCAGAGGAGGTTTAGCTTGGATATTAGGAAAAAATTTCTTCACTGAAGGAGTTGTCAGACATTGGAATAGACTGCCTAGGGGAGTGCTGGAGTCCCCATCCCTGGAAGTGCTCGAGGCATGTGGGTGTGATACCTGGGGGCACGGTGTAGTGGTGAACACGGCAGTGTTGGGTTAGTGGTGGGACTCAATGATCCAGCATTAATGATTATATAATTCTGTGCCTCTCCCCCTCTGTGCTGCATTCCCTGTCCACTCCTCAAGGCCTCTGATGTTGTACCAGGTTTGTATTATTTCTCCACAATAGCCATGCCAATACCTCGTTCTCCACAGAGCCATTGATTGTTACTATTGTTTTTATTAAACCCTGATTGTACCATGCAAAAAGTCAAACAAATAAGCTGGAGATGCCTGGTCAATTAGCTAAATTGCTGTGACAGCTAAACTAAGTAGACCAAAGCTGTGGGCAGGTCAAGAGACGTTCAGGCGCAGCCAAGCCTCTGTCCTGGGGCCTTGCAGGATCAGTGCAAGGAGGGCCTGTCATGAGCAGTGGCTGTGCTGCATGGCAGGGCTGCCCACTGCCACTCTCCTTTCACAAGAAATAGGGATGCAAAGCTGCTACATCTTCCTTTCCTATTTATGCCCCACTATGACAAATGTTTTCCAACTCAATTTCAAGAAGAAATGCTGAGGTCCAAAAAACTTTATAAAAAAAAGATACATAAGATATCTATTCCATAGAAGGAAAATCTCACTATTAACTATGTTGAACTTTTTATGCAAGAATTTGAAAATCTTCTTCTGAAAAATGGTCAATTGTTTTAAAGGTGCTGACTAATAAATAATATGGTGGCTCTGAACTTTATTTTAATAAGAAGAAATCATGCATGGGTTCACTCAGTGTCTTATTTATCTTTTTTGCCTTTCTATCAGTCTCCAGTAAGTAAAATGTAAAGCACAAACATGCAAATCCTACCTAGCTCTGAAGTTTTCGGTATTTGAGTGGGTTAGGCATAATGATCACTGCAAAGCCTATCTTCCCATCTCTCACATTTGAATGTGACTATTAAGACTAGTCAAAACACTGTGAAAATAGGAGTAATTTCTATTCCAGACACATAGAAACATATATCTGCCAGGCTTTTCTTCTTCTCCCAGAAATATTTTGGCATAGCTTTTTTGACTCTCGTCATCATAAAAGAATTTTATTTTATAAATTGTCTTTGTTCTGATTATGGTCAGATAAGTTTGTCTTTGTAAAAGTAAATACACTTCTACATAGAAAACTACTAGAAACTTGTTTTATAAGTAGATGTCATTCTGGGCTAGAGAAAGCTCCTCGTAACTGGAAGAAAGGGCAAGAATCAGAACAATAACCAAGTACAAGCAGAAGCTGAGAGTGGGTTTGATTAATGTGTGCAACTGGCTACAAGGGTCAGAAATAGCAGTAGATGTAACCACAGACATATTCCAAAAGCAGTATTTTGAAACACTGCTTTGGGAACCAAGTTTATACAGCACTATTGCTGATTTATTTCTGAAATTCCTGGAGAGAAGAAACCACATTAAGGTCTACAAGATGTTGACTCATGTAACTAGATTTTCAAAATAGATTTAGCAATGGAATAATACAGAGTGCAGAAGATACTACACAGAATGATACGAAGTCCAGAAACAGATACAGGTGAAATTGCTTCCTTCAGTTTGAAAGATTATATGAGAAGACTTTTTTCCTTCACCTCCTCACTGCAGCTGTGTACTGTGGCTAAGCCAAAAGGACCAACTAAATGTGCTCCAGAGACTGTTTCAGATGAAACCAAAATGTCCGTATATTCAGGCCACAATGTCCAGTTTCCCAGGAGGTTTCCTTGGCTCCTCCTCAAAAGCTCTATGGAGGACTCCCCATGGCAGGACAGCAATAAGCTTTAAGGGTGAATGGATTCAAGATCAAGCAGGGATAGGCAGCGGTTCCCATCTGGCATTACTTGAATTAGGCCATTCCTACCTGTGGGGTCTCCATGGAAGAGATGTAAGCATCAGCTATCTGTGGTGTCATTTATGGACATAGTACTCTGTGTAAGCACTGAAGCAAGATGCATGAAGGAATTTAGGACAGCCACGCAGAGCATCGTGGTAACTAAGAATAAGCTTGTTGACAAAGTGCAGATGGTTTCAGACCTCATTTTCTATGGGTACAGAGAATGCACCATGATGCTTCAGAGATTTTATTGGTCCTTTGTAGATCTTATCCAAACTGCATAATCAGGAACTTTTAAAAAACAAGAAGAGTCTTTCCATGACTTGAGCAAATGCTGATGGGGCTATCAGGTGAGGATGGAGACGTGAAAACTTGGAAAGAGTGCAAACCCCTAAAATTAAGGGGCCTTGAGCAGAGGCTAAGGAAGGGTAAAGAAGTTTTACTAATCATAGCATATCTCCCACATGAATAAATCCATCCTCAGTTTCCTTTGCTACAGATCCAGCAGCTTTCTATGAGTGGCAGACTTATACAGAATAACAGGCATAGTATTGACAATAAGAAATTCCATTGGAAGCCACTAAAGCAAAATTTCTACATGCAATCTGTCCTCCTGAGATCCCGGGGAATTTGGCAAACACACCTCAAGATAATTTGTTAAATAAAGAACAGGTGCTATTCTGAGCTCTACAGTTTTCCAAGACAGATTACCAAAGAAATAATTTAGAAGAGAGGACATAACTGGAATAGACTTCCAGGCAAATGTTGCATTTTTAGCTTATATCTGTCAGATTTTCCAGGATTATGCTTTCCATACTGCCACCTGCTCTGTATTCTCATCCTGGTGCAGAAAACCATGTTGGTAAACATTTTAACACAAATGAAAGTGTTTTCCTGGCTAAAGGCTTGAATGTTAAAGCCTTGCATAATTTTACTATTAAACTTCTGGATTCCTTCATTATATCCTTTCATTACTGCTTTTTTTGAGGAGCTCAGAACATGGCATATGCAGGTAATGGTTGCAGATAACAAATGTTTCTAATTTTTTGGTCTGAATATATATTGCATTGAATTCAATCACATCTGTGCCTATCTACAATAGAGAGATTAACAGAGATAGTGGTTTGGGGATGAAAACAGAAAAATTGTTTTTACAGATATAGTATCTTGTATCTTTCTTCTTGTTTTTTTTTTTTTTTCCTTCCTTAACAAATTGTATACTTTAAGCTGCAAACAATTTTCTCTCCCAGTACTCTCCATAAGCCTTCTCATACTCAGAACTTTTTCAAAGTTACCATGTGAGCTGTAATTCTTGGTTTCAAGCCAAGGGATAATTTTATTTCAAAGCTTAAAATAAAATTCATTTTTTTAAATCTGTAAAGTTATTCTTATTCCCTTTTAAAACCAAATCTATATGTGAGTTGTTTTCACATATATAATCCCTAGATGACTGAGTAGTAAATTCTGGAACTCATTATAGAAATAATCCTTATTCAGATGTATACCAGAGTAAAAGTGATTTGCTATTAAGAAGTTAAAATATATTCAGTAGGTATAAAAGTGGTTAAAAATGGTTGGATATTAATAGCAAGTAATTTGGAATTGCTTAATTCAGTTTCTGAGAAATTAACTCTCTGGAGACAGTGGTGGCATATTATAGCATATTGTCTTTATCTGGGCGAAACAGAGGTACCTGAGGTTTACATTTTGGCATCAAGGAGGCAGTCATGGATCTGTATCACAAGTACCAGTGGCAGACAGGAATATTTTCATGTTGTTCACCACAGAGTCTTAAACATGCTGTTCAAAGCCTTGTTAGTTATGGTAGACGTGGAAGTTAAGGATTTGGCCCTAAAGATTTGTCATTAGTTTAATCTCATGTGCTACATTACATTAGAGCTTTATTAACATTTTAAGTAATTTTAAGTGCATGTTTTAAGTCTTTAAAGCAGCTTAGTGAGCTGTTTTAGCATTTCCCGGAGAAAACATGAAATAAAATGGAAAAAGTCATTGTTAATGTATTGTTGATTTTTGTTACCCCAAAGAGGTTACAAATATCTAATATGTTTGTTCAATACAGTATGGTCTGAAGTTTGTAGTTAATTATTTGGGTTCAGTAAAAGACCAGCAATATTTGTAGTTGTATTCTAAGGACCTCCAAGTATTTTACCACTGGTAATCTCCCCTTCTTCCAAATTCTTACCTTCCCAGAAAATAATTTCTTTACTACATTACAAAACAAACTCAAACATATTTGGAGTGACAGCCCTCATGGGCTGCAGGAGCAGAATGCATCATTTAAGTTATATAACAGAAGCCAAAAGGTGTCTTTTCAGTATTAGTTCAGCTACTAAGACAGATCTTGGTAGTGTAAATATCATTACAGGGGTCACACACCTCGTCTTCTTTCTCAAGCCGCTACGAGCTTTTCCACTAGTGTTCTTGTTCGGGTGCGGCATCTCTCTGGCCTTTATCTTCCAAAACATACCCAGGCTCTCTGCACTTCATGTCAACTGTTGTCCTGCATTTGTCATCTTTGTTCATTTGAACCTAACGACTCATCTTCCTAATACCTGCACTGGTTTTCTTTTGAAGCATAACAGGCTTCTTGTCACTGTTAAAAATGTTGTGTAGTTCCAGTCTTCACAATTTGCTTCCAGACCTCCTTCAGTTCTGGCTTTCACAGCAACTGTAGAGCCTTCTTGGGCTCATAGCTAAGGCCCTTACTCACTGAATTAGGTAACTCTAAGGGCTGTCAGTAATTCATCTGAGATGGTCAAGCTGACTGTAATTTTAATTATATATAAGGTATTTGGTGGCATTCTTCACTCCCTGACATTTGTGTGCCTGTTTGCCTTTCCTGCTGGATCTCTTTGGGCAATGCTTTCGCAGATGGTTTGAAAATATTGGCCATCACCACAAATAAGCATGAGCTATTGGTCTGAATATAGAATTATGTTATTGATTTGGGGGGAATGAGGTGTTTATTTTTCTGTACAAAGACTCCGTTTGAATGCTTAGATTTTGGAAGAATGGCTCTTAGGCCTATAAAAGTAGAAACTAAAGGCATTATTGAGGATAGCAGAAGAGGAAAAATGATTGCAGACCCCTCAATGAATTGTTTTCCCTTGCCTGCATCAGTATCTGTTATACCTCTAATTGAAGCCTTTTTAGCGTTAATCTGCACTGTGAAGTCTTCTGTGTCTTCCTCAGTTTTTGGAGAAGAAAAGCAGAGTACACCCTCTGATAGGATGTACACAAAGCAGCCAAGAGATAACTGATCTCTTTGTCTGATCACTATGAGTACAATTCATTCTGATTTGGTGACACAGTTCTCCAGCTTTAGCAAACATATGCATGGTTCAGTAGGTCCCCAAAGTGCATTATTACTTGATAATATTTTGAATAATACATTGATTAGTTTAGTAAGGCTTTCCAGCATTATCTGAATAATTGTTCTTAGTTGTTCTCTTTCTCATTCTTTTCTCCTTCTACCTCTTTTTCTCTCATGAAAAATAATCTAAGGGAATTAAATGAAAGTGGAATTCAGTAGATAATCCTCAATCTGTTGCAGCAGGCAGATTTCTGTTTGGATTTGAAGATATCTTGCTACGGATTAGCAAAAGCTTCATATGACCAGAACATGCTATTTGTGTTACACAATATAACACTGAAGGAAACACTCGTTTGCTCAGATCACCCACTTTTTTTCTGGGGAATTCTGACAGAAGGTTATTTTAGGTATGTATGAGATCCTCTTTAAGATGCATTTCTCATCAACCAGAATTATTTTTCAGTACAACACAGAGCATTCAAAAAGCTTAAGATGATAAATAGCTCAGAAAAACTCTAGCCTTTTGTCTCAAGGGTTCTCACCAAAGTCCAAGATGACATTCAGTAAAAAATACAATTTCATACATGATTACCTGCTTCATTTGGAAAGAGCTAATGCAAGCATAAAAAGTAAATAGTTTCTCATTCCATTCCTTCCAAATACTCATTATTATCCTTCATTTCCTCTAAATATATTTTTCCCATATATTGATCTTTTATTTCTGGTAATCATCTGTACATGTTATCTTAGGTATTGTAAAAATGCTATTTCTTTAATATTTTGCTGTCTATCTGCGAACAGATGAAAGTTCTATCTTGTAAGAGTAATATTTAGTCTCATATACAATGGCCAGATTTCACAGCTTTTGTACTTTAGTGAATCTATGTGAAGATGTCATTCACTAAATCTGAAAAAATACAAGTGATCCTCCAGGTGTAAAAATCTGACACAGGAGTGATTTTCTTCATTAATGGTCATCATCTGTTGCACTGAGATTGTATAAATTCCTGAATTTCTATTACCTGCTCTCACTTTGCAGTAACCACAATGTAATCATTACTCTGGGTCAAAACAGCACTATATTGAGCCATGTATTTTGCATCTGGCAGATGCCAATAGCAGAAACTAAGAGCAAAAGAAAAGGGCAGAAATATTCCTGCCAAAATCTCTGCTCTTCCAGAAACATGAAGGTAGAGATTTCCTGTAATGGAATGTTACCACTAAGTTCAGTGGATTTTGAAATATGTTTCTTCTATTTGAATCTATGTAAATACTGGGCTCTGCATTACCTCACTTACTAAAAAGAAAACCATTTTCCTAAGTTTTCAGGCAGCCAGGGATCATTTCATTGGGTGCTTTATGCCACTTACATGAGAGAACAAGTAATGCTGCTGTAGTCAACTTTTTCTATGTTGCTTAGGACATCAGATGAAGAAACGTTATGCAGCTGAGGTAGTCACACACATGGGAAGGTGTTTGCTACATTTCTCTTCTGCTTATGCAGTCACTGGTGGTTTTCAGCAGCATTAAAGCCTCCTTTTTTGACAGCAGTTGTGTTAAAAATATTACTGTTATATAAATAAGAGGATATCACCATGTGTCAGACTGAATACCCAATATCCCATCTGACAAGACTCACATATTAATTTCCTGTCAGAACTATAAAATACCCCAAAATCACACTAGATGTAATCCTCACTGTTCTCTCAGTCCTTTCTTCATCCTACCACCTTCGCCCCTCTTTTACCTCAGTTTTTCTTAGCCAGTTGGCAGGTGCTGGAACTCATGAAAATATGTACCCACTATCTCCCTCTTCCCACTCTTTTTTCATATGGATGAAAAAAAAAAATATATAGCTTTTTGCAAATTTCTCACATTGAAAGTGATGGTTACACATTCTGATATAAATTAAGTTCTAACAAATTTGTACAAATTTAAAAGCAAGTAATATTATGCTCTGTTTTGCTGTTTTCTCCACCTTCTGGCTTAGTGCGAAGCTGAATTTCTCCTTTATTGGAAGAATCAAACAAGCAGGTTACTTCTGGACATCACAAATAGAAAACCAGACCCAAACAACAGCAAAGGTACTTACTGCACCAGAACTGTTCTGAGCCAGGAGCTCACCTGAATAAAGACACCGCCTCTCCACAGCTGTTTACACCAGCTGAATTAGACTCTCGTGGGATGCCTCTTATTACTATTGGGACAATTTGGGCCATAATCAGTATGAAAAGGAAGGATGCAATGAATGTTAAATTTTAAGTCATCAAAAGTCACTCTTCATATTAAGTCTAAAGTTTAAAAACAATAGATGCATCTAGAATAGACACTTTATACTGTTCCTTTCTCATCTCTCCATCAGCTAAAATAGCTCTTCACCCTGGGTTTTATGTGTTGGATATTTTCACTATGAGCAGTTGTAGTCCCTAATTTCATTTTTGCTCAATGAGTTTGGGTTTAGTCTCATTTTTTGAGATAAGCTCTGCCTCACCTAATAATTATAGTTACCTTACTATGGTGATGGACTCTTTTTTCTGTAATTTGTGGTTTTCCTGGTACTTTCTGCAGTCTTTTTATTCATCATATAATGAACGGATCTTGTTCTAAGTAAACAACCTCCTCCTCTGAGCCCAGAAAGCATATATATACTTCCAGTGAAGTTACCTGAATGTCCATTTCTATCATCAGTTGTCATATTTTTTCTAAAAAGAAAATAAACGTCTCTTTCTCTTTTACTGCCAGAAAGGCTCCCTAGTTCTTGTTCAGAACTTCTATTCAGAGAAAGTAAGCCCTGCTCGTGAATGGAGAAATTCCTTTATGTCCAGAGGGCCAGGACAAGACCTATGTGCCACTTAAGATCAATTTACTTTACAGTCTGTGGGCTGAAGTGGAGTGTAAAGCTTATGTTGATCTTCTACATAGAATAAAAAAGCAGGAATGAGGGAAAAAGTGTTTAGAGCTATTGTAAATCAGTTGGCTGGGATGTAGGTTGAGAGCTTTCTGCAAAAAAATAAAAGCATTATGCAGTGTAAGAAACATTTTTTGAAGATCCTTACTGAGTTATAATTTAACTTTGGGTGATTTCCCAGTTCTTACTTATGAGCATATAGCCACTTGTGAGAATCTATACTGGATATATGTCTTTGCTTTTCCCTCAGCAACAGACTGACTTCGGTGGATCAGGGATTACTGAGAGGATAAAACAAGGCTCGACATGTGAGAAGATTCCCAGAACTGCCGAGGTTTTCAGCACTAGGTATAGGATAGGGTGTGGATTCCTCAGTAAGCAAAATTGGAAAAATGAACAATTAAACTTTATCACTTGTGTTAAAATGGATTTGTATTGCAAGACAAGCCTGTTAAATTTGTTCAACCCTAGACAGGCTACAAAGGATGAAAATTAAAAAAACTCTTCACTTTTGGCATCCTACGTCAGGTTTTGGTTTTGGAGTTTTATCTGTGTCTGTTTTTGCGTATGTATCCAGACTCTTTTCAGTGATGCCAAGTGAAAGGATGAGGAGCAATGGCCATAAACTAAAACACAAGAAATTCCATCCTAACATGAGGAAGAACTTTACACTGAGGCTGGCAGAGCACTGGAACAGCTGCCCAGGGAGGTTTTGGAATCTCCCTCTCTGGAGACATTTCAAACCCACCTGGACATGTTCCCGCGTCACCTGTTCCAGGTGACCCTGCCTTGGCAGGGGGTTGGACTGGATAGTCTCTAGAGGTCCCTTCCAACCCTGAATATTCTGTGATTCTGTGATTTTCTAAGCCTGAATTCGTATGAATCAGTCCCCAGGCTAGCTGTCTGTTCCTCACTTCCATTCTCACATAAGCCACCTATTTTCTGTATAAGGCTGTGAGTGGGGCTGCAGGTACAATAGTTTGTAAAGCTACAGCTGAGACTGTACCAGTGAGGCACATAACCACAGTACACTCCAGTTATCCTGCTGAATGCTAAAAAATAAAAAATCAAATTATCACCCCAATAGAATCTTTGTATTTAGGAATATATAGAACTTGTACAGCTGGAGTGGCTTACACCAGCTGTTAGAAGGGAAAGGCTGCAGGGTTCTGAGCCAGCTTCAAATGAGCCAGAGCATCTCTCGCTGAAGGACAGTGCCAGTCAGAGCTACTGACCTTCAACTACTGCCTCTACTTTGGAGCTGACTTGAATATATGTCTACAAGGTATTACTTAATTATCAAATCTACTTTAGATCAGTGGATTTGGTACTCTTTTTATGACAATGGTAGTTGTTCTGAGTTTGTGTCCCAGCATTACAGCAGACAGCAGTCAGGAATGTAGCATGCCTGTGAAAAACTCAAAGGCAGTCTCACCCTCCTTGCCACCCCTGACGTGTTTTAGTAAGCAGGTCTTGTGTCTGTACAGCCTCAGCTCTGCTGACACAAACACTGTAGTGTATTAAATATTCAATTTCATAATATCATGGAATGAAGTCATATTTTAATAGAACCTAGATTCACATCTTCTCTCATGACACTTCTTTAAAGGGAACCATTCCTTGTGAACTCAGAAACCGTCTCTTGCTGAGCAGCTCCTTATTCTGACAGTGGGACCTTGACTTAGTGTTTAGTGCTGTATGCTGTGTGGAGGTATTGAAAGTATATGATTAACTACAGCTGCAGGAATATTACCAGACTGATGTTAGCAAGTTTTACAGTAATTCTAAATGACTGTCCATCTGGGGGATACCCATGGCCCTTTTAGTTCCTATTCAAATCACATTACTTTACAAGAGCAAACCAATTTTATTTACACCCATGTTCAGTAATTTACTAATAAAAATATGTTTCACAAAGGCATCGAACTATTTTGGTGCTAAAATGATTACAGATTTTTTTGATCAGTCCTGACAGTTTTCAGTTTTAGGTACTTAACTGCAGCATATAAACATTGCCATGATGCTACCTGAGCACTCACAAGTGAAAAAATAAAAGTTGCTAGTGTTCCACATTTTCCATCTGGACATTACTTTGTACTGCATTCATGTGGATTTTGCTGACAATTTGTTAAAGCTAAAGACTCTGTAAAAATAACTAATAGATACTATATGCAAATCGTGTGCAGAGTATAGCTTTGAATAATTTTTGAAACTTTGCTGGTGAGTTCTATTATATGTAATGTTAAATACCTACTGTTGTTCAATAAGAGTAATCAAATAATTAATTCCAATTAAACTGCAAATTAAGTTGTCCAAATATTAGTTTATTTTATTTATAATTTTAAACTGTCTCTTAATACTAAGACTTTTTTATGTACATTTTTCAGAAATTTGGAGGTTGGTTTGACTAACTTGCACTGAAACACAGCTTCAGTCAATGTGATGGACTGCACAATGCTGTTACACTAGTCCGAGTGCTAAGATGATGAACTGCAAAAAGTTTGCAGTGCAGTTATGAATGTCAAGAAACAAATCGGAAGAAAGCACTTCCTAAAACTTTAGTGTGCCCAATTGTAAAGATGTACTCAGTGCGTGTAATAAATCTGACACAAATTCTAGTGAAGATAAAATATTGCAGTGCTGTAATATGGCATTTGTTTTGAATTTGTTCAAATCATGGTTTGCTGAAGTCAAAGCTAGAATTTTAGTTGCTTCCATTAATGCCTAATGATGTCTTGACTTTTCTTTCTTTAATCTTGTAAATGTCAACAACTTTGCAACAATAAATTTCTCTATATAATATTTTCTCTATTAATAGGGGTCAAACTTCTGCACAGTACTAGTAATCAACTTCTATGTGTTCAATTACTTTGATCAGATTCTGCAAATACCTAAACCTCTGTGTGTATTCTGATTGATGTCGACACATTTATTCAGATGCATAACATGGAGCACTTTTGTTATTGTTCAGCTGCATTGGCCTTTCAGAATTTCAGACAAGTGACACAAAAAAATTATATTGCCCCCCTTCTAAAGTGTTTGTCTTTCATCCTGGCTATAAATAAATGGTATCTAAGTTCAACTTTTTATAACTCAGCCTTGGCCCATGAGTTTCCAAAACTAACAATAAGGTTTCTTCCACAACAGAAAGGGTAACTTCTTAGATTTCCTGATTGTTAGAATTATAATCATATTTGCATGTTGGGTCATTTAAAATGTTTTTGTAAAGCACTAAGGACTATTTTTCCTTTATTTATAGCTGTTTAATAGTATTTTTTGATTATATATTCTTTAAAATTATGAGGTCAGGAAACTGTCAGAGGAAACCATCTTGGCTGTCAGATGGCTGTGAAAAGAAAACAGAACCTTTTTTTTTAGGTAAAACTTAAAAAAAACCCCAACCCTTTACATTATGAAGAGTTTCTTTTAGAGCTTATGAAATAATTTTGGCAAAATTCATCTCAGGTGATGCTATCCTGAAAGATGAGTGAAAAGAAGGAAGTGTGTTAAAACAAGTATCTGAGATTATGTTAATGGAAAATAAACTGAGAGCCGGTATCATAAAATCCTGTGAAAGCTCATTTTCCATTACTGTATTCACATAGTAATCATAAATGGCTCTGTAAGGATCACACCTGTCTTACTCCCAACAACAAGGTATCCCTTCATGGTAGGCTCACCAAGTTCTATTTCACTTTCATTTTCAACCATTTTAACTTTCTTTTCGCAGTAATTCTTTACAAAGCCCTTTTCTGTGTGTGTGTGAAAAAAAGTTTATCTAAAACACAGCAACTTTTAATTTTCATTTTGGCCTTTTATTTGGCTTAGAAGTAAGATTCTACTACTGCAGCTATAAAGTCTGATTTTTCTTAAACAAAACAGAAAAGCAAGCAGAAAGAACACACTTTTCAGTATGTTAGTGTCCAGGTAAAAGGAGGGAAGAATCAAGAAGGTAAATTTGAATGAGAAGCCTGTATTAACACAGCATTAAGAGCATCTGTGAGGAAGTCTGTTGCTGCTGGAAAGGCCAGGTACTTTGCAATGCAGTGCTATTTTCTCATCTAACCTATTAAATGCACAGTCCACACATTTTTGCAGGAATGTCTGGTTCAGCGCAGTGCTTGGCGCTGCAGCAATACTCCTGCCCTCCACTTTCTGCTCATCCACATATAAACTCTTTCTTCCCCCGCTCTTGAGATTTTTATCTCTACATTTCGGTATCTGCACACATATGCAGCACGCACAGGTCGTCCAACAGGACGTGTTGGTATGGGGGGAAACGCTGTTGTCAACATCCATTTCGTCTGGTCCGGGAACGCTACCGCAGCCTGCTCGGCAGCCTGACGAGCCCCGCG